>NW_027186457.1:22245238-22343718 GCF_028583685.1 Petaurus breviceps papuanus | reverse complement strand
CACACACACACACACACACACACACACACACCCCAAAAACCAAAAACAACTAGCCCTCCAACCAAAAATAACTAGCTAGTCACTAGCAAGCTACTTAACCCCAACTGCCCTCCAAAAGGCAAAAAAAAAAAAAAAACGATCTAATGGGGGAGACAACATACAAACTATGTACAAATAATCCAAGAATCAGTAAACAACTTTTAAGAGTCTACTATGTGCCAGGCAGTGTGCTAAACTCTGGGAATCCTTAAAGAGGCAAAGAGACAGCCCCTTGCCTTAAAAAGTTCATGGTCTAACAGCGGAGATAAAATAACCTCAGAGGGGTGGGTTTTACCTGAGATTTGAAGGAAGTTAGGACACAGAGATAAGGAAGAAGAAAGGCAAGGGGGCTGTCCAGTGAAAATACCCAGAGTCTGGACATTAGGTGTCTGGTGTGATTAGCTCCTATTACCCTGCACATATCCTATTTGTACATAGATGTTTGCATGTTGTCTCTGCCTTTAGAATGTAAGCCCCTTAAGGGACCCAAATACTTCAAAACACTTAAAAAATGCTTTCTGACAGTCAGACTGCTTCATTTTATAGATGAGAAAATTGAACACCAGAGAAATGAAGTGACTTGCCTAGGGTCACACAGTTTACAATAAATGGCAAAGGTGGAATCTGAACCCCAGTAGTCCAGACTCCAAGTCCAACATTCAATTGTCATTTTAGAAATGAGCAAAATGAAACTGAGAGAGGTTTAGACCAGCCCACAGTGAAACAGATGATAACTAACATTTATATGGCACCTTAAGGTGTGCCAAGCACTTTATACATATCATCCCACTTGATTTGATTCTCACAACAACCCTGTGTAATATATGTTATTATCTTCACATTACCAATGAAGAAATTGAAGGTTAAGTGACTTGTACAGGGTCACACAGCCATTAAAAGTCTGAGGAAAGATTCAAACACAGGGCTTCCTGACTCAAGCCCTTGTCCTCTGACTCTAAATGCACTACAAGATATTAATCTCAGGTAATAGGATCTCATAAATTATGGCTACCTGATTCTTATCCCCCAGAATGCAAAGTGAAGTCAAATAAAAATAAATAACACAATCTATTATATTCGAGACTGATACTCCAGAGCTTAGCCACTGCAGGAAAATAAACCAGTTTTACTACACTTCAGATCAAAATATGACAAGAAAGAAATTGTGCAGAACCAGTATGCCTATAGAGATATCGGAAGATTCACTAACTTGTTAATCAATTCAGCAAATGGAGAAAATCTGACTGCAATTAATTGTGATGTGGGGGAGGGGATGTCCAAGAGGGATATAAAGCTAATTATCCTTAGGAAGCATAGAGTCTGTATTTGTGTGAGCAGAAAGAGCTAGGATACACATAAAAAACTAAAGGAGTCAATAACTGAAGTAAATTTTCATTTTCCAAAGGCATTGTTTACTTAAAATATAATCCTTCTTATATAGACCCTCCTTTCACAGTCTGGATATGCAATAATCTTACTTCCTACAATATAAAAGTTGGCAACATTTTGATTCATGTTCCTGAAACAGTATTTTAAGGGAGATACTTAAATTCCCCTTTGTTTCATAATTTGCATTTAAGTGCTGCCATCTCAAAATATTTTGTTTCAGGAACATGAATCAAAATGTTGCCAACTTTTTTTAAGTGCTGGATGACTTTTGAGAAACTGCTCTCTTTTGAAGGACTCCAAACTGCTTCCCTATACGTAAACCTAACTTTAAAAAGCCAGTGTTTGACTAGTGAGATTATATGGCATATCAGGACTGTCCATCTACCCAAGTCTATGAGCAGGGTAAGCCTCTCCACTCTGGACAGGCACTATTAAGCACCTATGGGCAATTAACCAAACAATTTAATGTGAATTCACCCTAGTAAACATCCAAAAATGTTCACTTATGACTCCCTTACTCTAATAAACCTGATTATCACACGAGAATATGTAGGTTTAATCACCCCCTAACTTCTTCTTGTAATGTTTATTTCTACCCTAGTTGAAATTAACCAAACAAAGGGTATTTCTGAATTTAAGGTAGGTAAATCTGAGTTTAAGGGAGAATATGCCACACTAGCCACCACATTTTTTCTCAGTAGAATATGATGACATCATTATGATAAATACCACTACTACATTCAGCTTTCGAGGCATATACATAGCAGATTACCTGAACTATTATTCCCCACTTATGTATCTTCAGTCTCCCTAACTAGTGATTCCTATGAACATGCCCATATGACCTTCCCACCAAAAAAAGCCCCAAATCATAGTTTATTCTACCTTCCCTACTAACTCTCATCTTTTATCTCTCCTCTCTTTGGTGGCCAAATTCTTTGAGAAGTGTCTACAATCAATGCCTCAACTTCCTCTTTTCTTACTTTCTTCTCAATCTTTTACAAATCTAGATTCTGACATCAGCACTCAACAGAAACTAAAATACTGATTATCTCAATTCCAAAATCTAATGGTTTTTTTTCAGTCCCTATCCTTTTTGATTTCTATGAAGCATTTGACACTGTCAATTAACTTCTCCTTAACATTCTTTCCTCTCAAGGTTTGTATGACACTATTCTCTCCTGATACACTTTTAAAAAATTATTTATTTCCAGTTCCAAATTCTCTCCCTCCCTCCACCCTCTCTTCCACCTATTGAATTGAGAAGGCAAGAAATATGAAAGCTATTAAACATATATAAAGTCATACAAAACATGTTTCTGCATGCTATTTGTGGGGGAGGAGCAAGAAAAATTAAGGAAAAATATGCTTCAATTTGCAATCTGAGTTTATCAATTCTCTATCTGTAAGTTTTGGAAAGAATACTTTATAATTTACAATTTTATTTGAATCTAGCTTTATGTGGCTAGAAATTGTCTAACCCAAAAGCTTACTGTAAATGTCAGGCTAACCTCAGAGATGCTCCTGGAGAAGCTGGATGGTTGTAGGGAGCCCTGGAGATTCTACTCAGGTCTTATCTTGGGTCCATCCAATGCTTGTGTTTTGGGTTACACAAATTTGAATATTTATGCTTACCTTAATTTGAATGTTTATGTTTACTCAGTGGATGTTGCCTGGGAACTGCCTTTCCTGCAAAATAGCTTTAACTATTATATGTGGTTCCTGTGCTGGTATTCTTCTCTGAACCCCTTTATAATGTAAAACTCATAGAGACTAGAGAGGAAGGCTTCTTCTAGTATTCTTACTTTACCAATAATCAAATGAATTTCTTTTTAAAACTATTTCAGATTTTGGAATTTGTTCTCAAGACTAAGAAGATGGAGGGCGGGGCGACCAGGTGGCTCAGCGAGTAAGAGCACTGGCTCCAGTGTTAGACACTCAGCACCACACCCAGAAATAACTGGCCTTGTAACCTGGAGCAAGTTACTTAACCCCGATTGCTTAAAAAAAAAAGAAGATGGAGGGTATTCTTCATTGGAGCTATGATGGATTGTTGTATTGATCAGTTACTAAGTCTTTCACAGTTGATTTTCTTTATGTTATTAGTGTTATAGGGGGCATTGTTCTGCTTCTGCTGACTTCACTTTATATCAGGTACATACAAGTCTTCTCAGGTTTTCCCAAAACCATCCCCTTCATTATTTCTTATAGCACAATACTATTCTATCACATTTATATTCCATAACTTGCTCAGCTATTCCCCAATTGATGGCCATTCCTTCAGTTTCTAATTCTTTTTTTTTTTAAAGCAATTGGGGTTAAGTAACTTGCTCAAGGTTACAAGGCCAGTTATTTCAGGGTGTGGTCCTAAGTATCTGAGCCCTGATTCAATCCCCAGGTCATCCTGACAAGCTGAGCCACCTGGCCGCCCCTAAGCAATTGGGGTTAAGTAACTTGCTCAAGGTTACATGGCCAGGTGTTTCTGGGTGGGTGCTAAGTATCTGAGCCTGGATTCGATCCCCAGGTCATCCCAACACTGGAGCTGGTGCTCTTACTCGCTGTGCTACCTGGCCTCACCAACAGTTTCTAATTCTTTGTTACCACAGAAAGCTGCTATAAATATTTTTGTACATATAGGTCTTTTACCTTTTGTTTGATCTCCTTGGGGTAAAGATCTGAGAGCAGTAATGTTGGGTCAAAGGGTATGCATAGTTTTATAGTCCTTTGGCCATAATTCCAAATTGTTCTCCAGAATGTTTGGATTAGTTCACTGTTCCACCAACAATGCATTAATGTATTTATTTTCCCACATCCCTTCCAGCATCTGTCCTTTTCATTTTCTGTTATTCTAACTAATCTAATAGGTGTGATGAGGTAGTACCTCAGAGTTATTTTAATATGACTTTTTCTATTTTCTATTATTTTAATATGCCTTTCTTTTAGAGCTTTTTATACATGATTATCATTTGTTTCCTTTTATTTGAAACTTGGATTTCTATTTCTGAGAACTGCCTGTTTATATCTTTTGACCATTTATCAATTAGGAAATGGCTTGCTTTTTTTTTAATATAAATTTAGCTCAGTTCTTTATATATTTGAAAAATGAGACCTTTATTAGAGAAATTTGCTATAAAATTTCTCCCAGTTTCCTGCTTTTCTTCTAATTTGACTGCATTGGTTTTGTTTGTGTAAAAACTTTTTAACTTTACATAATTAAAATTATCCATTTTACTTCCTATGAACCTCTATCTTGCTTGTTTGCTCATGACCTTTTTCATAATCTGAATATCTGACAAATGTTTTATGCTCCTTAATTTGCTTATGATATTATCCTTTATGTTTAGATCATTTTGAGCTTATCTTGGTATACAATGTGAGTTACTGGTCTATGTCTAATTTCTGCCAAACTGCTTTCCAATTTTCCCAGCAGTTTTTGTTAAATAGTGATTCCAAAAGTGTTTGAGTATGTCAAACACTAGATTACTGTGTTCATTTGCTTCTGTGTATGGTGTACCTAATCTATTCCATTGGCCAATCACTCTATTCCTTATCCACTACCATATTGTTTTGATAATTTCTGCTTCGTAGTAGAGTTTGAAGTCTGGCACAGCTAAGCTGCCTCCTTTGCTTTTTTCTTTTTTAAATTGATTCCTGATCTTTTGTTCATCCAGATGAATTTTGTTATTTTTTTCTACATCTATTAAGTAATTCTTTAGTAGTTTGATATGGCATTGAATAATAAGCAAATTAATTTAGGTAGCATTTTCATTTTTATTATATTGGTTCAGGCCACACAAGAGCAATGAATATTTCTTCAATTATGTAAATCTATCTTTATAATTGTGTGAAGAGTGTTTTCTAATTTTGTTCATTTAATTCCTGTGTGTGTGTTGGCAGATAGACTCCCAAGTTTTCTATACTGTCTGCAGTTATTTTAAATAAAAATTTTCTTTCTATCTCCTCCTGTTGAATTTTGTTGGTAATGTATAGAACTCTGGTGATTTCTGTGGCTTTGTTTTATATCCTGCAACTTTGTTAAAGTTCTTTTTAATTGTTTTGACTAGTTTTTTAGAAAATTCTCTAGGTTTCCCTAAGTAAACCATCATATCATCTGGAAAAAATAGCACTTTCTCCCCCTTGTTGCCTGTGCTTAATCCTTCAATTTCTTTTTCTTGTCCAATTGCTATAACTAGCATTTCTAGTACAATATTGAATAATAGTGGTGATAATGGACATCCTTGCTTTACCCCTGATCTTATTGAAAAAGCTTCTAGTGTATCCACACTACAAATAATGCTTGTTCTTGGTTTTAGACAGATACTACTTATCATTTTAAAGAAAAACTCCACATACTATGCTTTCTAGTGTTTTTAATAGGAGATATATTTTATCAAAAGCTTTTTCTGCATCTATTCCTATAATTATTTGATTTTTGTTGTTTTTGTTATTGATATGATCAGTTATGCTTATGGTTTCCCTAAGATAGAACCAGCCCTACATTCCTGGTCATATTGTATTGTCCTTGTGGTATATAAAATCTCTTTGCCATGATTTTGTTTAAAATTTTTGCATCAATGTTGATTATGGAGATTCATCTATGGTTTCATTTTCTGTTTTTAGTCTCCCTGGATTAGGTATCAAAGCCATATTTCTGTCATAAAAAGAATTTGATAGAACTCCTTTACCTATTTTTTCCCCAAATACTTTATATAGTATTGGAATTATTAGAATTGTTCTTTAAATGTTAGGTAAAATTTACTTGTGAATCCATATAGTGCTGGGATTTTTTTTTCTTAAGAAGCTAATTTATGGCTTAGTTCAATTTCTTTTTCTAATTTAAGGTTATTTAAGTATTCTATTTCCTTTTAATCTGGGCAATTTATATTTTTGTAAATATTCATCCATTTCATTTTGATGATCAGTCTTGTTGGCATGTAGTTGGATAAAATATCTCCTTATAATTGTTGTAATTTCATTTTCATTGGCTGTGTGCTCACCCTTTTTTATTTTGGGTGCTAGTAATTTGATTTTCTTCATTTAAAAAATCAAATTAGTCAATGGTTTGTCTATTTTATTGTTTTTTAAAATGAAGCCAGCTCCTAGTTTTGTTTATTAATTTAATATTTTGTTTGTTTTTTTAACTTTCATCTTTATTATTATCTCCTTTGATCTTCAGAATGTTTATTTTGGTGTTTAATTAATGATTTATAATTTGTAGTTTTTCTTGTTCTTTTAGTTATGTGCCCAATTCACTGATCTGTTCTTTCTCTCTTTTATTCATGTAAGTGTTTAGAGATATAAAATGTTCTTTTAAATACTGTTTTTGGTTATATCCCCCAAATTTTATTAATTATCATTATATTTAATGACAATATTGGTTGCTTCTATGATTTTTTCTTTGATTCACTTTTTCTTTAGGTTTAGATTATTTCATTTCCAACTAATTTTTATCTATGCTTCAAAGGCCTTTATTGAATGTAATTTTTATTGTATTATAGTCTGAAGAGAGTGCATTTAATGTTTCTGCTTTCCTAGAGTTGTTTTTAAGAGAAATGGACCCTCGAGGGACACCCATGATTAGTGGACCAGCAAGAGAAACTGAGAAGTCATGATCAAACAGATAAGACTACCAGGAAGAATGTCTTGAGCCTTCTCTGCCCTTTACATGGGTCTTCATCCTCACCAAAGTGTTTTCTCTACATAACAAAAATAATATGATTATATCAATAGATGTAGAAAAAAAATTCTTTTTTTTTTTTAACAAAATACAACATTAATTCCTATTAAAAACACTTGGAAGCACAGGTATAAAGGGATTTTTTCTTAAAATGTTAAGAAGTATCTACTTAAAACCATCAGCAAGCAATGGGAATAAGTCATAAGTTTTCCCAGTAAGAACAGGAGTGAAACAAGGATGCCCATTATCATCAGTTGTATTAGAAACTGCAATACCAATAAGAGAAGAAAAATTTCTGAAGAAACCAGAATGGGAAATGAGGTAATAAAATTATTTCTTTTTATAGATGATATGATGATATACTTGGAAAATCCTAGAGATTCAACAATAAAAGTTAGTTGAAACAAGTAATAATTTTTAGCAAAGTAGCAGGATATAAAATAAACCATTATAAATCATTAGCATTACAATATATCACCAAGAAAACCCTGCAAGAAGAGATAGTAAGAGATGCCACATTTAAATTGATTGTAGACAGTATAAAATACCTGAGAGCATGCCTGCCAAGACATACCAAGGAACTGCATAAACATAACTATAAAACACTTTTTATACCAATAAACAATGGAAGAAATTAGAGATTTAAACACTTTGGAGAAATGTTAATCGTTTATAGGTGCACAGAGCCAATATAATAATTATAGTTCTAACTAAACTAATCTACTTATTTAATGCCATCTGTTGCAGCAAGCACCCTAGCATACGCAGGATGGCTGCCAACACAGGTTCTTAGATCTGCTTTTCTAAAGGAAAGCAACTCAAAATGGGCTAACAAGCTTACTTTATTCAATCAAACATATATCATTTACCTAGTTCAGGGGGAAAAGGTCAGCACCCCGAACTTCAGAGAATACAAACAAGTTACAAGCAAACAACAAATACAGATAAACATCAGCAGACAGGCTTCCAGCTGCCTGACCATTACATCCATACCTAGTCAGTTATCAGAGAGGGAAGCACCAACATCTGCATTTTCAAAGTCAGGGGGCTTGATGGCTGCCCAGAGTCTCATCTGGTCAAATCACATTCTTCTCAAAGTGAGCCCCAAAACAAAATCTCACATCAGGGCATATGTAGCCTTCTACTGGCTCAGGGAATTTCACAGCCCTCTTGATCTACTGCCCAAACACCAAGCAACAAGGTATGGGCATTCCTGAAAAACAAGCCTCCCACCACAGGTTCCATGTGACCACATTCAGCCTATTAGGAGGCAGAGTATATTTTCAAATCAGGGAAGATTCTCAGAGTCACTTCAGCCTAGTCAAGGGGCAGGGAGGATCTTAAGATTTCCCATTCCCATAACACCATCCCAATTAAACTATCAAAACTTATTTTATTGAGATAAAAAGTAACAAGAAAATTCATTTGGAATAACAAAAGGTCAAGAATATAAAATGAACTAATGAAAAAATGTAAAGGAAGGAATGTTAGCAGTACCAGATCTTAAAATATATTATAAGACAGTAATTATCAAAACTATCTGGTACTGGCTAACAGAAAGGTAGATCAGTGGAATAGAGCAGACATATAATACACAGTAGTAAATTATTATAGTAACTTTGTGCTGGACAAATGTAAAAATTCAAACTTTTGGGATAAGGAGTCACTATGTGGTAAAAAAAAAAAAAGTTGGGAAAACTGGAAAGCAATCAGGCAGAAACTGGGCATAAACCAATATCTTACACCATTTACCAAGGTAAGGCCAAAGTGGATACACGATCTCAATATAAAGGGAGATGTCATAAGAAAATCAGAAGACAAGGGAACATTACCTATCAGAGTAATGGACAGGAGACGAATTTATAAATAAGTAAAAGATAGAGAACAGTGAGAGGTATAAAGTGGATAATTTTGGTTATATTAAATTTAAGAAGTTTTTGTAAAAATAAAACCAATGTAGCCAAGAAGATAAGGAAAGCAGAAAATTGGAGAAGGGGGGAGGAGGGATGTTTATAGATAATATCTCAGATGAAGGTCTCATATCTCAAATATATAGAGAACTTTGTCAACTTCATAAAAATATGAGTCATTTCCCAGTTGATAAATGGCCAAAGGATATGAATAGGCAGTTTTTCAATGAATAAATTAAAACTATATATAGTCATATGAAAAAAATGCTCTAAATCAATATTGATTAGAGAAATGCTAATTAAAACAACTTTGAGATATCATATCATAACAGATTGGCTAAAATGATAGAAGGGGAAAATGACAAATATTGTAGGGGATGTGGAAAAATTGGGATATGCTGATATGCTGTTGGTGGAACTATGAACTGTTCCAACCATTTTGAAGAACAATCTGGAATTAGGTCCAAAGAGTTATAAAATTGTGTAAACGCTTTGTTTGACCCATTAAGTCTGTTTCCTAAAGTGATCAGAGAAAAAGTAAAAAAAACTTTCTAAAGTAGTTATAGTAGTTCTCTGTGGTGGCAAAGAAATGGACATTGATGGGATTCCCATCAATTTGGGAATGGCTAAAGAAGTTGTGATATATAATTGTGATAAAATACTATTGGTTAATTTTAGAAAAACATGAAAAGACTTTCATGAAATAATGAAGAGTGCAATAAACAGAATCAAGAAAATGTTGTATACAGTAACGGCAATATTACTCAAAAGAACTTCTTTGAACCACTAAATTATTATGAGTATTATAAATACTTAAATCAACTACAAAGGACCTATGAAGGACCTCCAGAGAAAGAACTGATAAACAGAAGTATATATAGTATGGGTATGGCTTTTATGTGTGTGTGTGTGTAATGGTAGCCTTCCTTGGTGTGGAATGCATAGGAAGAAAAACAAAATAAAAAGTACATAGTAAAGAACTAGAGAAAACTCAAAAGGAAGTACAGAAAAGTAGGGTAGTTTTGAAAGCAATGTATAGAATTATTATATAGTTTAAGAAAAAGTAAACAGTGTGAAGTAAAGATCCATAGTTTCATACTGAATCCTCTTCTTGTGTAACCATGGGCAAAAATTATAAAGTGCTAAATTTTTCTTAAAGTGTTCTCTCTACCAATCCAGAGTCTTCTTTTAGATTCAGCATGCAACAGAAAGCTACCCTACCCTTCCCCCTTCTAAGTTTTGGTGGGAGTCAGGTTACATACATAAGAGAATTTCAGTGAGGGAGTACAGGTAACCCCATTTCTAAAAATGACTGCTGTTTTAAAAAGTCATTAATAGAGGGGTTTTTGAGGGTTTGGGCTTCTTTTTTAGGAAGGAAATGGGGTGGGGTGTAGAATGTTGAATACTATATCAGATCCAGTGGTTTTCTTAGTTTCATTTTGCCATTTTTCTTGGTATCATATAAAGACTACAGACACCTCTCAGCTGAGACCACCAAATTACAAGAAAGGATAAAGATAGCATATAATTATAACAACAGTATAGTGTGACCCAAACAAATCATTTATGCTTTAAAAAAAAAAAAAGGAGAGGGGGAAGTAGAAATTGATAAAGAAAAATTTTTGACCCCAACTCACTACTACTTCCTGTAACTCTCTGTCTGGTGTAAAACAATCGCCATGAAGAAACTAAAGGAGGCTAGAAAATCAATCATTCCAGAAACACTTCACTTCTTTATCAACCAGATACCTGGTAACCAAGGGAAATACTGATTTGGAATGGAAATCTGTTTGCAAAATCTTATGGGGGAATTTATATGCAAAATATGTAATTAGGAATGGTAGAACAATGAATCAGCAGAAAGCTTGGTGTGCTATACAACTAAATCACATCCTACTAGGAACCTTTATAGATGAAGTTGGAAAAAAGAAAAGAAGCAAATTCAATCATTATTAAAAGCTAACTAACAAACAAACACTTTCATTCAGCATCAATATCTATAGAACCACAAGATTTGGATTCTAACTCCTCTATCTCTGATGTACTTTATTGTCAGCAATCATTTCCCATGACCAACTGCTTATGCATAGATGGCCATAGCCTTTCATTTTCAGGAACTTTGAAATTCCTTTATCTGATCATCACCTGTTGCCTTTCAATTTCTCCTTCTGCCTTGCATCCCCTAACACTGTTGTTTTTTTTTTTTTTTTAAAGCAATTGGGGTTAAGTAACTTGCTCAAGGTTACACATCCAGGTGTTTCTGGGTGGGTGCTAAGCGTCTGAGCCCAGATTCGATCCCAGGTCATCCCTACTCTGGGGCTGGTGCTCTTACTCACTGTGCTACCTGGCCGCCTCCCTAACGCTGTTCTTTATCCTCATCATGATGTCAAGTCCCCCTACCTTTCAGTTCTTTCCCAAGCAGTGTACTGGAATTGTCCACCCTTCCCCCTCTTGACACCTTGGTGAACCAGCTCAACTCTACACCGCCCTCTTCTTTCAAGTCCCTTGTCTCCTTATCCAATCAAAGATCTTGCCCTGACAAGCTTCAGCCTTGTATTACTCCCACCATATACTAACCAGAGTTGGAAAGGAATCATGAAACTGTGCTGACTGGGTGCACTACAAATGTATTACAGAATCTGAACTGGGTCTTCACTATGGTAAGATAATCCTTTTATATCTCCCTAATTATGTACTATCCCCCTCACCACAGCAGCTTCTGAAACCTTTTCATCCTTCCTCAAACTTCCCAAGGCTTCCCCTCCTCTCTCACTCTTTTTGGTGAGAACCTTGTCCTATTTCACTGAAAACATGTCAGCCATTTGGTGAAAGTTCCCTCTTCCCCCTTTTTCCTTGTTTCACATCAATTAGCTTCTTTCTTTCACTGTATCCTGTGTCACGTTTCTCCTGTAAAGACTGCCCCTTCTTCTTGACAAAGCACACCTCTCTGCATGCACAAGTGATTCCATTACAGACCACCTTCTCCAGTGCTCTTTCACTTGTCTCTATTCTTCTTTCTTCTCTCTCCCTCTCTCTTTCTCTCTGTCTGCTAGTAGCTGCTTCCTTATTGTAAACACACCAAATCTTCCCAATCCTCAAAAAACCCTCACTAGATTTGTGCATTGTTATCATCCTATATCCAGGGGTGGGTAGGTAAATGTTTAACAACTGACTCTCTGAGGGGGAAAAAATATAACCACAACCCACTTTTAAGTGTAATCTGCATTATTAACATTTTCTCCATCACTTTATTAAGTAAGTCCTTACAGTCAACCAAGAAAGCAATAAATCAAGCCTTGATTTGTAGCACATATCAATTTCTAAGGTGTAAACATGTGAACTGCAAATTTTTAAAATTTGCTCTCTTGAGTGGGCTGAAGCATTTCAGCACACTCTAGCCTGAATCTCTTCTGTCTGTTGTGCTTAACTCCTTGAGAAAGCCTCTATAATTATGCCCCAACTTCCTTTTCTCTCTCTCTTTGATTAGACCTCGACAGTCTGACTTTCAGCCTCATCATAACTGAAACTGTTCCCTCCAAAGTTACCAATGACTCCTTAATAACCCAATCTAATGGCATTTTCTCAGTCCTTCTCCTTTTTGATGTCTCTGCCTCCTGGCACAATGGATCACCCCTTTGAGACTTCCTTCCTTTTGATTTTTGTGACATTACTCTTTCTAAAAGTGAATTAAGATTCATTTCTGCTTCTACCTGACTGTTTCTTTTCAATTTCCCTTGCTGGATCTTCATCCAGGTCTTTCCTGTTAACAATGGGTGTCTACCAATGTTCTATCCTAGGTTCTCTTCTCTTTCTATATGATTTCACTTGTGATCTCATCAGATCCTATAGATTCAATAATCATCTTTATATAGACTATTCTCAATTCTATTTGTTCAGCCCTAACCTCTCTCTCCTAATGTTCAGGTTGCATCTCCAACCACTTATGAACAGATGTTATATAGACATCATATCCAAAACTGAACTTATTATCTTTCTCCTCTAACCCATCCCTCTTCCCAACTTCTCTATTACTGTGGAGTCAAGATGATACCACCATCATTCCAGTAACCCAGGCTCAAAACCTCACTCATTTCTCACTTAGGATCACTTCTTTCCCTGCCTCAAATCTCTCCTCACTTCAGTCTATTCTCCACACATCTGTCACATAGATCTTCCTAAAGTGGCACTATGACCATGTCACCCAACTAACTAGTCCATAAACTCCAATGGCTCCCTATTCCCTCCAGGATCAAATCAAAAATCCTCTGTTGGGTTTTTAAAGCCCTTCCATAACCTAGCCCCTTCCTACATTTCATTTTCTTACACCTTATTCACCTCCATATATTCTGTGATCAAGTTTCACTGGCATTCTTACTCTTCCTTACCCAAGACACTCCATTTCGCAACACTATTTCTTTACATTGGTTGACCTCCATATCTGAAACTCTCTCCCTCTTCATCACCACTTGCTGGCTTCCTTCAAATCTCAGCTAAAGTTGTATGTTCTACAAGAATCCTTTCTCAGTGTTCCTTAGTCTTTGTACCTTCCCTCTGAGATTATCTTCAACGTATTCTGTATATATCGTGTTTGTACACAGCTGGTTTCATGCTGTTTCCCCAATTAAACTGTGAACTCTGAAAGCAGAGACTATTCCCCTCTTTCTATCTCAAGTGCTTAGGACAGTGTCTGGCACATAGTAGTTCCTTAGTAAATATTTGTTGGCTGACTTAACTATTACATCATGGATTAAATAACCTATTGTGGGCTAGCCTGGGACCTTAGCCATCATTAGTTTAACCCATTTATAACTTCCTTTGAATATCATTGGAAGGAGGTCAGTGGTAACCATAGAGAAAGTATATTTTAGTGGATGGTTCAGAGGTAGAAGCCAGCTTATAAGAAGCTAAACAGTATAAGTGGCAAAGAAAGGCAAATTGACTTTGGAAGGACATAGAGAAAAGGCAATATTTTATCTAGACTACTGGGTATTTTACAAGTCCCAGGAATTTCCAATTCCCTCCTCAATTTTTGTACTACAATCTTTGGTGCCCTCTCCTGGTTATGTGAGGAATTGTGCTTTTGGTAAAGTTTACCTTCGATATTGTTGTTTAATTGTTGGGAATTTTGGGGGGCAAAGATCCTGGAGTGGTTTACCATTTCCTTCTCCAATTCATTTTACAGATGAGGAAACTGAGGTAGACAAGGTTAAGTGATTGGCCCAGGTCATACAGCCAGGAAGTACCTAAGGCCAGATTTGAAGGCAGCTAGGTAGTACAGTGGATAGAGTGCCAGGTTTAGAATCAGAGGGACCCATCATCCTAATTCAAATCTGGCCTTCCGACTTGCCAACTGGGTGACCCTGTATAAGTCACTTGAATCCATCTGCCTTGGTTTCCTTATCTGTAAAATGAGTTGGAGATGGAAATGGAAAATCATTCCAGTTTCTCTGCCAAGAAGACCCCAAACAGGGTCATGAAGAGTCACACACAACTGAAAATGACTGAATGACAACAAAACCTTCAATGTTCTTCAGGCCCAGTTAGTTTCAGCCTCTTTTGACAGATGTGCAGTCCATCCCTGATGCCTCACTGGCTTGGCAGGTAAGACTTGACTAGACTAAGACGTAACCCTCAATTAAGCACAATTAAGCACTAGTGTGGAGCTTTATCCAACATTTGGGGAACTGATGTCTGACATAAAGCTGTAACTTTTTCTTTTCTTTTTTTTTAATGCTTTATTAACTTCTGATTTACATCATTCGTTTCCACCAGATTTTGAGTTACAAATTTTCTCCCCGTTTTTCCCCTACCCACCGCCCCAAAAGAGCAGTCCACAAAATATCCCCTCCTCCAATCTGCTCTCTCCCATATTTTCTCCCATACCCCTTTCGACTTTTCCAGTGGATCTCTATGCCTCAGTGCCTGTATATCTTATTTCCCAATTACATGTAAGATAGTATTAATAGTATATATATTTGAATATTTGATTTTAAAACTTTGAATTTGAGATTCATTCCCTTCCTTCCTTGTCACCCACCCTTACTGGGAAGATAAGCAGTTCAGTATAGGTTGTACATGTGTGGTTAATGCAAAACAATAACATAGTAGATATATTGTAAAAGACTGACTATATTTCCCTCCCTCCTATCCCACCTCCCACTTGTTCTATTTTCTACTTTGATCCCGACCCTTTTCAAAAGTGGGTGCTTCTAACTTCCCCCCACCCCAGCCTGCCCTCCCTTCCATCATCCCCCCTCTCATCCCCTTCCCCCCCTAGTCTCCTGGAGGGTGAGATACCCTATTTAGTATGTATTTCACTCCCTCCTCAAGTCAAATTCAATGGGAATAAGCTTGACCCATTCCCTTTTGCCTTCCTATTCTTCCCCTCCATTGTAACCATTTTCCCTTGCCTCTTCTGTATAAGATAGTTTACCCCATTCTGTCTTTCCCCATCTTCTCTCATTATATTCCTCTCACCTCTTAATTTCACCTTTTAAGTTTCATCCCTTCCTGTTAAATTGGTCCTGTGCCCTCTATCTATGTATACCTGTAAACATATATATACACATTTACATATATATTCATATACCCTCACATATATATTTCTAAACCCTTCAACTACTGAGAAAAGTTTCATCAGTTACAATTATTGTTTTTCCATGTAGGAATGTTAATAGTTCAACTTTGATAAGTTCCTTATGATTCCTTTTCCCTGTTTACCTTCTCATGCTTCTCTTGCTTCTTGTATCTGAATGTCAAATTTTCTATTCAACTCTGTTTTTTTTTTTTCATCAAGAATGCTTGAAAGTCCTCTATTCCACTGAATGACCATATTTTCCCCTGAAACATGATACTCAGTTTTGCTGGGTAGGTGACTCTTGGTTTTAATCCCAGCTCCCTTGACCTCCAGAATATCATATTCCAAGCCCTTTGATCCCTCAGTGTAGAAGCTGCCAGATCCTGGGTTATCCTGATTGTGTTTCCACAATATTAAAATTGTTTCTTTCTGGCTGCTTGTAATATTCTCTCCTTAATCTGGGAATTCCGGAACCTGGCTATAATATTCCTAGGAGTTTTCTTTTTGGGATCTTTTTCAGGAGGTGATCGGTGGATTCATTCAACCTCTATTTTGCCCTCTGGTACTAAAACATCAGGGCAGTTTTCTTTGAGAGCTTCCTGGAGGATGATTTCTAGGTTCTTACTTTGGTCATGGCTTTCAGGTAGCCCAATAATTTTTAAATTATCTCTCCTGGATCTATTTTCCAGGTCAGTGGTTTTTCCCATGAGATATTTCACATTGCCTTCTATTCTTTCATTTGTTTGGATCTGTTTAACAGCATCTTGATTTCTCATAAAGTCATTAGCTTCCATTTGCTCCAGTCTAATTCTGAAGCAATGATTCTCTTCAGTGAGCTTTTGAGATTCTTTTTCCATCTGGCAAATTCGGCTTTTTATGGCATTCTTCTCCTCATTGCCTGTTTGAGCCTCTTTTGCCATTTGAGTCAGTCTGTTTTTTAAGGTATTATTTTCCTCAGTCAGGCTGTTGATTCTCATTTCATAATTTTCTTGCATTGTTCTCATTTCTCTTCCCAATTTTTCCTCCACTTCTCTTATCTGCTTCTTAAGGTCCTCTATGGCCTGTAACCAGCTTGTATTTTCCTTTGAAGCTTTGGTGCAGTTCTGACTTCACTGTTTTCCTCCTGTTCCATGCTTTGCTCCTTTTTGTCCCCAAAATAGGAGTGTAATGTTGGAATCTTCTGTCTGCTTTGTTTCCTTTGCCTGGTCATGTCACCCCTCAGTCACTTGACCCCTAGGCTTTTTGCCACAGTAGGACTCTGCCACCAGACAGGGGAGCTTTCGTCCCAAACGCTGGGGTTTTCTCAGCTGCCTGAGGTATTAGATGGGTGCCCTCTTTGAGGTCTCCACACGCTCTGGCAAGCTGGACACATACCCCAGGACCTCCACCCTAGACTGCAATCCAGATTCAAGAAAGTTAAAGCAAAAGTGATTACCCCTCAGACTGGTGCTTGGTCCCCCTACACTCTGCAGGCCAGGAGCTGAAGCTGCCACGTGGGGCTGGCTGGCTGTGCAGGCTCTCAGCGGCTTCTTGCCCCGGGAGGCAAAAGCCATGCACTCCCACTTACTGGGTCCCCAAGTCCAGAGTGCACTAACCTCTCACTTTGTCCTTCGCATCTATGTGTTGATAAATCTGTAAACAGCCATAGCTGCTACTTCTGGAGTCCCTCTGGCTGGCGGCTGGTCAGGCCCGCCCTGGGGCTAAAGCCTTGGTGTGGGGCTGGGCTCGGCTCCCAGAGCACTGCACTGGATTCCTGCCGGCCTGCCGGGCTATCCTCAGCAGGAGGTTAGCTTCTCTGTGTCATTTTGTGGGTTCTGCAGCTCCAAAGTTTGTTTAGAGTCCCCTTTTTACATGGATTGGGGAAGGTGGAAGCCGGAGCCAAGGGAAGGTCATGCTTCTACTCCGCCTTCTTGGCTCCGCCACTATTGCAATCAAGCTGTAACTTTTTCAAAGTCTGTCTTTCATAGTATCAAAGATCTGGATTTGGAAAGGACTCCAGAGGTAGACCAATCCACCCCCACCTCTACCACCCCACTTTACAAAGAGAAGCTAGGAATAGAAGGGTTAGATGTCCTATCCAAGGTCACATGGGAAGAAAGTAGGAGAATTTATTTATTTATTTTTAGAATTTAAACTTAAATCACAAGATTCCACAGCCTATGCTCTTTCCACTGTATCCTCGTAGCAGCAAGCCCCCCAGCGTCCCCAGGGGGGCTGCCAACACAGGTTCTTGGATCTGCTTTGATAAAGGAAAGCAACTCAAAATGGGTTAACAAGCTTACTTTAATCAGTCAGATATGTATTGTTCACCTAGTTCAGGGGGAAAAGGTCAGCACCCCGAACTTCAGAGTATACAGACAGAATTATCAAGACAGGAAAACAGATCAAGTAGACAGCTTTTCAAACTGTCCAACCATTACATCCATACCAAATCAACATCTGGGTTTTTTCAAAGCCCAGGGGGGTGTCTCAACAACAGCTTCCCAGAATCCAGATCAAATCACAGAACACTTCTGAAAATGAGCCCCAAAACAAAGCTACACATCAGGGCTTATATAGCCTTCTCCTGGCTCAGAGAATGTAACAACCTTTTGGACCCACTGGCCAATCAAAAAGTATCTACTGAAAAACAAGCCTCCCACCCCAGGCTCCAGGTGCACGTTAGCCTAGGGGCAGGGAAGATCTTTAAAATTTACACTCTCATTACATTGGGCCCCAAGATCTTTCATGCCCATAGCATAGTCAATTTACTTTTGAATTAGCCTGAATATCTCTTAGGTCACATTTTCAAGATACAGAACTAAAGTTACCAAAGTGGCCGCTGGGCCTTAAACAAACACAAAGTACATTGCATTATCACCTCAATTCAAAACAAGAGTCCAAATAAAGTTCTCTTGGGCAGAGGGGGGTGTCCTTCCCCTCACACAGCTCCAGCCCCTGCTTCCAACTACAGAGAGGGGGCTGGGCAACAAAACCAACAAGGTGGGGTCCTTGGGGGTGTAAGGCACTTCATCCCACCCACCATAGTCACAAGTCCATCCTCCCCCTGGGTCCCAAACTGTGGGATGCAAAGAAACACTTTCAGTGCCCCTGCTTTGCTGCTCAGTTCTTATCTTTTCCTGTGGCTGAATTCTGAACTCTTGGGTTCCTTCTCCTCCCGCAGGCGGCAGCCGCTCCTGGCTTCTGCACAGGTCCTGATGCAGGCAGCTCATCATTCCTGCTCTCAGCTCAGCAAAGTCTGCATGCAGGCCATTCTTCTCTCCTGCTCCACAGCTCCACAGAATCACAGCTACCACAACTGGGAAACAAACAGTTATCCCAGCCCCCATACTTTTCTTTTACTCTGCAGATCCTGTTGGTGACGCCATTTTGTAGCAGCAAGCACCCCAGAGTCCCCAGGGTGGCTGCCAGCACAGGTTCTTGGACATGCTTTGATAAAGGAAAGCAACTCAAAATGGGTTAACAAGCTTACTTTAATCAGTCAGATAAGTATTGTTCACCTAGTTCAGGGGAAAAAGGTCAGCACCCCGAACTTCAGAGTATACAGACAGAATTATCAAGACAGGGAAACAGATCAAGTAGACATTTCCAAACTGTCCAACCATTACATCCATACCAAATCAACATCTGGGTTTTTTCAAAGCCGAGTGGGGGCTTTCAACAATGGCTTCCCAGAATCCAGATCAAATCACAGAACACTTCTCAAAGTGAGCCCCAAAACAAAGCTACACATCAGGGCTTATATGGCCTTCTCCTGGCTCAGAGAATGTAACAACCTTTTGGATCCACTGGCCAATCAAAAACTATCTACTTAAAAACAAGCCTCCCACCCCAAGATCTTTAAATTTGCATTTCCATTACAATCCTTAGCTGTTAAAAATATCTAATATATGTGAATGAAATAGAAAATTTAAAAATATATCCTTCCTAGTTCATGTGAAATGTTCTTCTCACAGGAGGATAGTTATTTATTCCTATTTCAGATGGCTGAGAAGCAATTTCCTTTAAGGAAAAAAACCCTTCATTGTGTAATATTATGTGTTACTGCAATCCTGACTGAAAATTAAGACAGTTCAGACATAGAATGCCCTTTTAACTAAAGAATTCAGTGTTTTCTCTTTATGGAAGCTATAGTTACTCTCATTGCTACATCAATAGCAAAATAAACAGAAAAATCAGGGAGTTGTTGAGATTTGCTGTTTCCAGAAACATCATTGTTTAAATTATTTTCTTCTCTTCATTTGTTTAAGGTTGCAAAGAATTTGAACCAATAGCATTTGTTTATAACATAAAGTTAGGAAAGATTTCTTTCATGTATAACAAGTTTGAGGAACTTCCTGAGTCTATCCCAGTTAATTTCATCCATTATTCTAGCCCACGAAAATTTTTTTTCTTTTCTAATGAAACATTTGTATATATATATATATGCCTTCTATTTATGCTTATTTGATTTAACAAACATTTATTAAGAACCCTCTACTTTAAGAGCACAAAGATGAGTAAAATCAAGCTCTTACCCTTAGAAAGTTCACATTAATAGAAGAGATAAAATGGGAACAAACTTCCCCTCTGTAGGATTATACTTAGCTTTTCAGGGTAAATTATTCTTGGTTGTAACCCTATATCTTTTTCACTTTGGAAAGTTGAATTTGAAGATTTCCTTGCATTTTTAGCTAGGTCTTATGCAATCCTGACTGTGGTTTCTTGGTACTTGAACTGTTTCTCCCTGGCTGTTTGCAGTACATTTATATGTATTTCATATAGACATAATACATACATACATACATATATATATATACATAATACATATGTACATACACAGGGATATATAGCTATATGTGTGTGTGTATAATTTGATGAGGAATGTCATTCCTGGAGTTTTCCCCTTACAAATGTCTTTCAAAAGCTAATAGATGGATTTCATTTTCATTTTGACTTTTAATTCTAATGGGTCTGCACAATTTTTTGGATTGGCTTTGGAATGGTAGAATGTCTGAACCCAGAATTGCCATAAATGGAAGGAGACCTCTAGAGGAATGGTCCAGGAAGTCATGTTTTGTTTTTGTTTGTCCCCATGCTATTTCACATTTTTATCAATGGCATAGATGTTTTCAGGTGATACCTACCACTGCATTGCAGTCAGAATCCAAAAAGATATTAACATTACAGGACATTGGACTGAATCTATCAAGATGAAACTTAAGAGTGATAAACATAAAACCTTACACTTGAATTTTAAAAATCAATTTCACAAGTCCACAATATAAGAAGGATGGTTGTCATGTGTTTGAAAAAGATTT
Source organism: Petaurus breviceps papuanus (assembly GCF_028583685.1). Classification (NCBI taxonomy): domain Eukaryota; kingdom Metazoa; phylum Chordata; class Mammalia; order Diprotodontia; family Petauridae; genus Petaurus; species Petaurus breviceps. Next base: position 22,322,826 of record NW_027186457.1, on the reverse strand, counting down.
GGAGGTCTTAGTGGACCATAAGCCTAATGTGAGTTGACTGTGTGATACGACAGCCATTCTACAAACATTTATATAGTTGCCTACTATGTGTCAGACACCATTCTAGATGCTGGAGATACAAAGAGAAAAAATATGTACACATATAAGAAATACAAAATTTATACTGAGTAAATTCAATGTAATTTCAAGATTGAGATCAGGAAAGGCCTTATGAAAAGTTGCACTGCAACTGACCTTTGAAGAGAACTAAAAAGCAAGACAATCTTGGATTGTATTGAGTGGTTATCACTCCCAGGAATAAAGAGGCAAGCACCCGCTCTGGTGACACCGGTCTGGAGTATTGTGTTCAGTTCTGGGCAACACAGTACAGGAAGGGCATCGATCATTTAGATTGTTCAGAGGACAGCAACCAGGATGATGAAGGTCCTTGAGTAAATGGCATGTAAGGACTTGCTGAAGGATGTATTCTACAATCCAACAACACTCTTACTCTTTCTTGCACATGACATTCTATTTCCTGACCCTGCCTTTTCATTAGCTCTCTCCCATACCTGGAATGCTCTCTTCATTCCCTTGTTTTGCTGGCTTCCTTCAAGGCTTGGCTTAAAGCCCACCTTTGCTGGTCCCCTCTCCCTACCCCCAGAACCTTTTCTCTGAGACCAACTCCCTCTTACCATTGATGGTTAGAGAGTGCTTTATGCATCGACTGGATGCTTTTAATGGTCCAGCCAGGGGTGTGCTGGAACCAACTCAAAGAACCCCATGAGTCAATTGTTACATTTTTATTGTGAATATTTGCACCCCAGAAACTGGCAAACATACAAATCAGGGCTTGATTTATCATTTTGTTGATTGTCTAGACTTAAGAAAGTGATGGAGAGAATGTTCATGTGGATTAAACTTCCCCCTCAGAGAACAGGCTGTTGAACATTTAGCAGCAACCCCTGGGTCCGGATTCCTCACATTGTTAGCTGGTTTTCAGCTCTCTCCAACTAGCTAATCTTTATAGTTAAGAAAACTATCTTTTACATGACTTCTGACCTCTGAGGAAACTCACAGCATCTTTCTTTCTTCAGAGTTAGAACAACAAACCAGAGAAAGACCAATCTTGATAACTTTCCTGGGACTGTATAAAATCCTAGTTACTGCCTTTCTTTCTGATTAAGAGCAGATGATTGTGGCAGACAGCTTCTCTCTCTCTCTGTGTATGTAAGTATATACATATACACACATATCACCCAACTTCTGCCAAGCAGTCTTTTCTTCTTGTTTCTCAGCTGTGTCTGACTTTGTGACCCCATTTGTAGTTTTCTTGGCAGAGATACTGATTTGACATTTCCTTCTCCAGCTCATTTTAACAGATGAGGAAACTGAGGCAAACAGGGTTAAATGACTTGCTCAGAGTCACACAGTTAGTAAGTATCTCTCCATTCCTCTTCATAGCTTACAGTTTGGATGAAACTTACTTTATGTAGAATGCCTAAGAAGTATTTAACTACTGTAGTAACTCTCTGCTTCATTAAAAAACTTCCTCTAAGAATTTTGCCTTTTTCCCTTCTGAACCTTTTGCAATACATCTGAATGAAACAGAAGTTTTTAGTACTTTCCTCATAGTACCAAAAAGGGTGCCTAGTTGTCCTATGAACAAAATAAAAATGCCCTAACATTCTATCATCCTTCCTAATATGGTTACAGCAAATTATTTAGCCTTTTCTCTCATTGTGCCCCTTTACACTCCACAGAATCCTGGAATTCCAGAATTAGAAGAGATGTCCAAGGTCATGAAGTCCAATCTATGCCTAAAAGAAGAAGCTTTACCACAAAACATCCATCCTCTCCTTGAAAATTTCCAGTGAGAAGGGACCCATTAACTCTTGAGGCAGCCCTTTCCACTCAGACAACTTGAATTGTCAGAAAGTTTTCTTTACACTGAAACAAAATCTTTTTTTGTACTCTGCATTTATTTCCTCTGTGACCAAATAGAACAAATCTAATCTTTCTTCCATATTACAATTCTTAAAGTCATTAAAACAAAACCACTTATGTCCCATCACCAGCCTCTCAAGACTTCATTTCTCCAGCCTAAATATTTTTAGCTCCTTCAATTTAATCTCACATGGCATAGTTTTGATTCCCTTTGCCAATGTGCATAAGAAGATATAGAGGAACTGCGGTTTGAGCTGAGGACAGCATCCTAGAGCTAAAGTATCAAATGGAAAGTCTCTGAAGAGAGGCAGACCAGTTACGAGATTATTACAACAGCACAGTTGTGAGAGAAAGAAGATCTGTATTAGGGTAATTTTAGTGTGAGTGGAAGGGAGTGAATGCAAGAGGTTTAGGGACTATAGAAGCTATTGTACTTAGCTGTTGATTAGATGTAGGGGATAAGGGAGAAGAAATGGTCATAGCTGACCCTGAGATTTTAATGCAGGTGACTAAGACATTTGCAACACCATTAATAGAAATAGGTACATTTGCTAATGGCACTGATTTGGGAAGGCATTAAGGTTAGTTTGGGGTATATTGAATTTGTGTTGGTAGGACATCTAGGCGGAGATCTATAGTAGGACATTGGAAATATAGGACTTTTGGTGAGGTTAGGGTTGAAATGATAGAGGTAGGCATCATACACATAGACGTCAAATCATATGCATTTATTAATATACTGTGTTATATACTATTCTAAGTACATAGAAGTGATTATTAAAGCCATGAGAAAGAATATAGATAGAAGTAAAGAGGGCACAGAATGGAACCTTAATGGACTCTCCTCTTAAATTTAGAATAGAATAAAATGTAGGAATTTTGTTTCTGTTTTTTTAACTTGTTAAAATTATTAAATCTGATTATATCACAGATCATTTTGACTTATTTTTATCATTCTATTAAATTATTATTCTGTCAGAAGTTATTCTTATCACAGTGCCAATTATTTTTTGCTTTTGTGATTCATACACTTGTCTAATTCATATACTTACAATGCAAATACTAATAACCAGCCACAAAGCATATTATCTTTTTAAATCCTTTTCTGGAAAAAAAGAATATTTTAAACAAAAATGGCAAATAATAAGTCAAATATCCCCAATTACAGCAATGTAATAATAGATTGATTTACCCTATGAATTTCGCTAGAGGAGAGAAAATATTTGTTCATCCCTAGTGCCCTGAACATCATAGGCACTTTGTTTTTCATTTTGCTTTTTGGAGGGGGGAAGGCTGGGCAATTGGGGTTAAATGACTTGTCCAAGGTCACATGGCTGGTAAATGTTAAGTGTCTGAGGCCGTATTTGAACTCAGGTCCTCCTGACCCTAGTGCTCTATTCACTGTACCACCTAGCCACCCCCATAGGCACTTTATAAATACTGAACACATGACTCAACAAACCTACAGTAGAGATCATAATTCAACTTAAATGTCAATTCAAAGTTTACAAAGTGCATTTCTCACAACTTTGTGAGGTACAGAGTGAAATATTTTACTAATAAGGAAACTGAAACACAAAGAGTTTAGTCATGTATTGAGAATGAGAGGTAGTTTGACATAAAGAGCACTGAATTTAGAATCAGGAAGACCTTGGTTTGGGGTCTTACCTCTGATATTTATTATTTATGTGACCATGAGAAACTTGATGTTTCTGATCCTGTTTTTTCAAATAAATGTTTGCTGAATTGAACCAAATGAACCAAACAGTGCACTCTATTTCTCTCTGCTTGCTTGGTGACATTATAATCTTCCAAGCATTTTCCAACTTTATCTAGATGACTCAGTTACACAATTGTTCCTAGTTGTTTTCCCAAATTCCAGTCCTGAATCACCAACAACCCACTGGACATTTCCACATGGGAGTTCCATTCACATCTCAAACTCAACATGTCCAAAATAGAATGATCTTTCCTCCCAAATCCATACCTTTTCCAAAATTCCCAATCAATTTTAAAGGTACCACCATTCTTACAGTCTCTCAGGTTCATAAAGCTCAGTGGTATAACCAACTGTTTACTATCTCTCACCCCATATCCAGTCAGTATTCAAATATTGATATCTCTGCCTCTACATCCACTTGTCTGGCTCTAACTTCTCTTCTGATCTCCTATGACTTAATCTATGACTTGCCTAGACATCTGGGATGCCTGCACTGGATGCCCCATAAACATTATAAACTCAATATATTCAAAACCAAAATAATAATCTCTTCTCCCAAATCGTCCCTTCTTCCTAACTTTTTTTTTTTACTTTTAAGGGTACCACCATCATCCCAGTCATCCAGGCTCACAAATTAGGGGTCACCATCAACTCTTCCTTCTCACTTGCCCCACCTCCTCACCATATTCAATCAGTTGTCAAGTCTTTTCATTTCTACCTTTTTAATCCCTTTCATATCCACCCCTTTCTCTCCTCTAACACTGCAACCACTCTGGTGCAAGCCCCTTATCACCTTATACCTGGACCATGGCAATAGTTTGCTAATTGGTTTCCCTGCTTCAAATCTCTCCCTCCTCATTCCAAATCATCTTTCACTTAGCTGTCAAATTGATCTTCCTAAAATGCAAGTCTGTCCATATAACACCCCACTCCCATTCAATAAACACCAGTGGCTCCCTGTCACCTCCAGGATCAAATATAAAATCCTGTTTGGATTTTAAAGCCCTTCATACCTTTTCAATTGTCTTATACCTAACTCACCCCTACTTCCTTTATGATCCAGTGACATTGGGTTCCTTCCTATTCCTCAAATGCTACGTACCATTGCCTGACTGTGAATGGTTTCACTGGCTGTCCCCCATGCCTGAAACTCTCTTCCTCCCTATCTCCACATTCTAGATTCCCTGGTTTCAAGTCTCAGCTAATGTCCCACCTTCTGCAAGAAGCTTTTTACCAGTCCTCCTTAGTCTTAGTGCCTTCACTCTGACTACTCACAATTTATCCTGTATATATCTTATTTGTATATAGTTATTCGCATGTAATCTTTCATTAGACTGTGAGCTCCTTGAGAGCAGGGACTAGACTTTTGTTGTTTTTGCTTTTCTTATCTCTAGCACTTAACTCAGTGCCTGTACATAGTAGGAATGTGGTAACTGTCGTGTATGTAATGCATGTAGACATGCACATTGTAATCATGGGATAAATGACAGCTGATCAATTACATCTCTTGAATATGTTCCCTTCTTTTTGCTTACATAGACACACTGGTTCACATCTTCATCACTTCTCACATGGACCACCATAATGACTTCTTAATTAGTCTACCTGCCTTGTCCCTCCCCTTTCTAATTCATCCTGACCATAGTTATCAAAATGGTTTTCTTCAAGTACAGGTTTATGTCTTTCTCCTGCTCAATAAGCTACAGTGACTTCTATTACTTCTATATAAAGTTGTCAACTTGTTTGTTTTTTTAAAGACCTTAAAACCTGTCTGCAACGGACCTTCCAAGCCACATTATACATTCCTGTACTGTACACACTCCAGCTAAGCTGGTCTTTATGTCTGTTCCTCACCCTCAGAACCTGATCTCTCATATCCATGCCTTTCCACTGCCAGTCTCCCATGCCCAGAATGCATTCAAATTTGCCTCAGTCAGTTCCTCACTTCTTTCAAAGCTCAGTTCAAGCACCACATTTTACATGAAGCCTTTCCTGATCCTAAGTTATACTGCTTTCCCTTCTATTTATTGTCTATAACAGGCACACAAGTGGACATGCATGTATATATGTATATATGTACATGCCATTTCCCTCAAGAGAATGTATACCTCTAGAGAGTAGGGATCTGCTCATTGCCTATTTATAGCATCTGTCCAAGGTACACACGAGGATGGATTAAATTGGTTTCTTGTCCAATTAAACATAATTTAAGTAATGTACTTCCATCACTGTTTTTTTCAAGGTAAATAACTAAGTCAATCCCCTCTGAACAAACACTGAGAATTCTCTGTAGGGTGAAACATAATCAAGTACAATGTTATCTGCAAATAGGAGCATCTGAAAAACCTTTCTATCACTAGAAATTTTTCTTTCTTGGCTTTAAGAAATGCACCATTACATTAGTGGGCCCTTGCAATAAGACTATTTCTCTGTTTCACGCTAATACTCAGTGTATCATTGAAGAACCACCATGGATGCATGTCATAGGATCTTGTATAATCTTAGTGTGACTGGGAGACCCTTTGTCTTTGTACGGCTAACTGCAGCTTTTCAAGGGAAACAAGTTCTTATATTCGCTACACATCAGCCAACTGCATTACAGTGAATATGTAGTCTGCTGGAGGAAGTTACTTACAGAAACCTATTCCTTTCTTTCCTCAAGGATAGCCTCCCTGCCTACTGGAAGACCATTCCTATAACAATCAGAGATATGAGAGACATATGGGGGTCTGCTGTTCCTGGTGGCTTTTTTAAAGGTTGTTTCTCTGATATTACTACAATCCATTATCTTATATTCTTCAGTAATCTTCCCATTTGAAAACTGATTGCTAAATGCCTTCAAAATATGTCACTTTCAGAAGGAATTTCCTCTACATGTGTTTGGTTGGTTCCAAAGATTATTTTCCTAACTTCCATCTTAATTGCAATCCTATGCGTTTACCTACTTTATTGATCCCTGACTTGTTGAGATTCCAAATGAGTTCACACTATCAATGATTTTTTATCTATTGCTTTTCATGTCAGGTTTTCTGCCAGCAAATGAAATCTGTGTGAAGCTGCATGCAAACCCTTAAAGACTCTATCAGACATTACAAATGATTGTGAGGATGACCTACCTGTATCTGAGTCTTGTGCCAAGTTCTCTCACAAAGTGTTTTATCTTCCATTGTGTTGTAAGATAAAGCTCTCCAAATGCATCCATCTCCTCTTGCGTTTGGCAGCTCAGATTGGTGCAGTTCCAAGCTGGCACAGCTCCTCCCTCCTTGACAAGATCAAATATTTGTTGACTGAACTGTTTCCTGGACTCTTCCTACTGATTTGGCAGCTAGTGGTGCAGTGGGTAGAGCACAGGGCCTGAAGTCAGGAAGACAGGAGTTCAAATTTGGTCTCAGACACTTACTAAATGACCCTGGATAAGTCATTTAACTTGTTTGCTTGTTTCCTCATCTATAAAATGGGGATAATAGCAGCTACTTCCCATGGTAGTAAGGATCACATGAAGTAACAATTGTGTAGCACTTAATACAGTGCCTGACACATAATAAGCATTGAGTTAATTATTATATTACTTTCCATCACTTAAAACTTTTCTAAGAATTGGAAATAGTCTTTATTTTTGTCCACTTATTTTTCTCCACCTTCCCATGGAATTGCCATGTATAAAGTGTATGTTGATCCCCAACGGGTAAAAGAATCTGAATGGGCAGTTTACAAAGGAAGAAGTACAAGCTAGTAACAAAAAAAAAAAAAATGAAAAAAGTGTTTCAATCATCAGGAATTAAAGAAACACATATTAAAGCAGCTCTGAGGTTCTAAAACTCATCAGATTGGCAAAGGTGTCAAGAAAGGACAATGACAAACACTGAAAAGGGTCACTGCAGAACAGGTACATTAATGTATTGTTTGTCAGAGCTGTGACTTGAGATTGCAATAACCAAATGTAACCGTGGATAATCTCTGACCCAGAGTCGCCACTACTGCGTCTATACCTCAAAGTGATCAAGCAAAGAGAAAGAGCAGCCCTGTGTACACAAATATTAATGGTGCCTTTCTGTAATGTCAAAGAACTCAAGAGGGAGATCTTCATACATTAAAGAAAGTTTAAACAAATCACAGTATGTGAATACAACGGACTATTATTGTGTTGCAAGGAATGACAAAATGGATGGTCTCAGGGCAAGCTGGGAAGACCAGGGTGAACTAATAAAATAAGATAAAATAAGCATATCAGGACAATTCACACAACAGCAACGCGTAAAGAACAGCCACTTTTAAAGACTTGAGAACTGATCAATACAATGGCCATGACTTCAGAAGGCCAGTGAGGATATGTGCTGTCTCACTTGCTGACAGAGAGGTAAAATGGATAGACTGAAAATAGAGAATACACATCGACATAATGTGGAATTTTTTTTTAATTAGGCATCTTTGTTTAAGAGGGTTTCATTTCTCCCCTACCCCTAATCCCAATTAACGGGTGTGGGAGGGAGAAGTGGATTAGGGCTAGAACTGCCAAAACGGGGAAAAAGTAAACAAGGGTGATTGAATCACTTTTTTAAAAATGAAAAATACACATAAAAGGCACAGACAAGCTGGACAGCTTTGAAAACTGAAAGCTGAACTTACCATAGACTTTTTTTTGCTTTTTGGAGGGCAACTGTGTGCCCAAGGTCACACAGCTAGTTTTTGTGTTAAGTGTCTGAGGATGGATTTGAACTCAGGTCCTCCTGACTCCAGGGCTGGTGCTCTATTTACTGTGCCACCTAGCTGCCTCTACCATAAACTTTAAGAGATGAGTAAGCTATACACAAGAAGGTTTACAAAGAAAGCACTTGATACATTACCTCATCTTATCTTCATAACAACCCTGAGGTAGGTTCTACTGTTACCTTCTTTTTACACATCAGTCAGCTGATGCAGGCAGAAGTTAAGTGACTTGTGCAGGGTCACAAGGCTACTCGGTGCTTGAAGCAGGATTCAGACTCTGGCCTTCCTGATTACATGTCCAGCACTCATACTGCCTCAGTGAGCAGCATCTTTTAGAACATGAGAATCAGTTTCATAGCTCGATATCTATGAAAACACTTATTTAATTTGGTATTTAAGTTCAGAATAAAGCCCTAGGAAACAATTTTAAAAACTCACTAGGTATATATTGACTCAATTTCTATTTTTCTTCTTCACCCCCTGCAATGTGTATTAGTACATTAAGTGGCAATTATCTTCAGGGTGGTGTTTCTACAAAGCAAAGGGATTCCAATGTCTCAGGAAATCGTCGTTTCTTGTCCTCTTTGGGACACATGAGGACTTCATCACTTCCTTTATTTGCCTCCCTAAGAACCTTTCAACTGCCCTTCCCTTCAGTCACAACTTTTTAGTTTCATTTATAACCGGAATATCAGTATTGCATCAATTCATCCTTTAGCCAAAGACTACACATTTAGAATACCAATCAACCAACATTTATTTTTTAAGCATCCCCTATATGCCAGATCCTGTGCTAAGTACTGCAGATACAAAAAACATGTAAAAACAATCCCTGTCCTCAAGGAACTTACATTCTAATAGAAAAGACAACATGTTAACAACACAGGTACATAATAAGATCAAGCAGATGTAAGGCATCCTTGGAAGGGAAGGTACTAGCACCTGGGGGACCAGGAAGAACAGACTCCTACAGAAGATGGGCTTTTGAACTGAGCCTTGAAGGAAGCCAAAAATTTTAAGAGGTGGAAGCGAGAAAAGGGAGCATTTCAGGCATGGGGGAAGCTAATGCAAAGATTACAAATGAGGTGCTATGTGGGAAAAATAGCAGATAGGCCAGCACCACTGACATGTAGGAGGGGAAAAGTGCCCACCACGACTGAAGAGGTTGGAAAGGCTGGGCTGTGAAGAGCCTTAAACGCTAAAGGAATTTAGAGGTGATCCTAGAAGTAGTTGGAAACTGTTACAGTTCATGGTATTGCAGGGGCTAGGCTCAGTGGGTGACTTACACTTTAGGAAAATCACTTTTCTTCATAGAAGATGGATTGAAATGGGGAGAGGCAAGGCAGGAAGACCAATTAGCAGGCTATTACAGCAGTCCTGGTGGAGAGGTGATGAAAGCCAGCACTAAATCAAAGTTTACTGATGATCTAAGAACTGTTAAGCTTAGCATTTTCTGTTCCATTTTCTACCAGTATCAATATGGGATATGGAGGGGGGTCCAGGAGGATGAAGGCCATTCTGCACTTCAATCTGTTTCATATATCACTGTGCTGGGGGAAAAAAAAAACTCTGATGATGATCCTCTCTGTACTTAGCTTGGGATGATCAAAAGAGACTCTTCCACTTATCTGTAAACATACAATGTCTATTTACTTCAGTTATGTTTGTTAGTTGCTCTGGCTCTCCCCTACGAAGGGGTATTCATATGCAATGGTGGAGGGAAAAGACACCAAAGATTCTTGATGGCCTATAGTTAGTAGGTTTCTTGGTATAAAATGTTCTTTGTTTTGAAAATTCAAAGACAAATAGTCTTATGAAAAAATGCTTTAAATCACTATTGATTAAAGAAATGCAAATTAAAAATACCTCACATCTATCAGATTGGATAATATGACAGAAAAGGAAAATGATAAATGCTAGAAAGGATGTGGGAAAATTGGGACACTAATGCATTGTTGGTGGAGTTGTGAACTGATCCAACCATTCTGGAAAGAAATTTAGAGCTATGACCAAAGGGCTATAAAACTGTGCATACCCTTTGATCCAGCAATACCACTGCTAGCTCTGTATCCCTAAGAGATCATACAAAAGGGAAAAGGACCTACATACACAAAAATATTTATAGCAGCTTTTTGTGTTAGCAAAGAATGGCTGAACAAGTTGTGGCACATGAATGTAATGGAATACTATTGTCCTATAAGAAATGATGAGCAGGCAGATTTCAGAAAAACCTAGAAAGATTTACATGAATTGATAGAATGAAGTAAGCACAACAAAAAGAAATATAGCAACAGTACGCAGTACACAGCAACAATGTGTGATGATCAACTATGACAGACTTAGCTCCTCTCAGCAATGCAATGATCTAAGACAACTCCAAAAGACTCACAAAGGAAAATGCCATCCACATCCAGAGAAAGAACTATGGAATCTGAATGCAGATCCAACCAGGCTATTTTCACTTTTTTTGTTGTTTTTTCTTTCTTGTGGTTTTTCCCTTTTGTTCTGATTCTTCCTTCACACCGTGACTAATGTAGAAATAAGTTTAACATGACTGTGCATATGTAACCTATATCAGATTGGGAACAAGGAGGGAGAAAAATTTGGAAATCAAAATCTTATAAAAATGAGTGGGGAAAACTATATTTACCTGTAACTGGAAAAAATAAAATACTATTAAGTGGGGAAAAAAAGAAAATTCAAAGATAAGATGTAAACATTAACCCTGTGAAACAATTTAGTATAAATGATTGGAAACAGTCTGGTATGTGTTCATCTTCTTTTGGAGACTCCTCTCTCCAAGGCTGGCAGGACAGCCACTGCTCTGGCCTTACAATATATTCACCCTGGCCCGGGAGCTCTGGCCTGGGGGCCTATGTGTATAGCCCTCCCTTAGCTAGGCTGGGGACCCTCCACATCCAAGAATGGGTTTACCATCATAATGTCAGATTTAATACAGGCACTTGATATGCTGCAGCTCTGAACTCTCAGACTCAAGCAATTCATTAACTAGCCTTGGCCTCCCCCAGCAGCAAGGATTATAGGTGAGAGCCACCACATTTCTGATATTAAAATAATTTGTTATAAAGAATCATCCTGAGTGTTTATAGATAAAAATTTATTTTATGCCATATTTTGTAAAATAATTAAAAGAATCCTTATTTTTGATCTAACAACAAAACCAAAATTCTTAAATTTAAAATGTTATTTATTAAGTTCTATAGTTCTGTAAAAACTGAAAATAAATAACAGTTGGACTCTGTTGCAAATTTTTTGCTTGGGATCTTCAAGCTGCCAGATTTATATCCCCCCCCCCCAAAATTCACATGCTCATTTTGATACTTAATATTAATTATTATTAATACTAATTTGTATCATAAGCATTTCTACACTTGTTTTGAAAATTAGGAAAAGCAAATTTAATAAACATTATTAAATAATTTCCCACATGCACAAATTTTAAGATAAATGGTTAGAAATATAGATGAACAGTAAATAAGTACATGTGTGTGGACTCAGGCATTTGAAACAAAAGAAATTAATTATTCTAGTAGGTTTAATACAGACTGTATTTGCACTGATTTCAGGTAACTGATTTTCCATAAAACTTCAAACACCCAATTCCAAATCTTCTAACTCCTGTAGGAGGGCTTTTTCTTTCTGGATCTTCTCCATCTAGAAAATTTCAAAACATTACACTGAGCTTACACAAGGAGAAAAAAACACAGAAAGAGAAAGCCATTAATTCTCCTTAATCAGTTAACAAGAATTATAGACATTTAAAGGAATAGTATTTCTATATAACAAATAAGAGAAAAGGTACACATCTTATTCTCTTAGTACACTTTCTAAAAAAAAGGATTCCTAAAAATTAAGTTTTAAAACTCCAGTTTAATCATGCTGTCTGCATGCACATTCTTTTAGTGCACCAGAAGGAAAGAGTCCAGCTTATCTTGCCTCCTCCTCTGCCCTTCACACAAGGAGGGGCGAGAGCAGGGCTGCAGCTACTCAGATACGGAAACCAGGGAGGGAGGGGCAGAGGGGACTCATGAAGCTCAAGTGACGCAGAAATGGTAGGAGAAATTAATAGAAAGTTGCCGTGACTTTCAGTGACAGTCCAGAGGGTAGCAGATATTTATGTAATTTTTTGCTGTTTTAGAGTCAAAATATTAGCAATACACCAATCATTTTTTTGATTTCTTAAGTGTGGGCACTCCCTGAATTGACGTTTCTGGCAATTTCTCCAAGCTTCCCTTAGCAGATTGTCTTTACACATTCCCATATGTTACATGCATATTTATTATACAAATTAATAGGCATATGGGTATCCATGTAGCTATACCTCTATGGATCTGTGGAGCCGGGGATAAATGGATTGCCACCAGCCTGACTCTTGGGGGCAATGTGGACAATGTGACACTGGGTCCAAACTGGAAGTCTTTCCCGCTCAGCAGAGCCAACCAGACTTGACATTTCACTAATGGTTTTGTCCAGGGTCACCTCCAGATCACAAGGCATCAATATAAAACTTCAGTGGAAGAGAGTGAAACTTGACTTGTAAAATTATTTGATTATACGTTTTTTTTAAAGTAAAAATTAGTTTTGAGAATTTATATGCTACCTTACCTGATAAATTATTTCAGAAAAGTAACCTAAAAAGGAACTATGACTCCAAAAGAAGACAGATGGTAATACCTGATTTTTCTCTAGCTGTTTACCGCTAGCTGCTTGTTCTTTCAATTGTTCAATTGCTTTCAGTTTCTGTTAAAATCAAATAATGATATTAAGGGTGGGAAGAAGAAAATACAGAGTTTTAGAAGACTTAGACATTACATACAAACTGATTTTTTTAAACAGATGGGCAACTAGAATAAGGCCAATTCAATCATTCTATTTTATTTAAATCAAAATACTGTAGCAGAAGTATCAGGATGGAATACCTTTTTAAAATTTTAGATATCACTGGTAATGTTAAAAATGTAGCATACTATTTACAAAGTTTAAAGAAACTATTCAAATTAGAGAGGGGAAAAGCCAATTTAAAAAAACTTAAACCCCACAAAATTGAGTGTTTCTTCCTTGGCTGCAGGTATCATTCTCTATCATACAGGCCCTGGGTACCCTATGAGGCAAAGAATGCCTATGAATGATGGCGCACTAGTGAAGGAAGCCAGGGACACATGCAGCTAACCTCGGCACACAAATATCATTCATCAAGTTGTGCTGCTTGATTCCATAGGTTGAGAATAGTCGCATCAACAATGACATTAACATCAAATACAACAGATACTGATACATGTTAAAAGGGAAAATTAGAGCCCATGAACTTAAAACCAATTGAAATCATTATGCATGCGAGGATAAAAACTCAATGGGAAATGTGCTAGCACCAAAAGGGGAAAAAACTTCATAAATATACTTGCAGCAACTTTCTGTCACTTTTAGAAAAAGAATTTAAGTAAATATCAACTAGAAATAATTCCATGAAAATATTTTTCTTTACTTTATTTATCTTAAAAATATCATCCCAAATCTTAAGAGTCTTAAGATAATGAATTATAGGGGTGGCTAGGTGGCGCAGTGAGTAAAGTGCTGGCCCCGGAGTCAGGAGGACCCGAGTTTGGTTCCAGCCTCAGGCACTTGACACCCACACACAAAAAAAACTAGCCGTGTAACCTTGGGCAAGTTACTTAACCCCAACTGTCCTCCAAAAAGGTAAAAAAGATAATGAATTATAGCAGGTGAGAATGTGAAAGGAAGCACTACTAGGAACTAAAGGCAAAATAAGTGCCCCTTGTTACTAGGGCTAACCCCTACTTTTGTTCTGCACATACACCGCTGCTCTGAGTGATGAGCTGCTGGTATCTGGAAAGCTCTCAGACTCAGTGACTGACAAATGCAACCTCACATCCCTCTCAAGGGTAACTAACATTTCCCCACCTATTCAGGTTTCTCTGCATCACCAAATTCTCAACTAAACCAGGAACCAAAGGGCTCCAAGTGAATTCCCAAATAATGACTGAGGGCAGAGTACTAGAGACACAACGAATCCACTTCCAGGCACAGGATCAATCCCCATTAACCTACAGGAAGACTCTGGACAAATCACCAACCTCCCAGTTCCCATTTTTTTCATCCCTAAATGGCAACAGTAATGCTTAAGCCATCTCCCTGGGTTATGATGCCTCAGATAAGACAGCCTAGCTAAAACTGCTCCAGATAGGAGTGCCACGCAAATATGCAGCATTATGTAGACACACTTGACCTGAGGTGGAATGCTGGTCAGTCCCTGGGAAAGAGCCCTGAACCTGGGCCTCCTGCTCATCCAATTTCACAACATGGCACTGGAGAGTGTGCAAACTGCTAGCTTCTTACAGCTACTTCCCTGCCATTTCGTTTGAGGGAAAACTCTGTCTTCAGATGATCCTCCCAACTATTCTTTCTAGTCAATTTCTGCCTGTCCTTTTAGGAAGAAGCCTATTACCTTTCTCAGGTTCTTGATTTTCTTGTCTACCTCAGGGTCTCCGGATGTTGGCAGAGACACATTTCTTGCAGTGTTCTGCTGTGGAGCTGGGTTGAGAGCCAAATCTTGACTGCTCTCACTTCTTGCTTCCTGTAGGAATTTATTTGTTAAATACAATTTTCCAAGAAAACAGAAACACTAAAATTTTCAACCACCAAAGCCCAGTTGTATAAAATGCAGAAATCAAAAAGTGCCTTTTATCTTTTACACACTGAGATATAACTTAAGGGTCTGAACTGAAGGAATGAGTAAAGACAGTATATTGCCAGCCAGGCGTAGATATGCTCATATACACATAAATAAGAGTAACATCATAATGAAGTTCTTGGAAAATCTCATCCCAGTAATATGGCTTTCTGCCACTGCAGTGATAAAGGACCCATGGTCGACTGATGTCCTTTTGTGCAAAACTCTAAAGTAGAGCATGCGCAGTAGTTTGCTATTTTTCAAGTGAACTCACAAAATGAAAAATACAAAGCCTGTTTTAGAGAAAAAAAATGAAATGAGGCCCAACTTCCCCAGACACAGATGAAGAGACTGTAATTTAAGCCTCTAACTAGCAGGTGAAACTAGAAGCTACTTTGCTTCTACAGGTATAAAAAAATCGATAATAGAAACATACTCTATAATTATTAAAGTTAAGTAAATGTATTGATTTTCAACCTTAAAGTAACCAAGATAAGTAAATTAGCTCACATGTAAACATGACTACATTACATACTTTCTTATCTGACAATTACTTGGAGAAAATACATGCTAACACAAAGAAATCCTTTTGGTCGAACCTGTAGGTCAAACTGAATGTGTTTGTAAAACTGCCAATGATTACACAGCTGGCTCCTTTATCTTGGCAGCTGTCAGCTGCTGTGTTTTATGGTCTGTGACTGGCAAACTCATCTGGTCAGTTAATGAGAGACGTGGCTGGTCGGCAAGCCTGCTTCTGAGCCAGCATTAGCCCTGCTCTACTTCATGACTACAAATGGCACTAATTTCAGATAGCCATAGCATAAACAGGTGCCAAAAGGTGCATCCTGAAGAAAATGTGACTGACTCCAAGAGGCCTGTGGCCAAGAGGTCATGGTTAGCCTGGATAATCTGTACCCTTGCAACAATAAGATGCTGTGATAAATCAGAGCCAATCCTTCACGAATGCAAAGGTAACAACAATCTCTTCATTCACGTCAGGGGAAGTTGGGCCTTATTTTAGTTATATTCTCTAAAATAGTCTCTGCTTCTATGATTTCACTTGGAAAATATTTCTTGTATCTTCCTAACATAAAAAACCCTATGTTTCATGAACATTCTACTACTGGTATTATTTGTTAATTTTTTTTTCTCAATTAAAGGAAAAATTCATGTACATCATCTCAGGTAAAACAGCTGTTAAAAGCGCACAAGATCGCAGCCACCACAGTACCTGTTTTGCAGCTTTCTTGGCCTCATGTTTTCTTTGATTCTTCAGAGCTGTTTTAGATAACGGCTTGTCACTTCCTGATTGTGGTTTCATGTTCTGAGGTGGTTCCTCCTCATGCTACAGAAAACAGACAAGAGCCATTATGAAAAGTGTGTTCCACGCCGTTAGTGCTACAGAACAGCCAAGCAGACGTATTTCCACAGACAACATCTAAGTCTTCATCATATTTACTTTTTTTATACTACAAAGACCTCTGCAAAAGAGCTCGTCTTTGCTGGGATGTGGAGGCCCCCCTAAGGTTCTGTGAGGCAATGCCAGCAAAGTTCTGGCAAGTCTCCTGAACCAGAGAAGCTAGGAGGTAGGGCCCAGCAAAGGTTCTTGTGGATCATGTACCATCAGGGCTGGCCATGAGGGGATAGTTTTCTTGGCTAGAGCAACCTTTCAAATTACTTTAGGCATGGTCAGGCTGTCATCTATCTACATAGATGCAAAGCATACTTAAAATGACAAAATCACAGGTCCTTCTGAAACAGTAAGCAATAACAAACATTTAAAAACTTTTATCAGTAGTTAAAATAGTCCAAATGGTAGAATGGATTTAATTAGGCATTTCATCCAAGCTAACACATGATATCTCTCAGCTATATTAGAGTTGGCAGAATTTACTTCCTTCTGTGAAACAATGGAGTTTTTCTTAGTAATTCTGCTGACATCTAATTCTTATGAAACCAGACATCAGGAATAACTTCTGGGGAGTCCTGTTCTGGTTGCTGAGGCCTGCAACAAACTTAATATTCAAAGCATATTTAATTTCTTTGCATAAAAAGTTAGCTAATTTACTAGATCTTTCTTTTTAAAAATCTGAGGTAAGAGGATTACCAATAAAAGCTATATGGCCATACTGGGAGGGAAGGAGTAAAAATGAGGTTCACTTGCTAATCTGGATTTAATTCAATGAAATCTATCTGCTGTTGTCTGTATCATAGATACAGATTCCTTTCCTTCATTAAGTTAAAAACCAATTCTAACTGGGGATAACTAGGCAGCTAGGTGGTACAATGGATAGAGTACCAGGCCTAGAGCTGGGACCAGCCAAATCTGGCCACAGACACTTACTGGCTATGTGACCCTGGGCAAGTCATTTAACCCTGTTTGCCTTAGTTTCCTCATCTATAAAATGAGCTGGAGAAGGAAATGGCAAACCCCTTCAGTATCTCTGCCAAGAAAATCCCAAATGCAGTTGAACAAGACTGAAAAAATGACTGAACAACAACAATACTAAACAGGGATAAGTTACCACTTCCACTACCAAGCACACATGCCACGTTCCTTCACTAATAACTACACTCCAATCAAGAAACAGTCTAGTGAGGTTTCTAAAATGATAAGCAATCTAAGTGACCGCAATAAAATGGCCTACTTTTCCATATTTCCCACCACAGACATGCCTCTCTGTTCACTGACCCTTACACACACACACAAACTCTCCCTTCTATTCCTCTCCTAAGGATATATCTCAACACCAGGCGGGCTAACAGAGTTGTTCAACTCTTGTTATGATTCAAGCTTCTCTACAATATTAATCAATCAATCAAATAATTAAGCAAATAATCAATGTTTAGAGAGAGCTTTGAGGGTTTTCAAAGAAATCCCTTCATCACAATCATGTGAGGCACACAGCATAAGAATTCCAATCCTGTTTTCCTAGATGAAGGAGCAGCAGCTCTGCCCACGGTCACAGCTGATAACTGTATGAGGGGGAGCTCCTGCCCCAGCTCCTTCCAACCACTCTATTCTGCTGCTTCTGCAAATCCATTTCTAGTCCAAAGAAAACTTATAAAGAAAATGCTGAATGCTAAAAAATCCGAGAATGGGGTCAGAGGGACAGGAGTCATTAAATAGATTTTATTTATAGAAGGTAAAACTTGGGGGGGATTTAATGAACCCTTTCAAACCACCAGTGTTATCTGGCACTAAATTGAGAGTATATCTCTCTTTAAGCATACGAAAAAAGATTTACTTAATAGTTAAATTATAGCTGAGATTTACATAAATATAAAACAGGAACAGACTTATTTGCTTATTTCTTGTACTTTTTTTGTATATCATTTAACAAGGACATGGAACACTGGTACATATCATCTTCTATGTACTTGATTACTTGAGAATTTCCTGCATTATGAAAGATTATGGAATTTCTTTTCACAATGAGCTCTGAGTTATTTAAAATTATTCAAATTAGGGAAAAAATTGGCTTAGGTGATCTTAAAGGAATGCATCAATTATGTAAAGCCCTGTGCTGTGGGCCTGGTGGCCTGCCTGATACAGTTACTGCAAGGTGGTCTAACTTGGAATTAGTATGCACTTTTGAGCTGGGGAAGATCTGACTCAACTGCCTTGCCACACAAGGTCTTGTTTCACAAGGGCTCCTTCCAAAATACCAGACCCATTAAAAAGTTAAGGGCAGTTTTCAGCCTCTTTAAATACTTTTACAGGTTACAAAATATGGCCCAGCAGAAAAAAAAATCTACAACTTGACTCCATTAATTCTATCACCATTCATAAAGCATCTTCTATGTAAGGTGTTGGTGCTAGGTGCCAGAAAATTAGTAGGCAAAATAAGAGACATTCACCAGAAAATGAAGTCCACTTCAGGATGGGAGAAGCATAGGAGAGCTCACACTGAAAAGTGGGAGACAGTTCTATAAGCTTTACTCTGGAAAGGTCACCAAAGGAGGCGTCAAGTTGAAGCCTTTTGCTAAATACCTTCTATTGAATACAAGAAGACAAACAAGGATCCATGCACCTGTAAGACTTCCTACCCTTCATGACCTCATCTGATTCTCCAACTCTCAGAAGGCAGTGCTTTCCCCCGAAGGTAAGGGGATGATCACAACAAAGACGAGGCAAACACACAGCAACTACAAAAACAGAATCTTTTTCTTAGACTCAACAGAAACCCCCGAAATAATGATTAAGTCTTACTGCTGTTTATAAGAAGTCCCATAATCAAACCCTTCCCAGGAAGTTCAGAAGGCCGAGTCACTGAGAAGAGAGCCCAGTTATTTGAGAACGGTGACAAGGAGGCTCTTTCCAAAGCTACTTTCTGGTACTTCTCTTCTTAGTTAAGGTATTTCTGCCTCTCACTCCGTAGTAATGTCACTGTTTATTACTGCAGTGGACAACAGTATCCCTAAGTAGTTAGCCACCATTATTGAGGTTGGGTGCTTATGGAAATAAAAAATATTTTAAACTAAACAGCAAAAGTCTCAAAAAAAAAAAATCATAGAATCTAAAAATTGGAAGGGCTGCCATTCCAACCATCCACGAAAGGAATTGCCATTCAAACATACCTGACAAGTGGTCATCTAAGCACTGCTTCCAAGAAAACCAACCCATCACTCCTCTAAGGCAGTTCATCCCAACTGTCATTTATTTCCAATTTTCCCACATTGTTTCTAGTTTCTCCTTTTGGGGTCAATCGAGTCAAGTCAAGCCAAGTCAAGAAGCATTTATGAAGCGCACAAGTCTCTCAACTTACCAGCTTGGAGCTAGTTATGGGTTTGTTTCTTAAGGCTGGAGGTCTGTAAGCCTTTGCAACTTTAGACTCCACCTCTGGCACTTCACTTGGTACTGCCTGGTAAGTTACTGCTTTGGCTGGAAACACTCCATCCAAAAATGGCTGCCAAGACACCTGCCATATTTCTGCATTGGATGGGACATCATACTTGTGTAGAACTGAACCAGTATAGTGCCAAATCTTGTATCCATTACTAACACGTAACCGTGGAGCACACGTAGCAGTTACAATATGCTCTCCATCTGGGCACCAGGCAAAGTAGGTCGAATCTGAAGCCACTGGCTTGGAGATAAGTTTGTAGTTTTTAACATCCCACACTTCCATCTGTCCCCGGAGATTTCCAAACCCAGCAAGTACTAATATATGTCCATGAGGGCTGTAGTAGGCTGCATTCCGAGGACCAGTTCCAAAATCAAACACAGGATCACATTTCAAATTGAAAATTGTGGCTTTGGCTGGCATAAAACCATAAACAGCACAAAACTCAGTGGAACTGGAATTCCATACTACATCATATATGGGACCATTTTTTGCTAGAAGAAGAACATAAAACTCATGTTATTAATAAAAAGAAAACACATTAATAAAAAAAACCCAAAAGAGCAAGTCTAAGAACATGTTAGCTGGTAAAGTTACTTGACTGAATATGCCAAAACAACGGTTTTCAGAGGAAAAGAAGTGTTAAACTTCAAGTCTATAATTGCAGGTGGGTACTAGAGGCCATGTAGTGTAGTAGCTAGGGAGCAAGGCTGAGAAGTCAGAAGATCTGGGCTCCAGTTAATTCCACCTCTGACTGGATATGGATGGACCTGCAGCAATGAAATCATAGGCCCAGAACACACACACACACACACCTCTCCTATCCCCCTAATTCCCCCCATCACCAATTCCTCTAACAGGGCTAACTGATCTTACTGTGCTTCAAGCTCTAGTAATGTGGTCCACAGCAATTGCTATACACAGTTTGAATGAATAATTTCTATGAATAATTTGAAATTGGTGCCAGAATGATAAAGTTGCTTTGTGGTTAAATTTAAAATACCATCAAATTCTGTTTCAGTCTACAGAGGGGAAAGTATACCAAAATAACACAATCTAATTACCTACTATGTTTTGAGGATCAAGTGAGAAAATGTAGGTAAAGTACTTTATAAACTTTAAATCCTTATTATAGCTATTATTATTAAAGAATGATGACAGTGCATTTCAAAGGCTGGTTGTCAATTTAGTCCATTGCTCATTCAGACCCCTTCTCATGCAGAAACTGCCACTAGGCTCTGAAGGGTAAAGTCCACTGGCCAGGCAAGGGAGCCCAATGGCCCAAACCCAAATCCTGCCCAGATCTCCCCTTCCCAATGATGCCCACTAAGGATCCCTGGGCCTCACTACCTGCCCTACAGCTGAACACTCCCATAATTTCTCTCTCCCAATTAGAATGTGAGCTCTTTAAGAGCAGGGAGTGTGTTTTCTATTTGTATCCCCAGAAGTTGGGGGTACTTCTGCTTGACATATTGCAAATGCTTAAAATGTGCTTTTCCATTTTATTCTAGTCTCACTAGTTTAAACTACCTTTATAAGGAACTACAATTAGCAAATTGTTTTCAAATGAATTCTTTTATTTAGCAGCAAAATAACAATCACTTATAAGTTCCACATGCAAAAAAAAGAGTTGGGAGAGCTTAGTTCCAAATTTCTGATGTCAACAGAATCAATGCTTGGGAGCTATTTTATTTTACATTTTTTAAATGAAAAGAATATTAATAGCTCTGTTTATTTCTTTAATAGTTTTAAGGATCCATGATTTCTTAGTGTGGGTACTCCTTTATGGAAACAGATGGCAACCATCTGTAAACAACTTGGTCAGCTGCCTCTGAGACCATCTGAGGCCAAAACCTGTAAGCTACCTTGTAGCCAACCTGGGATGTTAGTTTAGCTAGGCTGGCCTTTATCAGACAGAAGACTTAGTCTGGCAACATCAATATATGCCGTTGCAGACCACTGGAGTCCATCTTAAAACACTGCAAATATTTAATTTCCTATTACTAGGTCAAGAATTTCTGTTTCGAAGGCCAGTAGATGGCATTCTACCAAAGAGTCATGGATGAAGTACTTACGTAATTGCACCACGGCACTTTCTCCATTGGTTGCAATGTAGTGTAGCGTTTGCTCTCCATAATAAGAAGCTCCTGTCTTGTCAACATCTGTACTAGCAATTACTAACACAGCAGTGGCTATAAAATTAAGAAGTTTAAATTATTTAAAAAATGCAAACCAATCCAGCACAATTAGCAAAACTCTTAACTAGTGTTAATAGAGACCATATCTGATTTTGCATTAGGAAAGCATAGGTTATTAACAAAAGGGAAGTGACAAATCTGATAAATTGATAATAAACTGTTTGACAAATAAAAAGGGATGGAGCATGCTGATATACCTTTTTTATTCCACAGCATTGTCACCTTATCAGCCTTGAAGAAGCTTTTGTTAGCGAGCGCGGCATGAGGCCCACTAAAGCTGGGGTACTGGTACAGCCTTACAAATGATGGGGCTCCCTTGCTGCCAGGAACATAGGCGGCCACCTGAATCACAAAAGGTCAATCCATCACTTCTTAGACTCTAAAACTCACAACTGACACACCAACAGGTATTGGAAAGTTGTTTGTAAATAAATAGAGTCGGCACCTTGCAGGGTTGGGGTCCTGGTGATAACACAAAATCACTAATTTTTTGTAAATGGAGTTTGTTTGCAATTGTACCTGAAAAATCAAAACTGGGGTCAGGATAATGACAAAAGATAAAAGAAACTCTTCAAACTCTAACTTTCTAATAAAATAATACTGCCTTACAAATACTGCTTAAACAAAATCCCTCTCCTTCACACTTCTAAAACTAATTCTTTAACAAGAATTGAACACGTCATAAATATTGACAGCTGCAGACTTTTCCAGACTTTAATAACTATTATGTAACTTTAATAACTTTTACATAACTTAAATATCTTTTACATTTAATAATTTAACAGAGAGTTTAATAACTTTTAAAAAGACTTAAATAACTATTACATAAGGTCAAACATTGTTTGAGAGGGAATGGAAATAAACTGCCCAATGTCCATAACAAATTTAACTGAAATGCAAAGACAGGCATTTTGCCAATACCCAGGCAGAATGTGAAGACTGGGGAATGCTTGCCCTCGGTATCTACTACCTTAAGATGGTCAAAGAATTGCACTACTATGCCATTAACTTAAGAGCCTTATTTGTGCATCTGAAATACCAAAGTGATTCAGAAGCAAAGGGAAGCAAGGGATAGAGATGTCTAAAAGTAGTAAGAAAGCATGTATGAAATCACACATCTGCCAGTCAGTTTTGCTCTGTGTGTCACAAATTGCTAATCTCTATTCTATTTCAGTAGCCCTCAAATTCTGTCATTACATTTCACCATCTCAAAAGGTAGTCTTTTGAATTTAATTAATAAAATAATTTATATAAAGAGAATAACATGGTAAAATTTATGTTAAGGAGAACTTTAGTGATATAGTGACAGAAAACAATTTAAAGTGTGTTATGTATTGCTAAATATTTAATCTTTCCATACTGAAGTTGTTGTTTTCAAAGAAATGAACTTCGTTGTTAACATTCCTGGCACAAATGCTTTCATCATCTGCCCAAGATGGACACCTAAATTTAAAAGAAATGATACAAGTCAAAACCAGTAAGGCTATGAAAAATGAAGCATTCAAATATTATCTTTTAATATCATCAAATGCAAAAATGCAGACATGATTACAAAAAACAGTCACTACTGATGGCTGCACAGTAGACAGTACAGTGCTATTCGATTTCATCACTGTGACAGAAAGCATGCTACAAATAGCTAAATGATGATCCCCCAAAGCCCAATTCCCAAAGATTCACCTTTTGGCAACACGTGAATTATTTTGAAAGTCAGTACCATAAGATACCATAATTTTAACATGATTTTAAAAGAATATAACATTTGAACATTCTTTTGTAAATAATCAGGACTTTTTTTTTTTACCAGTTCTGCATCTTCTTCTGGATGAAAGACTTTAAGCACTTTCCAGTTTTCACATCATAAAGCTGTAGATTAGGTACTCCTGATGTGCCATCTTTAGAAGCTAAAATAAAAACATATTTTCAAAACAGTCACCTCCAGTTATGGGACTCCCTTGACTCATTACCTCAGTCCCAAAATGAACTTATAAAAAGAGGTCTACTTTGATTAATACTGTGCAGGTGAATTCAAAAGGTTGATCTAGAACAATTAAATTTTTCCTCTAATCTCAAAGCTCTTATTTAACCCTAGATTTAATTGCCCACTAATAGTTACTATTAGATCCTCCCCTTTGGGTGTGATAAATATTTCTGAGTCAATGCCTTAAGTTTTCACACTTTGACAGGGATATTACAAAAATGTCTGGTTTAATAAGTTTAACTCATCTCCATATTGTGAAAGTTTGATTTTATAACCATGGGAAAATGAATTTGCCTTCCCTTGATTTAAAATCGGTTTAAAAATTTCCTTTCACCTTCTTTAAAACTTTGACATAGGGGCGGTTAGGTGGCACAGTGAGTAGAGTGCTGGCCCCAGAGTCAGAAGGACCAAAGTTCAGATGTGACCCCAGACACTTAACACAAAAAAACTAGCTGTGTGACCTTGGGCAAATTATTTAACTCCAACTGCCCTCCAAAAAAAGCAAAAAAAAAAAAAAAAAGAAAAAGAAACCAAAAAAAACTTTGATGGATCAGTGGCTACACTGGTGCGGACATTATTCCAACTGGTGCAGATCACAACCTCTCCACATCTTTTCATTCTTTTTTTATGCTTTTTTGGAGGGGGGAAGGCAGGGCAATTGGGGTTAAGTGGCTTGCCCAAGGTCACACAGCTAGTAAGTGTGTAAAGTGTCTGAGGTCAGATTTTAACTCAAGTGCTCCTGACTCCAGGGTTGGTGCTCTATTCACTGTGCTACCTAACCGCCCCCACCTCTTTTCATTCTGCACCATTTTAAAATCTATGTTCTCCCATAAATCCTGCATACAAAATCCCTGCCCCACATTTCCCTGATGTCTTAGTGGTCCCATGCAATGACGTACCACTACATCCAGCACATGTATCTCCATTACCTTTGAACAACTTTGATTCTTTGGAAATTGTGGTGCTCTGGGCAGCTATGTGGCACCATGGATAGAGCAGTGGACTTGGTAGTCCAGACTGATACTTCCCAACTTTCTGGCCCTTGGCAAGTCACTGCATTTCTTCAGTTTGAATTTCCTCAAATGTAAAGTGGAGGTAATCTAGCACCTCTCTCCCAGTGTAGGAGTGAGATCATATAAAGCAACACATGTCAACATGTACCCTATGATTCTATGGTTCAAGCCACAGAACTTCACTGGGAGAATACTAGCATTAAAAGAGCTGGGCAGGGGCGGCCAGGTGGCTCAGTGAGTAAGAGCACCGGCTCCAGTGTCAGGATGACCTGGGGATCAAATCTGGGTCAGATACTTAGCACCCACCCCAGAAACACCTGGCCATGTAACCTTGAGCAAGTTACTTAACCCCGATTGCTTAAAAAAAAAAAAAAAAGAGATGGGCTGTGAGGTCAGGAAGCAGGGTCTGCCTTCCTCAGCCAAGGATGATGTTTGAATTTTCCTTTCACCTGCTTCCCCACATATCTGATTTCATAGCTGTACCTGCTTCAGGATAATTTTATTCTAATAACAGACTACTGTAATAAAAACTGGCCAATACCACATCATGTTGAAGAGGAAAAGTATTCTTCCATTAGATTTCTGTTCTCAGTTACTAATACCTTATTATTTAGCTAAAATAAAACCACTGCACTTTCACATTGTGCATTAGCATTACTGAACATCTATAAATGTGACTGAACACTTCCCCTAGTCTCTCTAGGACTCACTTCTACCTGGGTGGAGACTTCAGCTTTTAGATTTACTGCATTTCCTCTGAGGCATTATATGTATTCCACTATAACACGTAAAGTCTTCATTATTTAAAGGCTGTAGATAGTTTAATAGTATACAATCTTCAAGTTTTTAAAAACACAATTCAATTGATTTTGTTGTCAGAATGCTGTTTTTACAGACGACCAAATACTCACTTGTGTAAGGCTGCCATATTGCTAGGACAGTATTTTTTGGTGAAAATTCAAGGCAAACTGCTTTAGGAAGATCAAAGGAATGCAGCAACTCATTGTCAGCAACATTCACAAGATTTACCCTGGTAGCAAAAGAAATCATTTTAAGAGTCATCATATCACTTTAGAACACCCAACACTACAAAAAAAACATGATATAATTCACAAGCAGTTAAGTGCAAAAGGTTCATTAAAACAAAAACTAATTTTCATAATTTTGCTAATGATTTATAATCTAAAAATCAGTACTTAAAATTTCAATCCAAAAAATGTCCATATAAGCAGAATTAGCTTAGGAAGAATATGTATATAACTTTTTTTATTTGATACCAGCAAGGCTCCAGCCTGAAAGAGAGGTAGGCTGTGGAAAGCTTAGCAAAGAATGAAAAGAAGAAATGATACTAAGGGGAAGACAGATGGAAAAAGTCACCAGGCAGTCACAGCAGCAAAGCTGACTGAGTATGGCAATCCCCACTGGGATGGCCCAGAACAGCTCATTTGCATTCTTATTTAAGCATCTATGGTGAGCATTTTGCATATCATTTATTTATGTATCACTTTTTTGTTTTGGTTCCTGTTCAAAGGAGGAAAAAAAAAGACAAAAGTATCTGAGTCCTTAGGGCAGCTAGGGGGCACCACAAAGCACTGGGCTGAGAGGCAGAAAAACCTGAGTTCAAATCTAGTCTCAGACACTCATGAGCTGTGTGCCCTGGGCAAGTCACCTAACATCTGAAAAGTCAATCAACCAAGCAATAAACACGAATTAAGTACCTACTACATGCTAGGCACGGTGCTGGAGACATCAAGAGGCAAAAGACAGTTCCATCCTCAAGGATTCTGAGGATTGCCTCATCGTCTAATGGGGAAAGAATATGCAAACAAAAAAACATATAGACAAGGTATACTCAAGATAGATAGGAAACAACAGAGAGAAGGAATTGGGAGGCACTGGGGAAAGTTTTCTGTAGGAGGTGGAATTTTGGCTGGGATTCTGAAGAAGTCATAGAGGAGGTTTAGCATTCCAGGCACTGGGGACAGTCAGAGAAAATGCTCAAAGCTAAGAGATGGAGAATCTTATTTGTGGAACCAAAAGGCCAGGATCACTGGATTGAAGACCACATATTAGGAAGTCAGGTGTAAGAAGACTAGAAAAGTAGGAGGGGGCTAGGTTACGGAGGGCTTTGAATGCTAAACAGAGCATTTTATATTTGCCTCTGGAGGCAATGGGGAGCCACTAGAGTTTACAGAGTAAGGGTGGTGGTGACATGATCAGACCTTTACTTTAGGTAAATCATTTTAATGGCTGAATGGAGGATGAATTGGAGTGGGGTGGGAATTGAAGCAGGGAGACTCTCCAGCAAACAGTTACTGAAGTAGTCTAGGCGTGGCAGAGCATCAAGAGAGGCTACAAAGGTAAAATTGACAGGTCTGGGTGACAGCTTGGATATGTGGGGTGAGAGGTAATGAGGAGTCTAGCACAACTTCTAGGCTGCAAGCCTGGGGGACTGGGAGAATGGTGTTGCCCTTCTCAAGAAGGTAGGGAAGGCAGAAGGGAGAGGAGAGCTCGGGGAAGGATAATAAATACTGTTTTGAGCCCGTTAAGTCTAACCTGTCTACAGGATATCCAGTTTCATATATCTGAAAGGCAAGTGGAAATGCAAGACTAGAGGTCAGCAGAGATTTTCGGGCAGGATGGGTAAATCTGAGAATCATCAACATAGAGATGGTAATTAAATCCATGGGAGTTGATGAGATCACCAAGGGAAGTAATGTAGAAGGAGAAGAGAAGGGGATTCAGGAGAGAACCCCAAGAGATGCCTATGGTTAGAGGCCATGATCTGGAGGAGGATCCAGCAAAGGAGATTCAGAAGGAACAGTCAGAGAGATAGGAGAACCAAGAGAGAGTGGCATCCTGAAAACCTAGAGATAGGACAGCAGCAAGGAAAGGATGACCAACTGTCAAAGGCTACAGAGCAGTGGTGAAAGAAGACTGAAAAAGGTCAACAGACCTGGCAACAAAGATCAGTGATAACTTTGGAGAGAGTAGCTTTGATGGAATGATGAAGTTAGCAAACTATATGGAATTAAGAGAGGGGACAGAGAAAGTGGAAACACCTATTATAGATGGGCTTCCTGAGGAATTTTGCCATGAAGAGCAGAAGAGAAATAGTTATTAGCAAGTAAGAATTTTTTCAGGATGGGGAAGAAATGGGCATAGGGAAGGAGCCAGAAAGAGATTAATGGATAATGGAGAAACAGGAAGCTGACTGAGCAGAGGAATGACATGGTCTGATATGTACATGAGGAAAATCACTTTCGCAGCCGTGTGGAAGATGGATCAGTGGGGAGAAAATTGGGGTCAGGGACTAATTAGATCATTTTAGTAGTACAGGCGAGAGGTGGCCAAGGGCTGAAATAAGGTGGCTATTTTACAGTAATGAGGACAGATGGCTGCAAGGAATGCTATGCAGAAGCAGCAGCACACCTTTCTCTCTCCTCAAGACCCCAAGGCCTCTCCACTAGATGCTGCTGCTTAATATTTGTTAAAGATCAAGGCCCTCTCTAAATCGGAAAGATCTGGATGCAAGCTCTAACTCTGCCACTTAATGTTAACCTGGCTGACCTTGGGGAAGTCTCTCCTACCTCTCCAGAACTCATTTTCCCCATATTTAAAATGGGTTGGATGAATGAACTTCTAAGATTCTTTCCAGCCTTAAATCTATGACCTTCTTATCCCTCATTTCTTCTATTAACCAGCTAATGTCCCCAAGGCCCTTTCTGCCCCCTTTCCAATCTCTTCCCAACTACTCAGTCCAGATCAACAACCTATAAACATTCTCAGGTCTACCCTCATCCTAAAAAAATCTTCCCCTGTCACTCTTCCAGGCTCTCATCCTACTGGGCTTCTCTTTTTCCACCTTCTTTCCTGTTCATCACCTTTAAGAATGCTTGTCCCCCAAGTCTGTCCTCAACCCTCTTCTCTCTCAACAATTCTTCCCTTGGTAATCTCATCTGATCCCAAAGATTCAACGATCAGTTCTAGGCACAGAACTCTACTGCTGTTATCCATGTCTGTGTTAGGGCCTGCTGGACCTCACTACCTGGATGTCCCTCCAGTATCTCAAATTCAACGTGTTCAAAATCCAACTTTCCCTTTCAAACTGTACCTGCTTTAAAACTGTATTTCTGTTGAGGGCACCACTAACATTCTCTATAACATTCTCAACTCCTTGGCCATCTCTCTCTCTCATTGCCCCACTGCCTATGATTTAGCAAGTCAAGCAGATTTTAGCTACACAGTATCTCTTAGGACTATCCTCTTCATTCAAATGGCCATCACTCTATCTAGTTCATTCCTCAACCACCTGGAATACTGAAGTAGTCTCATAATTGGTCTCCCTGTCCCTCCTTCTTTCTATTCACCTTCAAACAAATGTCAAAAATCATCTTCCTCAGGCAGAGATTTGGCCATGTCACTTGTCTACCCCAAGAGCCCTCACTATGCCTTCTTCGAAATAAAATAAAAAATTCCCCAAACCAGTTCATATTCAAGGACTTCTAAAATCTAGCTCTAGCCAACAGGCTTAGTCTTTTTTCATTTGTTTATTCACTCTTATGTTCCAGCCAGAATGGATTACTGGTCATTTCCTGACTCCACATTGCACCCATCTCCCACCTCTCTACACCTAAAATGAACCCTCCACGTCTCGGCCATTCAGAATTCTGCATTTAGCACAGACACTACTCCCCTTGGGAATCTTCTTAAGGTTTCCCAAAAGTATTATTTTTCTTCTTAAAATGTTCCTAGGACATTATATCTGGATTGATTTCTCCTGGGTTTGAAACCTGGTTCAGCTACTCACAACTTGTATAAACAGTCCTATAATCTAATGCAAAATAATTCTCTGAGCATAGGAGGGGTACAAAGGGCTACTGAGGGAACTGACAGAAGAGCGAGGATCAGAGCAGGAAAGATCAGAGGGTGGAAGCAACTGAGTTGGACTTTAAACAGCAGGACGTGGGGACAAAGACACAGAAAACAAACTGCCTGTTGGTGAGAGCTAATAGTTCATTGTGTTTGAAGCATAAAGTACCTGGAGGGGAAGGAAGCCATTAAAGGGGAAGAAAGCCATTAGAGCTGAGTAGAGATGTGATCGAGAGAGATGCCTGCAGGAGAAACATCCTCAGCCTCATACCAGTGTGAAGGTGAGCTGGATAGGGAGAGAGAAAGAAGCAAGGACTAGGAAGAGACAGCTGGGTGCCAGTAGGAGCCTGGCCTAGTGGTGTGGCAGTGGGACTGAATGACTAAAGAGGGGAGAGGCAAGTCCTTACAGAATTATAAGGAACAAGGCTAAAAGGACTAAGTAAAATGGAACAGATGATAGAAAATACACCCAAATTATAATTTTAGGTCAGAATCTATTTTACATGTTAAATTAGTTTCAGAGTTGTTGTTTTTTAATATTATCCAATTAACAGCCACTGCTAAGATATTCAGACTCCTCACAGAACCAAGAACAAAGAGCACCTCAGACAGAATAGGTGGCAGTGGCATCCTGGGACAAATGCACATTTCCATATGGCCAAAGTAGTAGCGCTCTATTTTCCTAACCAGAGCTGCATCTGCACACAGGAAGGATCATGACCTTCATAGCTTATGCCTTTAGCTGCACACCAAGAGGCAGCAGGCATCCAAGCAGCTGGATGGCCCAGTGGATAGGGCCCTGTACTTGGAATCAGGACAACTTGAGTTAGAATTCTCCCTCAGACATACACTAGGTGTGTGAGCCTGGGCAAACAGCTTTCCCCGTGTCTCAGAGTCCTATCTGTAAAATGAAGATAGTAAGAGCACCCAGAGCTCACAGGGCGGTTACAAGGAGCAATCTAGTTAACATATATGTATATAAGTAACCCATGTATTTGTGAACCTTAAAGCACTATATAAATCAGGCCTGTACAACCTGCAGCCTGCAGCAACACCAAGAAATTTTGGGCAGCCCACAAAGAACACAGCGGATGCTTTCCTCTGTATTTTTCCACAGGTCACCCAAAATCCTCTGGTGTGCCAAAAGCAGACCACAGGTCACACATTGTGCAGATCTGATATAAATGCTAGCTGTTATTACTGTTATTGTTGGAGTAATAATCATAATAAAAATGATGCCATTTAATGCAATTCTCTTCCCTAACCTCTATAAATACCAACCCATCAGACATGGCAGGTTAAATTCTTCCACAAACTTTAGGATGTGTGTAGACAGCACTCTCTGGGCCTGCCCTCTTATGTTCTCTGTCTTTAGGATAGCTACTTTCTACCTACACTTATTAAGCAAGCAGAGACAAGATTGGAAGCAGCCATGACTAGGTAATCTGGGAGAGAGGAAGGATACTGTTGTCTATCTGTGAAATACAATATAAACCGATGGAAGTGAGGACATGTCTGTTTAAAGGCAAAATGGTGAAGAAGGCAGAGGCAGTAAAGTGTTAAGTACAGCTAAGTTAACAAACAAGAAAGATCTATTCTGGGTTCTGTGAAGTGGAAGGCAACATGGTACTATAACGCAAAAAATAAGAATGAATGATTTTCTTACAGGGATAATTTTGAAAGTGAATTTAGGCATAGTATTTTTCTAACCAAAAAATTTTTGATGGCATATCAGTTTCTTAATACCATATTTTATGTAATAAAACTTCAATACTACCCGCTGACTCACTTAAAAATATACTTAGGAAGTATACCTTTACAAATTACATAACTGACAATGATAATTACATGTTTTAAAATAATTTAATTTCAATCATCAGGCATATAAACAAGAAAAATAAAATGTTTTAAATTCCAGCACGTTTTTTAACATACATTCTTTAAAATACAAAGCAATAACTTAAGACATTTTTCTCAATTTCTTTATAGGCAAATAATTTATCAAATTAACTGCCCTCCCTCCACTATTAATTTTTAGTGTTGAGGTCTGAACTATTAATTTTTTAAAAAGCACAAAAACAAATACAGTAACTATAATAACTCTGGGGACTTGGTAGGAAGCCTTTATGAAAGATGGCTTCTTTCTCCCAATGTGACCACTCCAACTTCTTCGCAGCCTACCTATGTCCAAAAAATACATGTTACAGAAACAAAATTACATCTCATATTCACAACAAACAGAAAGGTGAAAACATTAATTACAACATGCACTTACTTTTCTCCATTACACCAAGCAAACAGGCTTCCATCCTTGCTAAAGGCATAGACTTTGCAATTTTTCCCTGATTCCCTGAAGACAATAACAACAGAAAGTTAGTATTTAAAGATAAGTAAGGATTCATCCTTTATAACAAACTGATCTTACAAAAGTTAATTCAATAGCCAATTAAATACCCAATTTATTAAACTTCTGGAAAATACTGGGTTTTAGGTAGAAATTAAAGGGTCTACATTTTAGGTATAATTCTAGAAATATAAAAGAAATATAAGAAAAAAAGAAATATAAATACAAATATTTCTATTATATATATATATTCTAGAAATATAAATATTTATATTATATAATATAAAAATATAAATGATAAATACATAAAAAGAAATATTAAAAAATATATAAAATATAAAAAAATAGGACCATTAATTTACAAATGAGGAAACTGAGGATTAGAAAGGTTAAAAGACTGGCCCCAGCTAGTATACTCTGACTGTTTTCACATGGTATATCATGTGATTCTCTTTAGTCAATGTAGAAATCACAACCTATATGCAACAAACGTGTGTGTGTTTTACCTGGGTAGGTGTTTGTGACTTCCAAAAACAATTGTTAATATTTACATTTAGAGACTTCATCAGTCTTTCATGAACACAAAATGAGAATTGACTTCATTTTGTTGTTCATCATCTTAGAACAACTATTCCCAAAGTCCCTATTTTCTACCTCGCTTACACATAACTATCTATTGGTATGTATGTATACACACACACACACACACACACACACACACACAAATCTTAATATGCATACACTCACACATATATGGACAGTTGTATCTGTAGGAGTTGAGAAGATATATGCATTTATGTCTGTGTGTATGTGTGTGTGTGTGTGTGTGTGTGTGCTGCAATGGCCTTGTAATCAGTTAGCCTGCCTCAGTCTCCTTATTCTCCAGTGTCTCTTGCTCTCAGCCACAAAAGCAATCTTCCTGATGTCAGCTCTAACCACATCATAAGCCAAGGCCACTCCACTCCCCTTCTCTTCCCCCTTCCCTTTGAGATGTAAACTTCTACTTTCAAGCTCTATCCCTCTATATCTTTATACAGGGTTCTCTGCATGTTGCTCCTTCATATCAGAATAAGTCCTGTAAGGTCACAGATCCTGTTCCTGCCCTTTCACTGGAATATCTTAAGTACTTAATAAATTCTTGTTGATTGACTGACAGTCCTTTCCCCCCCAAACATACATACCTCTTTTCTATGCAGATGACTCAGAGATCTATTTATCTAGTCTTAGGTTCTCTCCCAAGTTTCAGCATCAAATCACTAATTAATTACCCCACTAATGTTCTACTGGACATCTCAAACTCAAAACATCCAAAACTGAATTATCTTTCCTCCAAGTCCATCCCCTTCTGGCCTTCCCCAGGTTTGCAAGCCTGGTGTTATCTCTACTTTTTCCACATTCCCCTGCCCCCATAGCCATTCCAGTTGTCAAATCTTTCCATTTCTGCCTCCCCAACATCTTTCCATAACTTAGCAGAGGAGGCCTTCACCAGCTCTCACTTGGATTACTACAAGTCTCTTGACTGACCTCCCCTTCCTCTCTAGTTGACCCTCCATTCAGCTACCAAAGTAATTATGTTTAAATGCAGATCCTGCCATGTCATTCCTCTACTCAATCACCTCTAGTGATTCCCTATTGTCTCTTCTTTGAGGCTGGTCCCCATCTACCTTTCTAGGCTTACTGATCATCACTTCCTCATCCTGCCCTCTGTAATCCAGCCAGCCAGGTCCCTCCCAGCTTGGGGTCCTTCTACTGTTGGCCATCTTCCAGGCCTGGAATGCACTACTTCCTCTTCTCTGCCTCAACAAATCCCTCTCTTCCTTCATGAGGTGGCTCAAGTACCACTTGACATGAAGCATTTCCTGATCCCTTCCCAAGCCACCTTGTTAATACTCTGTCTGTATTTATTCTGCTCATACCTCCAGATGTAGCTGTTGTCTTTCCCATTAAAAATGAAGGGATTATTTCACTATTTGTATTCCAGTCCCTGGCACATGGTAGGTGTTAAGTAAGTGCTTGATGATTAGCTAACTGATGGTTAATCTGGTAGGATTTCTTCTTAGTGGCTTGATTCCATCTCCTAGGGATTACTGCTCCCTTCCAAAGTATTTAAAAACTTTCTATTTAACAAACCATTCTAAATTTTTTTCCTGGGATTGATGATAAATGTATTAGCTGTAGCTTCGAGAGTCAAACTTTTTTCTCCCAACAACACACTGGAATATTGTCCATGCTCCATGATTTCTCCAGGGATTTCCAAAAATGATTTTACCAGTTTTTTCAATACTCCAGAATATCGTTTATATAGGCCTGGAGACTTGCTCTCAATTAAATTGGTTGGGCATTCTCTATTTCTTTACCTATCTTGGAATCTAATCTCCTTTTAACCATGTTTGTTTTCTATTTTCCAGTCTGAAGACCCTCCTCTCTGGTCCAGAGGACAGAAGACTGACTCTTCATTGACTTTAGGCTTCTGCTCCAGGAGGCACCTGGATCTATTCCTTCCCCGGTGTTATTTCTGCTCTAAACATGACTTTAAAAGTCCTATAATATAAATGTACTGTATTTCAAGTTGCTCAATAAATATTGTTTCATGTTTTCAGGAAAATTCATTATTTCCCAAAATACTGACTAGGAAAACCAGGCATGTGTAGGTTTCATAAAATTATTTTAACAAGAAATATGGATTTCTATTTTCTCACACAGTGACTAAAGACTTAAGGGAGTTGCCAAGAGCCCTGAAAAGTCATGTGACCTACTTGGGGTTACAGAGCCTATTGCGGGTCAGAATCAGGATTCAAATTCAGGTGTCTTCCTGATTTCAAGGCAAGCTCTGTTTCCACTGCACCACAGCTGTCTTCATTTTCTCACATAAAATATTGAATTTTAAAACTGAAAATAATACACAAACTATTGCCCCTTAATTAGCAGACTTTCAGAATATAAATCATACCTTAGAAACACTGTATTTTCTGTAAAATTTGGTGGCCCATTCACCATGTAGAGCCCTTCTGATCCTCGAACTAGAAAGAAAAATAAAAGACAATTACTATATTTTAACAATTCATAGGACTGCGTCTAAAGGAGGAACCCTGGCCTTCATTTAGTTCAGTCAAGGTCGAAAAGGTTGTAACAGGACCAGTACTCAAGATAATTATACATAAGCAATGTGATACCATACTAACTACTCTAATATTCTTACATATCAAGTTGAAAATAACAAAGGATATCTGGTATTCATGCAACTCTATACACCTCACACTGCTTTTTCCACTTTATTTTCACATGCTATTTTACAGCTGTTGAAGCCAATGGACCCCTTCTCAAAATAAAGTTTTTAAATGCATATGGAGGAATACAAAGGAAAATATATTGAAATACAGAGTTATCCATTTTTTTTAAAAGAGACACTGGACCCTGGGTTAAGAAACCCTGTTCTAGCTATTGAAACCCTAAAGGTAGTGCAATGGGCTAAGGGCCCAAAATCAAACATTTTTCCACTTTTCAAGTATAAAGAGGTTGCCTATAGATTTTTCTACTAGTCCCTACACTAAAAGTGGACTTTCAAAAATAACAAAAGGGACACAAGAGCAAAAATGGAACAATCCCTGTCCTAAATGTCAGTAGTATCAAAAAACTAACAAAACAATTGATAAGAATCTTAAGCTAAATAGTAATGTAAAGGAAAATAATATGGAAACACTTTAGAACTTTGGTCACTCCTTCAGAGGTCCAATGGTGAAACCTGCTAGAGGCCATGGACTACAAGTAAGTAATAGGGCTATAAAACTGTAGTCACAGCCAACATGTAATATTGGTTTTGGTTGGCTATGACTATTAAAATTTTTAAAGGTACAGTTTGATTTGAGGACGGGGATATTAATGGGAAGTGATAGTGATACAGCTAAGTTCAGATAAATGTGAATAACAAACCTTATGAGGTGTTCTCATTATTCAAATTCACATTACATATTTCCATTGGGCTGGAACCAATTACCATATTACACAATTGTAATTCTGAATAGTCTAAAGGAGAATATACTTCATCGGGTTAATTGGGACCCAGCAGTATAAATAAGGCATTTAAAAAAGAAACTCAGTTTGAATCTATCATCTATATCTTTTTATAAGCAAATATGCAACCAAAATGGATTTTTATCACCATATGAATCTTGCTGCAATATGAACAGTGATGCTTTCTATTTGAGACTAGAGATAATCAAGTTTTCTAAGGATAGACTCAAATAGATATATGGTCTCAACAATGTGATTATTTCTTCCTAAGATGTAGAGAGTAACATATTCATGCAAGCTCTCTGAGTA
Source organism: Petaurus breviceps papuanus (assembly GCF_028583685.1). Classification (NCBI taxonomy): domain Eukaryota; kingdom Metazoa; phylum Chordata; class Mammalia; order Diprotodontia; family Petauridae; genus Petaurus; species Petaurus breviceps. The sequence continues at coordinate 22,286,189 of NW_027186457.1, read as the reverse complement.
CAATCAGCCCTTGCCTATGTCCTCTTAAAATTCGACAACAGGATGGGGCAGCCAGGTAGCACAGCGAGTAAGAGCACCGGCTCCAGTGTTGAGAAGACCTGGAGATCAAATCCCGGTCTCAGACACTCAGCACCCACCTAGAAACACCTGGCCGTGTAACCTTGAGCAAGTTACTTAACCCCAATTGCTTAGGGGCGGCCAGGTGGCTCAGCGAGTAAGAGCACCGGCTCCAGTGCCGGGATGACCCGGATCAAATCCGGGCTCAGATACTCAGCACCACACCCAGAAATAACTGGCCGTGTAACCTTGAGCAAGTTACTTAACCCTTATTGCTTATAAAAAAAAAAAATTCAACAACAGGCCTATTCAATATGCTGGGAGTGTCCTCTCACTTTCTTCTGGCAGCACAGCAGCAGTGATGTAGCTCATGGACTGTCCACTGATGATGCCTCTTGCCACACAATTCAATTTATCTTTCAGCTGACTTTTCTACCTATGACCTCTGATGAGTAACACTGATGCATGGAGCTTGCTCATATCCACCATGCATTTCTCCACGACCCTTTGTATAACTGATTTTTTGTTTCAACCCTTCAGAGACACTGGTTTTCTAGGAATTAAAGCCAAACAATACCGAGAATACCGGTACTAAAAAGCTGGGTCTTGGTTTCAGGAAAAGCTTGGGGTCATTAAATAAAGGTGGCAATTTACCAAAGGCTAAGAAGCCTTTCTACCTCCTATTCAATTCTGGGCCTAATTCACTGCCCCTCTGTACTGTCTGTTCAAGATATGCTAGCAGAAAAGCATTATAGATTGTCTGAATGCATGTCCTAGTCAGGACAACAGACATTCTTCAGCCAATTGGTTTTTCCTGTGTTGACAGAGCTGATACCCTAAGCATAATCTTATCTGCAAAAAGGTACATGTAGAGGTGCTATCATCTACGAGGAATCCCTCCTCAACAAATGACAATGATGAATGCCCTTGGAAAGCACATATCTCCTTATTTTGCTTCATCTGATATTAATGATCAGAAAATCATTGTTACATTCTAATGGGAAATACAACACACATACACATACATGTACATATAAAGAAGATACAAGGCGACCTTAGAGGTGAAGGCACTGGGGGAACTGGGAGAGGCATTTTATAGAAGGAAGCACTTGGGCTAAGTCCTAATGGAAACCAAGAATTCTAGAGTTGGGGATGAGTGGGAGAGGAGTCTAAATGGAGGGGGGGAGGGGGAAGAGGGAGTGATGGCCAGCACAAAGGCATATACACAGGAGATGGAGTGACATGTGTGAAGAATAGCAAGTAGGCTGGACCACAGGGGGAAGAATAATAATGGAAAGATAATAAGGGTATTCACAATAGGCACTCCATTTCCTGTCTACATTCACTGAAAGAACTAATGAATAGAAGTATGTATAGAATAATTTTACATATCTATACACACCTATTTATGTCTAATGGTAACCATGGGGGGATGGGGGGGGGGAAGAAATTGACATGATCATTTCAGGTGAAAGAAACAGCAAGTTGTACACAGTATATTTGCAGTTTCATATACAATAATCTTTTTTTATTGTTCTATGTTATGGGAATGCTTGTTTTATTCCATAAATTAAAAATAAAAGAAAATCTAAGGAAAGAAAAAAGAAAGATAGTAAAGGGTAACGCCAGAGCAGAGTAGTGAATGAGTCAGTTTATAGGATTTTACACAATCCTGGCCATAGGAAATTTAACATGATTGTTGTTTTAATATTTTCAAGTCACAAGGAAAGAGAAGACTTACATTCTAAAAACATCCTAACAACACAATAAAGTTACATTCTATAACACTAACCTACTCAGGGTAGGTAAGCCATAATAATAGGCAAAAATAGCCTTCTTCCAGATTCATTTACTTTTTCTTCAGAAACAATTTGCTACAGTATCCTGGAATCAGGAAACCTAGCTTTGAGTCCTGGCTCTGACATTTAGAAGCTGTGTGGGTAACTATAATTTGTTTCTGAGTCTTGGTTTCCTCATCTGCAAAATGGGATTGCATTACTTATCAAAGAGGTGGTGGTTTTTTGTTTGTTTTGAGGAAAACTTTATAAAGCTTAAAGTGTTATTTAAATGTGAATATCATTACCATTGATTGTGACACCCATGATCACAACCAGCTTGGTCCTCCAAGATCCATAGGTCACTTAATTAGCTGCACATTCCTTGCTCAAGTAAAAGGAGTTGTGTCCCAGAAAGCAAATGGAGAAAGGCATAACAAAACTTTTAACTAGAGAGTGTGTGAATAAAAAAACAAATGAAAAGCAACTTTAATTCCTTATCTTTCCTACCATCCATTGTGGAAACTGGGATTGCCCAGAAATCCTAGCTCTCAACCTATGGGAGAGAGAAACAGCCGAGGTGAGGATTTCCCTTCCTACTATGCTGGAGTTCAAAAGCTCAAGCAACCACCAGACTCTGATTCCACTTCCTTTTTCTGGTGAAGGAAATTAACTACTTTTTGGTCCACAAGACTGAACTCAAACTTTTTAAACCTACAGTGGCACTTGTCCCTCACTGAGACACAGTACTGTTTCTATCGAAAACCAGGTCAATACACAGTTTTTTCATTAAAACTACAATTCTTGTTTTTGAAAATAGCAGGTTCAAATTAAGTTTTCGATAGTTCCATAGGTCCAGTTTTACCTACAAAATACTACAGGAAAAGCAGAAGGTAACCTAGTACTGATTAGGCCAAAACCTTTTTTCCCCCAAGATAAAAAGAGTTTCTCTAAGAAGCACCACTGAAAAAAGGACTGGAAGGGTCTTACAGACCAATAATCCAATGTTCTCATTTTACAGATGAGGAAACTCACTAGGTTATTTTTAAAGGCTAATAAACTTCTTGTTTATTAATGGCCATTAAAAGGTTATACTCCACTGGAAACAGAAACATACAGCCACAACTTGGAATTAAATAATTTGTCAGTTTTTCCCTAGATACTTACACTGTTAAAAATAATTATTTTTTCTATGTTTCCCTATATAAATAAAAGCTCACTACAAGAATGTGTCACAATGTCATTTCTAGATGACTAAATTTCTGTTCAGGATTATCTAAAACTTCTGAGTGATCACAGTTTCTAAACATATTGACCATTTCCACACAATATAATATAAGCCACATAAGCCTTTGTTAAGGTGAATGATAAAAGCCAGTTTATAATACAGAATACTCCTCATTTTATGTTGAAAAGCAGAAGAAAAAAATCTGTTTCAAAAGCAACTTTAATAGCAATAATAAATATCTTATGTTTATGTTAATAGACTCAGCTGGATTAGATGAGACTGAAGCACATTTGCATAATGCTTATTACATATTATTAACTCACAGTCTCTATGTTATCCAAGATTTTTGATGGTGGCATTTTCCCCCAGACAAAAGTGAGTAAACATGTACATTTTATGCCATTCTACAGACTAGGGAGAAAGATTCTAGAATACACAAAGTATTTTTAATTATATCAGCAAGTGACCAACTGGTATAGATGGATTATATTTTAGAGAACAGAATTCTGAATTCTCACACAATTGTTACATTATGTGCTGCAGCTGTGGAGTACCTATGTTTTATGTAGGAAATTATTTCAACCTGTCCTAAAAATAGGCAACTGCTGTTTTTAAACAAGTTGCTAAACAAAACAATGTTTCCCCATATTTAAGTTCTATTCAACACTGGCAACAATATATGTTTCCACTTCCTTTCTGGCAGAGGGCCCTAGGTCAGGTTTACTTTGGCCACTAACTCAACTCTAGACGAGATCTTCTGGTCCCTGCAACCCAAGTAAGTTTCTAGTAATGTTTATGAAAATTACCAGCTATACCATTTACCCATTACGTGTTCTTAGGCAAATCAAATTCTGTGCCTCAATTTTTCTTTTTTTGTGTGCCTCAGTTTTTCTATCCATGAAACAGGGCTAAAATAATGTGATAACTGAAGATCCAAATAAAGTACTTGAGGAAAATCCGAAGAGGCAGATTAGAGAAGACTTGGTGGAGACGGTGGTACTTAAGGTGGGCCTTGAAGGAAGGAGATGGTGGTACCTACAGTAGGCCTTGAAAGAAGAAAGGATTTCAACTGGTAGATAAGAGACAGGAGAAGGCAAAGAGAAGGAAAGGAGAGCCCAAGGAGCTCGGTCTGGCTGTGTATTACAGAAAGGGAGATCATGAGACACGAGCCTGGAATGGCAGACTGGAGCCAGATTAAGAGTTTTTATCCTATCTCCTGGGCAAAAAAGAACCACTTTAAGGTCTTTGAGAACCCACAAGTGCATGAAAAAAAAGAATTTCGCAATTGTATGAACAACGGCCTTGAGAGGGAAGACTAGAACTAGGAGACCACCAAATTTTAAAGAAAGCATCTATGTTCTCTGCCTCTGTTTCCTTTTCTAAAAGAGGCATCTATGTTCTCTGCCTCTGTTTTCTTTTCTAAAAGAGGCATCTATGTTCTCTGCCTCTGTTTTCTTTTCTAAAAGAGGCATCTATGTTCTCTGCCTCTGTTTCCTTTTCTAAACTCTTCCTTCTTTTTGTGCTCTTAATTTTAATTGAGATCTTCTAGACATGCCCATCAGAATGTTTTAAAGCTTAACGTGCTCAAAAACCAAGTTTGTTTTCCTCTCCAAATGACCTTTGGTCTTCATTCTCATTGTTAATGGTTTCCCTTTGCCTACCACTTACCAAGGCTTAGAAGCCAAAAACTGGGAAGTCAGTTTTGTTCCCTCAAATCAATAACAGATATTAAACATCTCATTCAATTACATGAGATATGTATAATAATAGATCTTGATGAGACACTGTCATCCTTACATCCACTGACCAAGTCCAACCTGCATAACATCGTCACCTTTTTGTTCCTACCCATTACATGGCAACTTAAACTAATGAAGCTGGTTCCTAATAAGTTCCTTGGTCTCTCTGATTCCAAGCCATCCCCAACAATATGGTTCTAATTATGTTACCCTATCCCCAAAACTCCACTGGCTCCCCATCAACTATAGAATAAAGTCTATCCCCCCCTCCCCCATTCAAGGGTATCCTCTTCAAGTCTTATATTCCACTCTCCTCCTTTCAAGCCCTCTAAATTCTGCTATTCCTTGGTTTTCTTGCTTTTGCTCATGCTGTTTTCTTGTAATGCTTTCCTTCTCCACCTGCCAAAATCTTGTCAAGTATCTTTCACCTTAAAGGTCAAACTTAAACAGTGTGTTCCCCCACCCCACCCTAATAATACCTCATATTGGATCTGTTGAGAGTTTATCAGGTACACATATATGGACACAGATAGGAACTGGACCAGGAATCTCACTTGTATAGAGGGAAAGAACTATCATTTCTGGGTGAAAAACTGACTAAAAGGAACATATGTAGGTATGTATGTATGTGGGTAGGTATGCTCCCCTTTGATGAAGACACCATTCATTGGGAACAAATATTATTCTCTCCTTTATAGACTAAGAGAGTAAGGTAAGTGGCCTGTAGATCTGGAACAAGAGTGGAGGTCATCCAGTTGTCAGGACAATGCCCTTCTTAGTGGGTCTCATCCATGAAGCTGTCCCTGAGCCCTCCCATCCATTAGCCAGTGCTTCCAGAGCACTCTGCACAGACATAAACACAACCTTAAACAGTCTCTTGTATTTTCCCTAACAGACTTGTTAGTGCATAAGTGCTCTAACTTTTTATCTGTCTTATTGCTAGCATTTATATAGCTGCTTGAAGGTTTGCAAAACACATGACAAACTTTATATTGTTTTTTCCCTACAACAAACTCTCTGAACAAATTATTACCCTCATTTTACAGATGAGAAACTGAGGCAAAGATTATGACTTCCATATGGTCACACTAGTGGTAAGTGTTTGAAGCAGGATTCAAAAGCAGGTGGCATATGATTCCAAGTCCTCTATTATCATTCTGGCCCTTACCAGAGAATACTGAGTATTGAAATGCCAGGAAGAAAGGGTTAGAACTGTGCTCCCTTTCAGATGCTGTTCTCCTGGTGCTGTTTGTTGACTTTTGCTTTTTCAATCAATTATCCTGAGCCTGTTCCAAGGGTATCCACTTATTTCCTTCTAAGTCTTATTTCTTTGCCTTCTGCAGGCCTCCTCTCTGGAAAATACCCCCAAGTGCCCAGTTTACTACACACTATTCGTATGCCAAAGAGTGCCCACCCCCTGTTAGAGTTGACAGATTCTCTCTCAATTTTTAAAAAACCATTTACAAGGAATTCAATCTTTAAAAACAAACATCTACTGCATACTGGGCAGCTGGCATTTATGGAGGCAGTGACAGCAGATCCTGAGAGCTGGCCTTGAAGCCAGGGTGACCCAGACTGAAGTCCCACATCTTACCCATCCCATGTGAACATGTGAACGAACCCTGGGCAAGTTCCTTCACCTCTCAGTGCTCTAGATCAGAGGGGCCCAACTAGAATGCAGTGGGATCCCTCAGCTAGAAAAAATCTAACTGGGAAATGTTTAACAAAATGAATATACAACATAACATGATGTTAGTTTGTGGTTTTCTAAGTCAATATGTGGCTACAGGGATCTGTTCCATTTGTGTTTGATGCCAATGCTCCAGAAACAAACGACTCTCTACCATATGCTGCAGTTAAAGTGCTCGACTACACTAGCAGAGGAAGATCTCCCTATACTAATGAAATCATAGATCAATCTCCTCTCCCTACCTTTCTGTGCCAGGAACTACGGGCAAAACAAAGGGCAACCAGACCAAGTTCTAACCCACTGAGACTTGAAATTAAAGGAGGGCAGTGTCCAGAAAATTCTGCTGCCAGCTAAAATACTCAAGAGAAAAAGAGTTCATGCTCTCGAGTCAATGTGAAGTAACAAAAAAAGCAACAGATTGGGAGTCTTAAGACCTCATGTTCCCAGCCCCTCTCAGCTACCTGACAGCTGGAGGACCTTGAGTAAATGTGGAAAGCAAAGAATGTGGGCCCTTTGGCTACTGATCCGAGGTTCTGTTCTAGGCCACAAACCCTGCCTCTACTCCCACAGGTTCAGTTCTTTCAGTGTTTTTCTATTTCGGACCCCACTAATATTGAGGTTAATTAATATTATTCTAGAATAACAATTGCACTTTAAAGTTAGAAAACTACTTTGCACTGTCTCATTTGACTCTCACAAGCCTGTCAGATTTTAGCTATTATTACTCTCATGTGGGAAGTGACTTCCCCAGAACTTAACAGCTAGTGGGTGAGGCAGGACTGGAATCCAAGTCTGGCACTCAATCAATGATGTCTCAACTTAAACTACTTGAGAACAGAGGCTCTATCTTTTCTATCTCAGTATGCAGAAGAACAGGAAACCCAGAATAGGAGTCATTTAACAGTAATAACAGTTGATGCTTAATTAATGCCCCTAGGTTGGTTAGGTACTTTTCATTTGTTATTTCACCTGACCCTAAGGAGCTTTTGATTCTTTTTTAAACATAAAGAAACTAAGAAAGGTGACCTAACCTGCCCAGGATTACATAGTGTAAGGGTCTTAAGTAAGATTCAAACCTATGTCTTCTGGATTCTAAGTTCGGCACACTATAAATATTTGTTGAATAAATTTACTCATTCTTCACCTCTAACCTCCAGTTTCTGAAAGCTGGAAGGACCTCGTGGATAGAGAGCTGGCCTCCAGTCAGAAAGATCTAAGCCTGAAGCATACCCAGGGTGTGTGACCCTGGACAAGTCCCTAAACCTTTCGGTATCTCTGCAGCACCAGATCCAGTACCAAACCCCACAAGGAATGAAATCAAAGGTCTGGCCAGGACCTCCCGTGCGTCTGCAGGACAAACCACGTCCTAAGAGTCCTGACCACAAATAGCTTTCCTGTGGCCGGGCTGACCCCGAGAGCTTGGGAGAGCTGATGCAGCCATCCTCCCCCACTCGGTCCCCGGGACACAAAGCGGACCACAGTCATGGGGGGTGGAGGGGAGGGGGCGGTCTCTACTTCCCTCTCTACTGCCCAAGTCCCCCTGGCTTCCTCCGAGTCTCAGCTCCAATCCCGCCTCCTACAAAGTCCTGCTGGATCTTGGTGCCTTCCCTCAGAGACCCCGACCCCACCCCCACTCCCACTGGAGGATCGTGTCTCCCTCATGTGCGTAAATAGTTAATTAGAAGAGACAGCGAGCTCCCGGAGGACAGCCCTGCGGGTGCTCGTCTCTTTCCTTCCTCTTGCAAGTACACAGCAGGAGCCTAATGAATGCCTGCGGGCAGGCCCGGGTCTTTCCACGTGCCCCTGGCTGTCACCCAGGGCCAAGGATCTCGGGGAGGCTACGTGTACCTAAGCCTGGCCCAGCCCCGCAGGGCGGGGAGAGCAGGGGGAGGGTCCCCGAGACCCGGCCCCGCTGCCCTCCCCTCCCCACCCACCCTCTGCCCAGCTCCAACCTCCTCGGAGCTACCGCGAGCCTCACTTCCGAGTGCCACGCGACACGGGGCGGGAGCGGCCCCGAATCCCGGCGGCGCCGACCACGCGGCGGGCGGCCCCAACCCCAAAGGGCCCTCAGTCGGTGCTCCAGCGGAATCGGGTCCACGGCCCCCCAAGCCACAACGGTACCCAGGACCCACCTGCCAACAGCGGGCTGGAGGGCGCCATCTTGTCCCGGAAAGAGATCTCCGTCCGTCCGGTGGGCCGGGTCAGAGTTCACGGGGCCGGGGCCCGGCCCCTGCGGGACCTACACGTCCTCGCTGCCGCGGAGGAGACGACGTGGTTCTTCCGGAGCGGCGGGGCGGGAGGAGGGCGGGGCGGCCCCTGATAGGCCGGGGGAGGGGCGCGGGAAGGCCCCGCCTCCGGCGGGCTTGGCGGCCGCCTGCGCACTTCCGCGAGGCGGAGCCTTCCCAGTGCTGACGTTGGCAGCCGGACGCCTCGGAGCAGCGCAGAGCCGCCTCTACAAATTCGACCCGTTCCAGCCGGCTTCCCCTTTCTCCTCGGCAGCCTCGGGTGCGGCCCAGCGGCCCTTTTCCCGAAGGCGCGGCCCCCGCTGACAGCGCGCGCGCGCGGCCTCCCCTCCGTGTCCCGGCGCGGCGGCTCTCGCGGTGACAGCCGGAGCGGAGCGCCCCCCGCCCCCCTCGGCGCGCACGCGCACAGGCTCGCCAGCGGCCGGCCGGAGCTCGCGCCCGGGGGCCCCCAGTTCTGTGAGCGCGGCGGAGGTAGCGGTAGCGGCAGCGGCAGCGGCCCCGGCGGGGCGGCAGCGGGCACCGGCCGCAGGGAGCCAAGATGGTCGCCAAGCAGCGGATCCGTATGGCCAACGAGAAGCACAGCAAGAACATCACCCAGCGCGGCAACGTCGCCAAGACGTCGGTGAGGAGGCCGGCCCGGGCGGGGGGCGACGGGCGGCGGGCGGGGGGGCGGGAGCCCGGACGCGGGCCCGGGGCGCCACTAACGCCGCGCCTTCTCCCCTTGCAGAGGAACGCCCCCGAGGAGAAGGCGTCCGTGGGGCCCTGGTTGTTGGCGCTCTTCATTTTTGTGGTTTGTGGCTCGGGTAAGTGTCGCCCACTCGTGTCCGCGGCCTGGGGCGGGGGATCCCCCCCTCCTGTCGCGATGTGTCGCGAGCTTGGCGGAGCTCAGAGCCGGCGGAGCCCTGATCCCCGTCTGTCGGCGGCCGCCGAGCCCCTTTATGTAATCCAAGAGACAGACCCCGGCTTCAGTGGCACCGCCGTGGTTCCTCCCAAACGCGGTGTCTTAAAATTGGGGGGTTCGGACCCGGAACGGGCTTCGGGCGGTTCTAGACCGACTGGGGCCCCCCTTTTACAGGTAACGCCGCTCAACCAGAGAGAAGTGGAGCGGCGTGGCCGGTGGTAGTAGACCGGGGGCCCCTCCTGCCTTGCCCAAGAGCCTCGTAGGAGTGTGCAGTTTGTGAGCCCTTCAAGTGAACGTAAGCCGTGATAGGTTTGTTTAAAGCATCGTTTTAATGTGTCCCTCTTCTCCTTACAGCAATTTTCCAGATTATTCAGAGTATCAGGATGGGCATGTGAAGTGACTGACCTTAAGATGTTTTCATTCTCCTGTGAATTATAACTTGAACTCATTCCTGATGTTTGATACCCTGGTTTAAAAACAGTTCAGTAAAGCATCCTGCCTCAGAATGACTCTCCATGTCATCCTTCATGTGTCATTCCAAGGTTTCTTCACAAGTCATTCCAAGTTTTCTAGTTCATACCACAGTGCCTTGAAAAGCACCACATGTATAAAGCAATAAAATTTGATTGTTGATCTACGATGGTGGACCCGACTTATTCAGTCCAGTTTAAATTCTCGTTTTATGTGATTCTGAAGACTGTATGCAGTATAGATACCTAGATTAAATCTGTATAGACAAAAAGTCTTTTTGATTTTTGTTTGCCCTTTTATGTATAAATGCAGTTAGTCTTAATTTAAATTTGGAAACTGATTCTTATATAGCAGCTAGGCACTTTATTGCTGTCTTGTGAATGGAAAGCACATTCAGTAGGTAAACTTAGCAGTGCTGTATCATGGTGCTTATAAATGGAACACCTAGATGTAGTTAGCCTAGTTTCCCTCCCCCCCCCAGCCTTTGGCACCTGAAAATGAAAAGGCTTTCACAGTGATACTACAGAGGGAGATTCTTAGATCCAGAACGTTTATTTAATAATAAGATTATTTACTTTGACACTACCTTGGATTTCACATGGTTGAATAAACTAACCTAAGAGGCCATAAAAAAAAAACCAACCTGATGAAACATTCTGTCACCTCCTTAGTTACTGCAATTTCTTTGAGGAGATGATATAGTAGAACCTGTCAACGATAGCTTGTAAGTGTGCTGTGAGTGTCTCCTGAATTGTTTACGTCGACTATTAAGGGTATTCACCACAGGTTAGGATTTGCAAGTTAGCCCATACTAATTAAGCAGTTCACTATGGCATGGCTTGGAAAATATGTATTATGGAAATTCCACTACTCATTTATCAGGTTGTGACATGCTGTTGAGTCCAGCTGTGCCTTAGACCTCATAGCATGTTGATAGCACTTTCAATACCAAAAAAAGAAAAAAGGCACACCAACTAAATTAAGATCAACTTTAAGTCTACTTTTTTTTAGACTTAAGATTAGAATTCCCCCATGAAGATATACATATATAAAGTTGTATTGACATTTTGTTACAAAATACATTGGGCTTAATCTTTAGTATTCACCTTGAAGTTTGGAGATATGATACTTGACATTAAATTGCTATCAGTTAACTTTTCCTGTTACATTGAGGTTGGGAGAGGGAAGTAAATTTTGAGTTTAAGAAAAAACCTAGCCACTTTCTCTCATTGATTGTAGTTATACGCAACCAGTGGGCAGAACTTGGCTTGTATATTAATGAAAATGGCATATGTGGTAAATATGGAAGTGGCTTTTACTGCTTCCTAGCCCCTCACTTTGATAACATCTAGACAAGGCTATAATGATAAATAGTTGACAGGCTTCTCTTAACTAGCTTCCAATCTGTTTAACCAGAGGCAGTTAAAGTAGCAATGACGCTGATAGTGAAGGTTTAACAGAGGTAAGGAAACTACTCTTGTCTTTTTAAAAGAATAGGAAGGCTGCAAGTACTGGTGTTTAGCTGAGGTAGGTAGGATTCTACGTCCTTCATTAGTTGTATTTTTGCCACTTCAGTTAACATAACCAGGTCCCTGTTTGTCATTTGAAGATAAATGCCTTGGTTAACAGATTCTCCTGTACGATAAAAATGCAAATTTTTGCCCTAAATTTGAAGCAGGTGCCTTAATTTTGTTTTGAGTCAAACCATTCCATTGCAAATTTTTTCTTGCTTTAGTACAGTTGGCTTCAAATAAGTATTTTCTGTTTACAGTGTCTTATTGACTAAATTGACTGTTAAATTGGTGTATAAATTAGTCATTTCACATCTGTAAAAACTCCATTCCCTTTGTATTTACATGTGTAATTTACCCATCTTATGCATTTTATATTAAGCAATTTATGCATGTTTGGTTAAATTAAAATCTTGTGCGTTTTGATTGGTTTGCCCCAATTAAAAATAAAAATGCCCTCAATATTTGATGCTTTTGTTAAAGGAAAAAACAAAACCTCATTTAAATGTCTAATTATTAGATGATAATATGCTTTGTATTACACTGTTTAGATTAAAGGAAACATTACTGCTGAGGCTTTGGAATAGATGTAAGGAATAAGTTGGAGAGTGCATATTGATACATGTACAGTATGCTTTTAAAATTGTTTAAATGCTTTCCCCGTATAGAATGTGCCCCTCCTTCACTGTATTGTCTTCATCTATGGAAAACATAACTTCCTATTCCTCTTCTTCTTTCCCCCCTACTGAATTCTATGTTCTATCTAAGGATGTCGGTCAACAATACAAAATTAAATAGTTTATGAGATTATCAACATCTCATTTTCTAACTTTTAGTTGTAATAAATTTCAAGGGGATAACCACATTATTTCATTGTATGCACTTGGTTGTATATAATACACCTCAAAATAAAGTGGTTGTTGAGTAGGTTTGGAAATAATTCTCACTGTTTGAAGATTTTGACTGTAATGGAATTCATTGTAACAGGCTTTGACCTGTATTAAAGGAACTTGGTGTACTTGATTTTTGTGAGGGCCATGGGATCTTAAAACAGAAACTTAAGGGACTTTTGTTACAATACAGGTTATGTCCAATTCTTGCATTCACTGGGCCTTGCAGAAGGGCTTTTTGAGCAAATGAATTTTATGTGCGAGTCCTCTAAATTCACTATGAAGATATGGTTGGCTATTAGCAATATATCTCTTCAAGAGTGTACTGCTCCGGCAAATTCTGTTTGAATAATCTGTTGTACCAGTCAGTAGGAGATAATTGCTAGATGCAGTATTACCAAAGAAGATAAAACGGGTACAATCCTTGAATGAAAAGAAAATGAACTAGAGGTTCCAATTTATAAAATGATCAAGTATATGTGACTGAACACTAAGGTAGCAAGTTTCATTTTTTTCTCTGTCACTTATTAACTATGATCTTGGGCATGTAGGAGATTGCAGCCAAAAAAAGAAATTGTTATCATTAGAAGGCCAAAGCAATCTGGAGTGTTTATGGATTGGCTAACTTTTTAAAACTTATCTGCAATTTCCATCAGAGGGATGAAGTGGAACCCTTTAGTGATTGAAATACAAATCCCCAAGTAGCGCTTTTAGGTTCAATCAACCAAATGAACAGGAACTATAAAAGACTTTAGACAAATAAGAATTTTCAGTAAAAATCTGAAAGTACATATGCTATATTTTAGTCTTGCTACACTTTGATCAGATTATCATTAGTTAAAGAAACCCTTTTTAGAACACTGGATTTTCCTTAACAGCTTGGAGTACAACTTCCTAGAATAAGGGGAATAGTATCTGATTTACTGGAAGCTAGAAAAAATTAAGAAAATTTCATGTTTCCTGTATGCCCAAAACTGCTAGATGCTGGAGATTTAATACAAAAATGATACAGTCCTTTGTCCTAAAGGAGCTAAGATTCTTCTGGAGGGGACATGTACACGTGCAAAATGAGTATAAAGTAACCTTGAAGGAGGTGGGCACTAGCAATCCAGGCAATCAGACATGTTAGACAATGAGATTTTTCTAAGAGGTAGAAGCAGGAGAGTACATTTGGGGCCTGAGGGGATAACTTGTGTAAAGATGAAAGACAAAATGGAATATTGAATGAGGGACAATTTGGCTAGACCAAAGAGTTGCTGATGTGGGAAGTAACATGAATAAGGCTGGAAAGTAGGTTGGGAGCCTGGCTGTGAATAATGAAAATGGAAATTAATGTTTGACTCTGTAGTTTGAATCCCTTATTGAACAGGGCAAGAACATACTTAGATCTATCTGAGTGATAGTGATCTTGGTTTGGCAACTGTGTTGGGGACGGCTTGAAGGCGGGAAGGGTGAGGTAGAGAGAACACACAGGAGGCCTTCACAAGATCCTGGTAAGGAGTAATAACGATCTGAATGATGGTGGTGGCACTGAGTTAAGGGGACGGGTGTGAGATACGCCAGGAGTAGAATCAACTTTACGTCTTCAGATGAAGTCCCTCAGCTCCATTTCTACATCACCAGCTGCATATTGGGCCTTTTGAAGTGAAATTCCCATGGGCATCTCAAGTATATCTCCAGAACAATTCATAACTTTTCCTCTAAGCCCATCTTTCCCATGCCCTGATCTCTAAGGGCACAGCACTTTTCAGACTTCTAAGCTCAGAATTTCAACACCATTGACTCAGTGGCATCTGGACATGTATCCAGCCCTTTGCTGTCTTGTTTGTACCCTCACATTTCTCCCATAGGTCCCCTGCTCTCCACTCACACCACAACCACCCCACTTCAAATCTTTATCATCTTTCTTGGATGACTTCACTATCCCAAGTAGTCCCTCCCAAGCATCTTGCACTCCAGTACATCCCCTGCATTGAAAAGTGATTTTACTCAGCAAACTCCCATTGATGCCCTATGATGAGTGTCATCTCCCTTGTTTGGCAGTTAAAGCTCTTTAAAACCATTCTCCTTCCTGCCTTCCCAGTCTTATACTTCCATCCATTCATGTGTTCTATCCTATCCTTCATGCACAGGAGAACTCGGGTAAATGTTTAACAATCAGCTCTCCAGAAAAAAAAGAAGACACATGTTTAAATTTAATCTGTATTATTAACATTTTCTCCATCGCTTTTTCTTAAGACTGGTCAATTAACAAAGCAATAAATTAAACCCTGATTTATAGTGTTTGCTGATTTGTGAGGTGTGAATGCTCACACTGAAAATTAAACAATTGACTCTGGGGAACAGGTTGGAACTGGTTCTAGCACAGACATCCACACATCACAGTCCATCTCCTATCTCCTTGCCTTTGCACTAGCTTCCCCCCCATGCCTGGAATGAGCAAGTATGCTCTCTTCACCTCTTAGAATACCTGGCTTCATCATTTAAATGCCACCTCCTGCAAGAAAGCTTTTCTCAAGACCTAGCCACCCTCCCCCTCCCTCCTCACATCTACCATCTACTTTGTATGTATGTATTTTATGAACCTATTATTTATAAATTGTCTCCTCCACTGGAATGTAAGCTTCTCAAGGTCAGGAACTAGTGTGCGTGGGTGTGGGTGTGTTAACTTTTGCTTTGCACAGTACCTAGTACATTGTTGTGCTTTTAAAATTCTGATTGATTACCTGATTAGCAGGTATAAAAAGACAAAAGGGAAGCAATTTCTGTCCTCAAAGAGCTTACAGCCTAGCTGGATTAATTGACGTGTGCTAATATACATATATATATATATACACAAATTTATAAATATTTTATATAAATATATATAAAATAGATGAATGATAATTCAGGGAAAGGCCCTTGATATTATGCAGCCTCAAAATTTCACAATTTTCTGAATAATGTAGAGGATATCAGATCTCATCATACTTGTTTTTTGATGATGTAAAACACATATTACAACAAAGTGTCTCCCATTAAGACATCAAAATCATTTAAAATCACTTCAAAGACATAAGACCAGAAATGATCCTGTTCAGTGACCGACCCCCTGATCACAAATATCAGATGACGCACACAGCAAGGAAATAGATGTTGGCTTGCCAAAAGATTTTACCCCTGTGCCAGAGGGGCTCCAGGGCAGAGTCCATGTTGGAGAAGATTCCTCATGGATGGAGAGGTTCTCCAGATGTTTCTTTTTGTGTGGGGCATCATACTGATTTCATCAAACTCCAGAACATTTTAGAGCCTCCTGTAAGAGATATGTCATCACCTAAAGGAGTTTGGTCTGACCATTGTGGGGGCAGAGGGAGAAGAGAACAAGAAAACAAGCATTTATTAAGCACCTACTATATGTTAGGAGTGGTGCTAAGCACTTCACAAATATCTGATCTTCACAACAACCCTGGGAAGTAAGGACTATCATTATCCCCATTTTACAGCTGAGAAAACAGGCAGACAGCAGTTAAAAGCCTTGCTAGGAATTGGATTTGAACTCAGGTCCCTGACTCCACACTCAGTGCTCTATCCATTGTACCACCTAGCTCTACCTACCCATATAGGAAAGACTGAGAGGATGAAAAATACCCAGTGCCCAGGAATAACATGCATTTCAGAACTTTGTCCAATAGCATATATTTATTTAGTACTTATTAATGGACAGCTAGTTGGACTCAGAGTCATACAGGGGAGAGTGGGCAAATAAGGGTCTTTAAAAAGCTCCAAACTTCCTATGGAAACAAAGGCCTGTCTTTTTAACACTGACATCCTACTGATGTTTCTCTGGGTCATCACATGGAATACAATCACCTCTGAAAACCTGAAAATGAATGTCCCCCCCAAGGGATGCTAGAGGAGCACAGGATGGGTGTGAGCAGGCTACAGCATATAATGAAGAACTCCAAGGAAGAGCCCGAGTAAGTATGTCATCATCATATGGTAAGAGGCTGAGGGATGGAGGGGACAGCCCCTGTGTTGAGCTTATGGGAGGTGATAGACAAGAGTCAGGTATGGTGGACCAGTTTGCCATCTACATTGTTGGAAGCAACTTCCCAACCAATGAGATCCCAGAACCATTTGAGTATTTACTTGTATTACAGAAAGAAAATGAGAAGAAGGTGTCTTAAAAATTCCTTTCAAATGTCAAAGTGACTGGTAATGATTAAAATCCATTTCTACCATTCATACTAACATTAGAAAAAAGATATAATAAGTTCAAGTAAAATTCATAGACATCTTAATAGTTGCTATCCCAAACATAGGACTGATCTTAAAATGTTCAAATAATGTGCTTTTTAAAAAATCATTGGATGCTAGCTTTTTCAAGTAGGATCTACAAATAAATATGAATAACAAATTTTGTAAATTAAAACTGATTATGATGTTAAAGTCATATTAAAGCTCTGGTCATATGACTTCTTTCTTTTTGCACTGTTACGGAGAAAGTGCTTTGCTTCATATATAAGTTTGATGAGAGAACTAGAATTAGAAAACTGTAGAGCTGGAACCTTTAAAATCATTGTTTAACCTCACATTTTGCAGATGAGATTAAGTGTTACACCATCTCCCATCGCTGTGTCTTTGTACTGGCTGTCCCTCATGCCAGCAATGCCCTCCCTTCTCACCTGTGCTGCTTAAGAATCTTTGGCTTCCTTTAAAGCTCAGCTCAAAGGTCACCTTCAGTTGAGGTCTTTCCTGGTCCCTCCTACCACACACCCCTCTCTCTGTCCTCAAGAAACTAGAGCTTTTTCCTTCTCAGATTATGTCAATCTTGTATGTCCCTTGTTATTGACATAATTCTTAAATGTCAGGGACTGTTTTTTTTTTTTTACTTTCTTAGTGTTCTCTATGCTTAGCACAATTCTTGGCACATACTAAGTGTTTAAGAAATGTTTCTTGACTGACAAATGCTTGTTGACACCACGTCACAGAATCATGACTTGATCTGAGGTCTACACACTCCCAATGCAGTGCAAATTTTATATGTATATTTATATATGTATACATACATGTATATGCATATATAACACAGATATGTTATTTGTTTAACTATTATCTTGAAATTGCTAACTTTAATTTTGGGGGGTGGAGTTGAGAAGGGAACAGGACCTATATTTTCATTGACATAGAAGAAATTCTTCTATCAATGCAGAACAGCCCCTTGCTCTGTGGAGAGTTGCCTGGGGGGTACAGGTTAAATGACTCCTCCATAGTTCACACAGCAGTAACATCTTGAATTTTTGAGGTCTTCTTTCATCTGAGTATATTTGCATATATATTCACTTGTTATATCTTATATATAAATGTAGAGATAAATTTCAAGAGGATTTGAAAAATTCCATTTGATTTTATTTCCATCAGGAGGTTTTAATAGGGCATTTTATAAATCATCATTGCCTTTTGAATGAAATCTAAATTCTCTAGCCTGAGACTCAAGGTCAGTTCACAATACTGCCCTAACTGCCTTTTCATATTCATTCCTCTTCAGGAATTACCTTCGATTGAAGTCAGACTGAGGTACTTATGATCTCCCTCTTTGGGATGCCATCTCTTCCCAGCTTCTCTGAATCCTACCCACCTTTCAAGGTCAGATTCAAATTCAGCCTCTTCCTCAAAATCTTTTCTCCTTTTCTAGCCTCCTATGTCAGCAACTTTCTATAGTACTTACTGTCTGTACTATTACTACTGTAGGAGTATGGTCAGTTCTTTTGCATTTGTTCTCCAACTAGAATGTCTATGAGGACAGGTGCTGTACCTAGATTAATTTGTTTACTTTGATAACTGCCATTCCCACTCCTGACCCAGAGCTCAACAGTCTCATATATAATAAATATATTTGATGAACAGAAGTGAAATGGGGCCAGATGTCTTCTTTAGGCTCTCAAAACTGTCTCTGAAATTGACAGAAACCATATCTTCTTTTTTTTATTGTTAACTGGCTTTTATTGATGTCTTCTCTTGGAAACCATATCTTCTTAGTATAAATTACTTTAACCCCTAATAAATAGTAACAGTAGCTAGCATTTATAGTGAGCAGCTATGTGGCACAGTGGATAGAGTGCTGGACCTGGAGTCATCTTTTTCTGAGTTTAAATTTGGCCTCAGATGCTTACTAGCTTTGTGACCCTGGGCAAGTCACTTAGCCCTGTGTACCTCAGTTTTCTCATCTGTAAAATGAACTGGAGAAGAAAATGGCAAACCACTCCACAGTATCTTTGCAAGAAAACCCCAAATGGGGTCACAAAGAGTTATACACAACTGAAAAAACGACTGAACAACAGCAACAACAGTGCATTCTAATATATCCATTCTCCAAGAATCTGATCTCCTGGTGTCCTGGGTGTCCTGACACCCAGAGTTAGTAACCATGATTCTCCATCAGCAGACACACCGTCCATCACTGGGCCTATACTTAGACCTCTGTAGCCTGGTCGAACCTGCCATATTTGGGTCCAGCAGGACCAGCCTTCAGAGACCTTGAGTTGCCTTCTTGACACAGTAAAACATGAAAGTAGGACATCACTAGAGGCTCAAGTATATTAAAATTTAATCTAATACAGCCTATATTTTCTTCTAGCTACAGCAGTGGCATTTGTTTCTACCCTGCAATTTTAGTTTTAAATCATTCCTAGTGATAATAACAACTATATAACCATTGTCTCTGATAATAACTTCCCTGTTTCTGTTGAGGGTGTTACTCTTCTTTCAGCCATCCAAGTTCACAGTCTTACAATCATCCTGATCCTTCAGTCTCCAATCAGTTGCCAAATCTTGTCATTTCAGCCTCCGTGATACCTACTGACTCCATCCCCTTTTCTCTATTACCATGACCAGTGCCTAAGTTCAGGCCCTGATCATCTCTCCTGGCTATTGCAGTAGTCTCATCTTTGGTCTCCCTGACTCAAATCTCTACTCTCTCCAATTCATCCTCCACACAGGTTCAAATGTGATTTTTCCTAAACTTCAAGGCTGGCCATGTCACTGCCCTACTCAGTAAACTCAGTGACTTCCCCAGGCTCCTAGGCTCCCAATAAGCTCTTCTGTTTATCTCTGAAAGATCTTCACCACTTGGCCCCAAGCTACCTTCCCAACCTAATTTACTACTCCCTTCCCATAGTCTGCTGTCCAATTAAACTATTCTCATTGTTGTTCTTACCCAACACTCCATTTTCCATTCTGCCCTTTTCACTAACTGCATGCCTTGCCTTCAGTGGACTCCCAACTCACCTTGGCCTCTTGGGACCCAGTTTCCTTCAAAACTTTTCTCAAGCAACACCTTCTATAAGAAAGTGATCCCCCTCTGATCCCCTTCCCCTATTTGCTAGTACCCTTACCTCAAGAAATTTATTATAAGATTCCTTTTCTATCTCTATGTATTTGCATTTTTATGTATACATTTGTATTACATACATATTTTTTTGTCCCCCCCCCCAATAGAATATAAGCTCTTCAAGGGCAAGGATTATTTCATTTCTGCATGGGTAGCCCCAGTGCTTATCTCATGGTTGGTGCATAATAAATGTTGATTGATTGTCAAACCATTTAAGTTTTGCAAAATGCTTTACATACATTATCTCATTTGACCTGTACAGCAACCATGTGGGAGCAAGTGCTGCAGACATTATCTCTGTTTTACAGATAAGGAAAGTGAAGCTCAGAGAAGTGATTTTTCTCAAGATTAACAAATATCACAGAATCCAAATCCAGTCTTCCTAACCCCAAGTCTAAACCCTTTCTAATGTATTTTTCTATTTTTTCCTAGTAAGTATAAACAGTCATAAAGAGATTTGTTCAGCAAAGCCTACAACTCACCCCACTGGTCCATCTGGTTTATGAAAGACTGATTTGAACATTTTAGGCTGGAGGGAGGGGAGGTGGAGGAGGTCCTGGGGGAGTAGTGGTCGAGGAGCTTTCAAATTAGTGTAAGGAGGCACTGTACCTATCTTCAAGTAGCTTACAATCTAATTAGCAGCATATGGCAACACCACCTAATATTTAGCAGAAGTCATTCTGGCAGCCTGCAGATATATTACCACCCTCAGGGAAGTGACAAGGTAAATGGACTCCAGTCCAAGTGGGGACGTGTTCTAAGCATTTACATCTCTGCCAGAGGAATTGCCCAATTGTTGCATCAACCAACCCTGTAGTATCATGTTCCTGCTACGCAGTCACCTTGGAGTGGGTGCATATGAGGAAATAGGAATCAAACAGGCCAAGTCAAAGGGGCTAGGGAGAATATGATCATTAAGTCACACATAGTGTAGACACCCCAGTACTACATGTTAGAATCATGTCAAACACTAAACAACAGAAAGACATTGTGATATAGTAGGGAAAGTATTGGGCTGGTCGAGGTCCTGAGTTCTAGTTAGTGTCCTGTACCACTAAATAAAAATCACTTTAGCTCTCTAAGTGTAAGGCAGAAGTAAAAAAAAAATAAGGGGGGGGGGTGTGGAGCATTGGCCCAAATGATTTTGAAAACTTCTTCCAACTGAACATCCCAGGGTATTATAATTCCCCTCAAGACCACAAGGAATTAAATGGATTTGGTGACTTCTTGGAGACCAAGAGCCATCAGTTATGTGACCTGTTTATATGACACAATAACTCCCATGAAAATTGACTGAAAGACTGGATAAAGTATGTTGAATGACCATTAGGTAATGGTTTCTTCAAAGTCTCATCCGTGTGTACTGTGGGAAACCTTTCTGAGCATGGGATACAATGGTTGAAAGTGATAAAAGAGAGGAGAAAAGTGTTGCAAATTGTTTACTTAAACAACTGAAGCTTTCTACTTGATTCAATGGTGTCAAATTCTGTCGGTGCTGTGTACGTGAAAAGCCAGTGTAGCCATCATTAAAGTGACAGAGCTGCACAAGAGTTTGTATGTAAAGATGGGGAGATGCCAAGACCAGCTCAGTTAATCAAATTTTAAAAAATGATTTTCATTGATCTCTTTTGCTTTTATCTCTAACATGTCCCAATGTAATTCTTTCCTTCACCCAGAACATCATTCCTTATAATGAAGAGTAAGAAATCGTTTAGCCAAATTATCAACATATTGAAAAAGTCTGACATTATATTCAGTGTTCCATGTACAGAGTCCCTGCCCCACCCCAGACCTTTGAGAAGAAGCTGGGGGGAGGGAGTTTCTCATATGTCTCCTTTGGGACCAAACTTGATTGTTATCATTTCATAGGATTAAGGTTCCTTTCATTTTGTTACTGTTCTTCCCTCATTGTTTTTTTTCCCCTTCTATACCCATTATAGAAGTTAAGTGAATAGAGTCCTGAACCTTGAGTCAGAGAGACTAGAGTTTAAATCTAATTTGAGACTTTGTTGTTGTTGAGTCTTTTTTTAGTTGTGTTCAACTATTTGTGACCCCATTTGGGGTTTTCCTGGCAAAGATACTGGAGCTGTTTGACATTTCCTTCTCCAGTTCATTTTACAGATGAGGAAACTGAGGTAAACAGGGTAAAGTGACTTGTCCAAGGTCACCTGGCTAGTAAGTGTCTGAGGTGGTATTTGAACTTATGAAGATGAATCTTCCCGACTCCAGGCCCAGCACTGTCTCCATTACACCACCTAGGTGCCCCAGAAACATTTGTTAAGTACCTACAATGTACAAAGCATAGTCAGACCATATCTCTTTACTTACTTGTTATTGTTTAATTTTGTCTGATTCTTTATGACCATGGACCATCTGTCCAGGAGATTTTCTTGAAAAAGATACTCGAGTGGTTTGCCATTTCCTTCTCCAGTTTTAGGAAGCGGTTTTAAGTGACTTGCCCAGAGTCACACAGCTAGTAAGTGTCTGAAGTCACATTTGAACTCAGGTTTTTCTGGCCTTTCTGACTCCAGGCCCAGTGCTCTCTCTACTGTGCCACTTAGCTGCCTAACCCTGTGCAAACCACTTAACTGCCCTGTGCCTTCCCTTCCTCATCTGTAAAATGGGGATAATAATAACCCTTCCCTCCGACCATGGCAGTGAGGATAAAGTGAGATCATATTTGTGAATGGTTTATAAACCTTGAAACTCTTAGATGAATGCTAGCTATTATTATAGATTAGGTTCTACCTGACCTTGCTTCGGTTCACATAAGTTTTCATATATTTCCCTATATTCAGCATGTCCAAAATTTCTAACAGTTCAATCTTAACTCTATTACGTAATAGGCTTGGCCATCCCAATCTACTTTGTTTCCAGCTCTTTGTACTTCTGATGACCTTTCTTTTTGTCATTGACTTCCTTGGGGTACATGCCCAGCAGTGGCATGTCTGGGTCAAAGAGTAAAGGTGTCCATCAGATTTGAAGAGGAGGATATGGGAATTTCCTGATGGCGTCATCCTAAAGAAGCTCCCTGAAAACAAGGTCAGCTTCAGATACTTTGAACCTTCCCCTCGTTTTTCCGCTCTTTAGTGGCTGACACTCAGTAACTACTGGTTGATAAAAGCCAAAATTCTGGATGCGTTTTATCTGCAATCTGGACTAAATCTGCAGCCTGAGAAGTGGGTCAGTCTTTTCTTTCAGTCCCTGATTGCTGAGGGTATCATTGTCCATCCTGCCTTTCTTCAGCCCTGCCCCACCCTCATCTCCCATATCCAATTTGCTTCTACCTGTTATCCATTTGAAGTGTCCTTCATACATGGCCCCTTCTCTCCTCTGACACTGTCCCCACCCTGGTACAGGCCCTCTTCACTTAACACCTAGAATACTGAAATGGCCTGGGAGGGAGTCTGCCTGCCTCAAGGCACTCCCCAGCCCAGTCCATGCTCTCCTGGGCTGCCAAAATACTAAACACAAGTCTGACCATTTCAGTGCCTCTCAGCAAATTCCCAGGACCAAATATAAAATCCCCTGGCATTTAAAGCCTTTCACAACCCAGCTCCTACCAACTTTTCCAGTATTCTTACATTTTACACCCCATAGCACTCCCAACCCACCCATAAACCACATGTTCCCAAAGCAGCTGGAGGCGTTGTGGATAGAGCGCTAGGCTTGGAGTATGGAAGATCTGAAATCAAATCTGGCCGAAGACACTTCCTGTCCGAGTGAACCTGGGCAAATCACTCAGTTTCCTCAACTGTAAAATAGTGATAAAAGGGGCGGCTAGGTGGCGCACTGAATAGAGCACCTGCTCTGAAGTCAGGAGGACACTTAATGCTACTTATTAGCTGTGTGACCTTGGGCAAGTCACTTTACCCCAATTGTCCTGCCCTCCCCTCCCAAAAGAAAAAAACAGTGATAAAAGCACAACCCACTCCCAGGGTTTCTGTGAGAGTCAGATGAGATAATATCTTCACATAGCGCCTGTCGCATAGTAGGTGATAGATGAATTCTTTTTTCCTCCCTTTCCATCTCTCCCTATTTTTTGATCCAATGGCACTGGCTTCCTTGCTGTTCCTCTCACAAGGAACTCTATCTCCAACTCTGCGGATTATCTCTGGCTAATCCCATGCCCGGAATGCTCTCCTTCCCATTCTCCACCTCCTGGCTTTCTTCAAGTCCCAGCTAAAGTCCTACTTCCTACAAGAAGTCTTTACCCATGACCCCTAATTCTAGCCCTTTCTTTCTGAGATTGCCTGCAATTTGCCCTGTAAATTCCTAATTCACATATAGCTGACTGCATGTTATAAAAACCCCAATAGTGTGTGGTTTTTTTGAGAGCAGGGACCCTGTTTGTACCTTTTTTTTTTTAATATCCCCAGCACTTAGTGCAATAAAAGGACTTTATAAAATGCTTGTTGATAGTTCCAGAAAGGACCAATACTCTACCAATGAGACAACATGGTAGAATGGGGAAACCTTCGTTATCACTTCAGCTCTGCCACTAATGAGTTCTCTCACCTTGGGTAAATCACAGCCTCTCTGGGCCTCAGTTTCTTCCTCCATAAAATGACATTGACAATCTCTTCCAGCTCTAAGAAATAGGAAAAAAAAAACATGTTTCTGTATAAGTGGACTCTAAATGGCAGTGGAGTATTGCTGTTTATGGAATGAAACCAAACCATTATCTATTTTGGTATGAACTTTAGTCCCTGGAGCCATGGTTAAATCATGCTAAAAAAAGAAAAAAAAGGATTCTTGTCTCATTTTAAGGTTTCAAAATATTATAAAAATTTAAAAATGCTATGCAGTTTTATACACAGCAACATAAGAACAAAGTAACATTATTGGGTACTTGAATTAGAAATACTATTTTTAAACCTGGAGTCATCTGCCTGAGAGGATAAATATGGTATAACTTATTCAAGCAAGAATGATGAAAAAAGCAGTATAGGGTAGTGGATAGAGAGCTGGTCTGGGGCCAGGAAAACTTGTGTTCAAATCCTGCCTTTGACATGTACTAGAGCTGTGGCCCTGTGCTATTTGTCTGATCTCTCATTTCTCTAGGAAACTCTCTGAGATTATAAATAATTTAGTAAGTTCTAGGCACTGTATTAAGTGCTTTAGTAATACTAGCTCATTTCATTCTCACAAAAAACTCTATGAGGTAGGTCTAATTTTTATACCCATTTTACAGGAGGAAACTGAGGCATACAGAAATTTTTTTTTCTCGTGACTTGCTCAAGGTCACATAGTCTTGAGGCTGGATTTGAATTCAAGTCTAGGCCCAGCTCTACTCCCCCAGCTGCCTATACATAGGAAATCACAGACCTACTGCCTACACATCACAATGATAAAAGATGGGTAAGTAAAAATTGAAACAATTATCCCCATTATTAGAACTTGAAAAATCAAGGCTTCAGAAGACCCTGAAGATCCCATTATGAAAGAAATTTGGACTCTTAAAAAGTCAATAGTAAGTCCCAAGATAATATGGCAATATATAAAACTTGCTCCTCCTCTTAAAAAGTTTGTGGGTAGAGAATGGGTAGAGGGGATATCAAAAGTGGAGTCAACCTTAGTTGTGAAATACTTGGTTCTAAGGTTCTAAAGAATTTAGCAATAAAAGTAAAAAGTGACTTTTTGAAAAATCTAACAAGTTTAGTTGAGATTTTTTGAGGGGGAGGGTGGAAGTTAGCAATCATTTTTTCTTTTCAAGAAATAATTTTGGCTCAGTGTTACCCTGATAACACTAATTGCCATATGATTTTGGACAAAGAATAAATGAACAAACAATCAGTTATTAAATTCTTATTACTTGCCAAACGCTATGCTAAGCAGTAAGGATACAGATACAAAAGCAAGATGCTCTCTGCCCCTGGAAGGGTTTACAGGAGGTGGCTCAGATGAGGGAGTGGTGGCCAGGAAAGGATGTTCATTTTGGGAAGTCACAGAGATAAGAAATACAAAATACCATGTTTCCCCGATAATAAGACACTATCTTATTAATTTTTTTGGACAGAAAAACACCAGAGGGTTTATTTTCAGGGGAGGGCTTATTTTAATGAACATTGACAGCAATTTTAATAAACAAGTAAATGTGAACAAAAAAATGTACCTTTATTCAATAATGATCATGTCATCTTCTTCAACAACATCGTCATAAGTGTCCATACCCTGAATTCCATCCTGGATGTCTTGCGCCTCCATTTCCTTCAGAAGAAGTGGACCCAATCTGTCATGTCCAGCAATATAGCTCTCTTTAAATGAATATGTCTTGTCCAGGTAACCTGCTCGTAGTGCCTTGGCGACACAGCTGTCAGTAATTTTGTCCCATGACTTCTTCACCCAAGTCATGACTTCTTGCAGACAGGGCTTCACAAAGTTTCCACGCTGATTTCTTTCCATTCTATTTTCAATGTAGTCATTGACTTCCATGCGCAAATGGTCCTTGAATGGCTTCTTTATTGCAATATCAAGGGTCTGGAGATAGGCAGTCATTGCTGCAGAAATCATTACTTGATCTATTCTTCTCTCTGCAAGGAAGTTCTTCATTTCTTTAGCGCTGACTTCTTGAGTGCTGGCTGAATCCCAGACTATCAGACCTCTTTGGTTACCTCGCATAACAAGTGGCAGCATTAAATCAACCCACTTTCTTATAACGGCTTGTGTACACCAGGCTTTTTCGGTTTCAAGAACGTAAATGCCAGATACACGTTCAATCTTGTCTTTCTTGCCCTTACTGATGATTAGAGGTGTGGCTTTCTTTCCATCCAAACGAATTGCCAAAACACAGGTGACCCGTGCACTTTCATAGCCAGTGGTGGGAATGTAGATTGACGTTGCACCCCTGTGATGAATTGTTGTTTGAGATCCTTGTCTCATAAACACTGCAGTTTCATCCATAGCAATCATATTGCAGGTTTGGTACTTGGAAATGTCGATCCTATCAATAAAGGACTTGAATGCAAGTGCACTTTTAATAACTTCAGCATCTTCCAGGTTAAACAGTGTTGTTGATCTTCTTAGGGACAGTTCATACCGTTGAAGGAAACCGTCCAACCAGTGTTGTGATGCTTTGAATCCTTCTGAGACCATTTCAAACTCTGGTGCCATTGAAAGGGCAAATGCTTGAATATCAACCCTGTGCACAACCAAGGCCTTTGCTCTCCTGTCAGCAATCCATTCACCAATGAGGATCTCCAAGTCAGGATATAAGGGCTGCCAACCTGATCCAGACCTGCACTTTTTCCCTTTTCCCTCATCCACCTGTTGATTGAGGGAATTATATATTATATATTAATATATTATATTAAATATATAATTATATATATTATAATCTGCTCTCTATTTTCTGATCATTTGAAGATCCAAAAGTTCTTCTTTACAGAAAACTGCAAGATTCTTGCCATGTGACTCCTCTACAATTGCTTTCTTATACTCAACAGTATACAGTAGCTCTTCCTTTTAGTACTCATGTCTGGGGGTCAAAACAGACAGAATAATAAAATTATGACCATCAGTCCTTCTTTTCACTCCATCATGCCCCCTGAGTTCTTCTTTTTTCCTCCATCATGCCCTTTTTATCCTTCATCATGCCCCCTCACTCCCGCTTACATACCAGGTTTTTATGTTGTCCTGCCTCAGCTCTCCTCCGCAGCACTGCTCTCAATGGCGCCAGCAAGCAAATCACTGGGGAAGAACAGGATGACGTGCTCACTGCTGCAGCTCTGATTGGATGTAGCTCGGAGCGCAGCGTGCGTTTCATGGGGGGGGGAACGGTGCATACAGAGGGTACCGTAATGTAGCGTGTAGCGCAGGGGATCACCTTCACTACAGTAGCAATCTCAATAGGGCTTATTTTCGAGGAATCTTACACAGTAAGGGGAGGGCTTATTTTCGGGATAGGTCTTATTATCGGGGAAACACGGTAGGACAGTCCACTGACAATCCCTCTGCAGACTGTACCAATGGCAATGTTGATCTGATTAGTCTTCTGAGCTAGAGACTGAAGGAGTTGGAGGACACAATGCTGAAGCACACCCACAGTCCCAGGGGACTTCAGAGCTTCAGGGGTTGGGGGTGGAAGGTGGTGACTCCTTTGGGCTTAGAGTTCATAGATTCTCACCAAGTGAGCAAGAAGAAATGGAAAGCAAGTGTTTATTTGAAAGCACTGTTATTTGATATGAACTCAATTCAATAAGCATTTATTTAGCATGGACTTTGTACAAGGCACTATATCAGGTTCTAGTACTATAAAGATGAATAACAAAATAATCCCTGTACTCAGGGAATTAGAGTTGGGAGGATATAGCATATATACAAGGAAGTGGATACAGAGAATATTCAAATATTTCTATAATCTCAACAATTTGGATTTGACTTCAAACAAAAAGTGATACAGGTCACAATTTGATTATGCCTCAACTCCTGTCTGTGACCTGTAAGTCAGGGATGGGGGTGGGGGGGAGGGGGCGTCCAAATGCTCTGGAAGCCTCTTTCGATTTCCTTCACCTGGCCTCTCCAAATGTTCTCTCTCCCACTTGCTCCATGGTTAACCCATTTTCTTTTCCTATCATACTTTTTTAATATCATTTACTCTTGCTCTTCCTCAGAGTTCCTCCTTGGTCGTGTGTTACAGCTCACAATCACAACTGACCTTTGTGTGATACTCATTTTCAGTGCTTCAGTTAACTGTTGTGTTCCATGTCTTGTAATCATATGACGACCGTAAAATATTGACATTAAAAAGAGAGGCTTTTGTTTTAGGAAGAAATTTGGGGTCATTAAAAGGTAATCTAGTTTGTTTTCTTCCTCTTTAATTCTAGGCCCAATTTATTATGCATTTGTACTACTATATCCTAGGGATACATACTTATGGACAAGCTCTGTAGGTTTTCTACCCAATTGTTTGTCATCCTCTGAGTAGATAGGAGATAATTCTTCATCCACTTGATAATCCCGTGTGGATGGTCAGGCCAAATATCTTGAGTGGTTACATCTCTCTCCTAGTACATACTGTAGTGGGTTAGGGTTTTGGTGCAATTAGCAAAATATCACCTGTGAACAAGAATTTCTGGACCTCATCATCTACAGGGAATCTCCTTAAACTGAACTTTGTGTTACCCATGACAATGGTGAACAACTTTGATGAGAATACATCTCCCTGTTGTATGATTCCCCTGATATTTTTGATTCTCCCATTAAATAGGGTTGTTCCTGTTATATCTTTTAAGGAATCTGGAATGATTTTGTTGTAAGAATGGAAGATACCTTACAAAGTATACACAAAGGAATAGAAAAGAGTACAGAGAAATTTCAAGAAGGAGAGGGTGATTCCTGGGAGAATCAGGAACATCCCTGTGGAGAGGGTCACCCCTGAGGTGTTCCTTGAAGAATAGCTAAGTATAAGACTGAAGTGATGAAGCAATTCATTCCAGACAGTACACAGGCACAGAGGAGGGAGGTGGAAGGTCATCTAAAGAAAACAGCTAGCTATTTTCTCATATTAATTGATTTTAAATTACAAATGTATTGTATTTTGTGATGGATAATCATGCAGACAAATCATATATCTTAAAAGATAAGGGAATGAATCTAGACAGCTGAAGATGCTTCTTACCTACCTATGATACTATTTGTTCCGGTACCAGCTTGTTATTGTTTTTCATCCTTGACCAATGACATCCTTATGTCGGGGTCAAAGTACAGTGTGTCTGACTATGGCTGATCAGTCCAGCATGAGCTCGAAAGGTTCTACCCCAGGTCGGGCACAAACAGTCCTTTGAACGTTTCTGAGGGACTTGTTTCCGAATTTGCACAGGTCATGTTTCCTATGTGCTTCTGTGATTCTGTTTTGCTCATGGAGCACAGTGCCTTTTTGATATGGGCATGCCATGCTGGGTGGTTCTGTGCCAGCATCTCCCATGTCTCACATTCTTCCAAAAGACCTTGAGAGCATTTTTGTGTTGCTTCTTCTGACCTATGCTTGAACACTTGCTTCATTCCAGTTCTCTATAAAATAGTCTTTTAGGCAAATATACATATAGCATTCGAACAACGTGGCCAGCCCATCAGAGTGGCACTCTCTGCAGTAGAGTTTGAATGCTTGGCAATTCAATTCGGTGTCTGATACCTTATCTTGCCAGTTAATCTTCAGAACCTTCCTAAGACAATTCAAATGGAAGCAGCTTCATTTTCTGGCACGGTGTTGATAGTTATATAATAAATGAAAGAGAAAAGCAAATGATGAGAAAAGAGAAAATGGTGGAGAATCCAAAATTTGCATTTTATTTTTGAATGCATCAGAGGCTTTAAGTCCTTTTATCTCTTACTTTGCTTGTATAAATGTTGTTGTTATCATTCCCTGTCTAAATACATATGGTAGAGTTAAGTCCAGTCAGAATTGTCCTGAGTGTCAGGAAAAGAGAGCCAAGTGTTTGCATAAGCAGGAATTTGGAGTTCCAAAGAAAAAGTAGGGGCACTCAGATGGCACAGTGGAAAGGGTGCCAAGCCTGGAGTGAGGAAGACCTGAGTTCAAATCCAGCCTCAGACACTTAGTAGCTGTGTGAGGATCATGCAGACAAATCATATATCTTAAAAGATAAGGGAATGAATCTAGACAGCTGAAGATGCTTCTTACCTACCTATGATACTATTTGTTCCGGTACCAGCTTGTTATTGTTTTTCATCCTTGACCAATGATTGACTGAGAATAGAGTAGCAGCAGTCAGGCCACATGTCATAAAACAATGCCCCAGATTAATGACCATCTAGCTTTTGCTTAAAGAACTCAAGTTCAGGGTGACAGGGTTGTGTGGAGCCAGCTTGAACTAGATCCTAAGAGCCAATTATTAAAATTTCAGTGAGGGGGACATTTACTCCTCAGTAATCAGCAATTTTCTACAAGGCAGGGCTTGATTTATTAGGTCATTGACCATTTAGACTTAAGAAAGTGAAGATTTAAGAAAATTATGAATAAAATGTTAACAACACAAATTTACCTTAAAAGTGTATGAACCACTGTTAAACATTTACCAGCATCCCCACTGACCCTTGAGGCAGACCATTACAATCTTAGAAAGTTCTCATTATTAGGAAGTTTCCCTTAAGTAAAAGCCCATTGCTGTAACATCCATCCGTTGCATGCCCACCCTGTACCCTCCATTCCCCTGGTTGTGATTCACTCTGCTGTAAGATTCTCCCTAAGCACTCCCAACAGACAGCAAACAGACAGTAGATGTTTCCTGATGTCTCACAAAGGGGTGTGGTTGGTCATAAAGCAGACACAGGTGAGAGAAGGCAGATGTTCCCACGTCCCTTGTTACTGTTGAGCGCACAGGTCTGAGTACAGGTCCTACTGTGTCAGTGATGGTGGCTGAAGCTCTCTTCCTGTCATTACCCACCAAACTTCTGTATTTCTGGAAACAGCCAAGAGGATGAGGAGGGGTCGTCCATAGACTGGAGCACCTGATCTGAGTTTGGAATCACATTTTTTCCTTAGAAGCTAGAACTAGGGACTATAGGTAGAAGTTACCCCAAAACAGATATGGGCATAATGTCAGGAAAACTGCTTGACAGTTAGCATTGTCCTAGAGATGAATGGCTTGTCACTGTTTCCTTACTTTCATTTATCATATTACTGTGCGGTGAAGAAAGGCCTTTAGTTGACTGCTGAGCAGGAACTGAATGTGGGTACAAAAGACAGAAATTTGTGTTCTTGCAGTGTCTTTTATAAACGTGAATTGATGTTAATTAGTTATCAGTGATATGGAGTAGACATCAATAGGTTAAATGATGTGGGTGGGGGGGACACAATAGAATGAGGCTTAAACTAACAGTATTTGAAAAATCCCATTGCCTTCTTAAAGCATTACCCTAGAACATTGATGGGGATACTACTGTAGACACCCATTCTACTAGTCTGTGTATGGGTTGGGAGAGTATGTTTAGAGTCTCTCTCTCTCTCTCTCTCTCTCTCTCTCTATATATATATATGTATATGTATATATAACAATAATCATATCTTATGTTTATATAGTGTTTTAAGGTTTGCAAAGTATTTTACATATATTATTTGAATATAAAGAACTATGGGAATGTCATATAATATGCTGTAGTGATCATTCTTACTCTATGTTAAAAAGACACTAAATAATAATTATTATTAACAATAACAAAATCCTCTGAAAAGAATAAACAAATGAGAGATTAGTGAGAGATACAAGAGCAAATAGGACTGGGGAGGGGTCATTTTAAAAAAGTGAATACATGTTTTTAACAGTCACAAATAATTTGGATCAGAGAAAAAAGCTGAAGGGGATCTTCGAGGTGAACTAGTAGAGAAAAACAAGGATTTGAAACCAAGTTTTCTGACTCAGTTTCCCCTTTCTCTTTCCATGGTGTTATCAGTAATTTTTGTTTGTTTATGTGAATGTTTGGGGTTTTTTTAATGGTCAATAAATATAATTTTGAAATTATATACATGCATATCTCAGCATCTTTCTTATTTGGAGGGCGAGCTTCTGACTTTTAAAATAATCTTCCTTTGTAAGAAGGTGATGGGTATATATATGTTGATTATGGACAAAGTCTTTGCTGTTTAATTGCAGTTAAATAAAAGGGAGAAAAAGTGGTCATAGAATTTTCCATATTTAAGCTTATTGACATTTGAAGGTTTATAATCAATATTAATCAATTAGGGCAATGCAGCTGTTATTTAAAATAGGGGATGTCCAGCACAAAGAACACTTCTAATTGAAAACCAGAGAAATAATTCCTTTTTTTTATTAATTAATTAATTTATTTACTTTTAGTTTACAAGATTCAGTTCCACAATCCCTTGAGTTTCAAATTTTCTCACCCTCCCTTTCTTCTTCCACCCCTTCCCATGGCAGCATGCAATCAAATATAGGATCTGCAAATATCTTCATATTTGTTTTTTTTTTTTTAAAGCAATTGGGGTTAAGTAACTTGCTCAAGGTTACATGGCCAGTTATTTCTGGGTGGGTGCTAAGTATCAGAGTCCAGATTCGATCCCAGGTCATCCTGACTCTGGGGCCCATGCTCTTACTCACTGAGCCACTTGGCTGCCCCAAATATCTTCATGTTAAACATTGGTCAGGTTGTAAAGAAGGATCATGACCGATGGAACGAACAATGGGAAAGAGGAAACAAAACAAAATAAGAAAAAGAGAGCAGGTAGTTTGCTTAAATCTGCGTTCAAACTCTGTAGTTCTTTCTCTGGATGTGGACATAAATTTCATCTTATAAATTCTGTCTCCTCAACAGCCCACTCCTCCTTTTCACCTGCTATTTTCAAAGAATAGAGAAGGCAATTATGAAAACATCTGAATCTAGGTTCCGAATCTCTCTCTAGGCTGCTTTACTCAGACAGACAGATAGAGATAGATAGACAGATAGACATGGATATATAGATATAGACATATGAATGGTATACTTCTCTTATATACTTAGAGGAGGTGAATTTTAGAGGCAATCCTGAACCCCCAGGCCACAAAAATGCAGAAGGGACAGAGGCAGCTAAAGGATATAATGGTGAGAGAGTACCTCTCAATCTTCTGTTTCCACTATAATCCAGTCCCACATGATTTAGGCAGGTAGATGCTGCAACTATCACAAAACCTCCTATCATATCTTTCCATTTCACCCTCTTTTAATCCATCCTGTCCATACTGCCCTTCACTGTCAGGCTGCTGAGTCATTTTCAGACCTCTGTGCCAGTTATCCTGGGCCTGCCACACAGTCTGGTGCCACCCAACCTTTCTAACCTTATCTCCTGTTATTTTCTAGAGTGATTTACTTTATTTATGACTTGCTGAATTTTGCTTACTGAGATCCTCTATGCACTGTTTTATTCACCTTGCTGTTTAATATTTTTGCTGATTTTATTCAGTTCATTTAAGTTTTCAGTTATGTTGAAATTTAATTTTGCTTTTAATGCCCCCAGGCAATTCTCTAAGATTATAATTTGTGGAGCAGGTGCTGATGTGAACTGGTAGAGGGAGTTGTGGGAATTCCCAAATCTAATGAAATCACAAGTCCAATCCCTTAAAAATTCTGCATGGGCATTTCCAATCATTTTCTTTCTTTCTTTTCCATTTGTTGCAAATTTTTCCTTTTCAGGTTTGATTTTATTGATTGTCCCCCCCCCCTCTAAAATATCAAATTAGTTAATGGTTTGTCAATTCTATTAGCATTTAAAAAATAGTTATTTTGTTAATCTTCCTTATAAATATATATCCAATCATCCTTTGCTGATTTCTGTGGTCTAGAGTCTGCGGCGGTTGCTTAATTGTGGAATGAGCTAATTTTTGCTAACCAGTCAAAGTCCTTCCACCATGGACTTACCTACTTCCTTGCCCCAAGGAAGTATACATCAGGAAATTGGGACTAGCTCAATCCCTCTAGTCCAGCCTGGGTTTTGCCTTTTTCCTTCATTCTCCAGCTGCTCCTGTCCTTGGAATGTCTTCCTCCCACCCCTTAGCTTCTCGGATTCTTATTTCTCATGGGATCACAGATTTGGGGCTGAAAGGGTGCTCAGAGGTCATCTAGTTAAACTTTCTCATTTGACAGTAAACTGAGACCTTGGGAGGTCCCACACTCAGTAAGCAGCAGAGTACTCTGCTGTCTCTTGGTGTACAATTCTTTAAGGACCAAGTAAACATCTTTGATCCCTCCCATTGATTAGAACATTTGACTTTACCAAGTACTCCTTTTGATTCTTCTTAATGCATTTACCACATATGATTTACACATTACAGATGTGAATGTGTTTTCTCCTCTTATCCTCCCACTCCACTAAAACCTCATGAGGGTAATGATTTTGTTTAAATTAATTTAGGTGATGGATTACAAGCCTAGGGGGTTCCCCAAAACGGGAGAAAACAAAAAAAAGTTCTCAATGTACAATTTTAAATCAGATGGAGAACGGGTAATTTATTCCTATACACAAAAAGGAACGCTAACCATAAAGAATCATAAAACATCGACAGAATTAAAAGGATGAATCAGATTCAGTAACTTAGCATAATTGTGGTGAGTGTAGTCCAGGAGGCTAATATTTAAGTTTTATGAGAACATAAAGCCATTCGGGTGGATTGCTATTAGGTATTTTTCATTTCACCTCAGCTCAGCATTTTCTGATCCAAGGGTCAGGCTCAGGTCATCCTTCATGGTGGCCACTCTCTCTGAAGGCTACTGCTTCCTCTTCCATTAGCTTACTCCAGCACCTGCTCCAGCCAACTGCTTCTCTCATTTGGTCCCAGCATCTTTGGACCATTTGAACTCATAAGGTGACCTGGATTATCTCAAGGTTGCTGCTCACTAAGGAAAGGAAATATGAAAGAGGCAGCCTCAACCCAAGCCTGAGTTTGGCAAGAATGTGCTCATGGTCATATGAAGCCTTGGTGGGATAGAGAAACAACTGTCCTTTCCCCCCTCCAACTCTTAAGACACACTGTAAACAGTTCACTACCACACTGGGTAGAGCACTAAACCTGGAGTCGAAAAGACCTGAGTTCAAATGCAGCCTCAGACACTTCCTAGCTATGTGACCCTGGGCAAAGTCACTGAAACCCCTATCTGCCTCAGCTTCCTCAACTGTAAAATGGGTGGTAATAATAGCACCTGATCTCCCAGTGTTATTAGAAAGTTCAAACAGAGATGAATATTTGTAAAGCACTTACCATGGTTCCTGACCCATACTAGTAGGGGCTTAATAAATATTTGTTTATCACCCCGCTCATCCTAACAAAAAAAGGAAGGGAGGGGAAGAGGTCCCGTTCGTCCCTTGCATACATTTGCTAAATTATCAGCTTGTAGGGCTGAGGAACCAAAGAGAGGTCATGCCCACCCTCCTCACCTTACCTCCCCAAGCTTGTGTAGGAGAAGGCACCAAGAATGGGAACTGAGCATGCTCCATGGGGGAAGGAAGGAAAGGAGGACCTTTGCTACACTGGCATGATTAATGATGGTGAGGGCAGAGATTTGGGAAGAAGTTTTGATCCCTTCGGAGAGATGGGAGAAACATCTATGCTTAGCCTAGGCTTCGGTGCAGGGGGAGAAGAGCACATACTGATCCCGTTTGGAAGTCCCACATGCAAGACAGGTGCCCTAATATCCTACCCTTTGGCAAGTGCCAGTTACTAATAAACAAAAGAGCCGATGAGCAGAAAGATAATTTTATATACATTCCCCTAGACCTGGCATCTGTGCATAAATTTCAAGGAATCCATGAACTTGGATTGAAAAAATAATTACATTTTTACTTTCACTCACCTGTATCTAAAAGTTAATGTTTTCTTCAATTATGAATATAGGCAAGAAAACATTATTCTGAGAAGAGAGCCATAGGTTCACCAGACTGCCAAAGAGGTCCAGAACCCCTGCCCTAGACCTAATTGAGATAAGCCATTGAGGTGACCACAAGCCAGACCCAGGCTCATAGTGGGTGATGGTCCTCTAGGGAACTGGGGATGCCTCCCACACCTCTTGTACATGGGGTCTGCTGTGCTTGGCCACATGTGGCCAAGCTATGTTTAGGGCACCTACCCCTTGCAATAGTTACACTTGAAACAGAATGCAAGGTAGAAAATAAAGAATTAAAGTAAACAGAAGGCATCGCATTGCCTATTTCACAGGACTCTATCCTGGCACACCCCCAGTTGTTGTTGTTGGTGTTGCTGTGTTCTTGTCGTTCCTCTCCTCCTCCTCCTCCTCCTCCTCCTCCTCTTTTTCTCCTCTTCCTCCTCCTCCTCTTCCTCCTCCTCCTCCTCCTCCTCTTCCTCCTCCTCCTCCTCTTCCTCCTTCTCCTCCTCTTCTTCTCCTCTTCCTCTTCTTCCTCCTCCTCCTCCTTCTCCTCTTTTTCTCCTCTTCCTCCTCCTCCTCTTCCTCCTCCTCTTCCTCCTCCTCCTCCTCCTTCTCCTCTTTTTCTCCTCCTCCTCCTCTTCCTCCTCCTCCTCCTCTTCCTCCTCCTCCTTCTCTTCCTCCTCCTCCTCCTCCTCTTCCTCTTCTCCTCTTCCTCCTTCTCCTCCCTCTTTTCCCTCCACTACCTCCATTCCCCTCTCCTCCCCTTCCACCTCTCCCTCCTCTGGCTCTCAAAGAACTTAAATAGGAAATAATTAACAGAAGGAAGCACTACAATTAAGAGGGACTGGACATGGCTAATATGGAAATGTTTTTCATGACTTCCCGTGTATAATTGATATTGTGTTGCTTGCCTTCTTAATGGGTTAGGGAGGGACTATAGGGAGAAAGAGAATTTGGAACTCAATATTTTAAAAAAAAATGAATGTTTAAATAAATGGCATTTTTTGTAATAACAAATTTTTCTTAAAGAGGGGTTGGGGAAGCCTTCCTACAGAAGGTGGATTTTAGTTGGGATTTAAAGGAAGCCAAGGAGGTCAGTAGTCAAAGTGAAGGAGGGAGAGTGTTCCAGGAATGGAGAATAGTCACACAAAAAAAATACCTAGAGATGATAGATGGAGTGTCTTACTCATGAAAACCCCAAGAGATCAGTGTCACTGGATTGAAGAGAATGTGTGGGGCAGTAAGATGTAAGACCAGAAAGACAGGACGGGGCTAGCTTATGAAGGGTTTTGAATTCTCAACAGAGTATTTTGAGTTTGATCCTGGAGGTGATAGTGAGTCTCTTAGGGGAAAGGGGTGAAGGAGGGATGAGATGGTGATGTGATCAGACCTATGATTTAGGAAAATCACTTTGGAAGATGATGGATTAGAGTAAGGAAAGGCTTGAGGCAGGTAGACCATCCAGCAGGCTATTACAGTAATCAGTGTATGAGGTGGAAAGGGCCTGCCTGAGAACGATCTTTGTATTTACTTTCAGATTTTGAGGAAGGAATTTGAACTTTTGCTAGATGAGGCAACTCGGGGGCACAGTGGACAGAGCTCTAGGACTAGAGTCAGGAAGACCTACATTTTAATCCAGTCTCAGATACTTACTAGCTGTGTGACCCTGGGCAAGTCACTTAACCCCTGTTTGCTTCAGTTTCCTCATCTGTAAAATGGGGATGATAATAATAATAATAATAGCACCTACTTCCCAGAGTTGTTATGAGAATCAAATGAGATAATTGTGATGTTCTTAACATACAATAGATGCTACGTAAGTGTTAGCTATTGTTAGTTATTATATTTTTAAAGATAAAGAGAAAATAAAGATAAGAGGAAATGCCCACAGTTTCACTCAACGTCTTACAAAGCATCATTTCCAAGAATACAGACATACATGCATACCACATACACTTCTTTGATGAAGGCTGCAATAAGGAAGCATGATGAGGAGGTTGATAATGATAACTGACATTTATATGCAAAGTGCTTCATACATTTTATTGCATTTCAAAAACTAATAAAGCTGATATTCCACTTGTGATACCTTTAGGTCAAAGGTAGGTAGTTTAGGGACTTTTCTCACATAGTTCCAGATTGTTTTCCAGAATGGTTGAACTAGATTATAACTCCCCCAACCAGGGCATCTGTCTTCTTATAGCCCATCCATAATTCACTTATTTTAAAGATGGGGAAACTGAGTCCCAGGAGTTAAAGCAACTTGCCCAAGGACCCACAGGTAGTAAGTAGTAGAGCAAGGATTTGAATCCAGTTCTCCTGATTCCAACTGTGGTACTGTTTCCATCATACCTGTATGTTTCCTACATTGTATGCTATGTCCTGGCCTAAGCCTCTATATAAGCATATTATAGTGATTTTCCATAATAATGGTAATTCTCTGTGTGTGTGTGTGTGTGTGTCTCTGTCTTTCTCTCTGCCTCTGTCTCTCTCTCTCTCCCTCCCCTCTTTGTCTCTCTGTCTCTGTCTCTCTCTCTCCCTCTCTTCTCCTCCTCTCTCTCCTCCTCCTCTTTCTCCTCCTCCTCTCTCTCCCTCCTCTCTCTCTCCCTCCTCTCTCTCTCGCTCTCTCTCTCTCTCTGTCTCTGTCTCTCTCTCTGTCTCTCTCTCTTCCTCTCTCTCGCTTTCTTTCTCTCTTTCTCTCTGCCTCTGTCTCTCTCTCTCCCTCCTCTCTCTCTCCTTCCTCTCTCTCCCTCTGCCTCTCTGTCTCTCTCTTCTTCTCTCTTCCTCTGTCTCTCTGTCTCCCTCGCTCCTCCATCTCTCTCTGCCTCTCTATCTCTGTCTTTTTCTCTCTCTTGGATTAAAAAAAAAATGAAAGGCTTGTTTTTTGTTTGCTTTTTATGCACCAACAGTGGCACCTGCTGGATTTACCATTTGCTCATGAGGATATTAACAGCCTTGGTCAACAACAACAAGGTTCAAAGTGATCTTGAGTGGCTATTCGAACTGCCTTCCTAGCCTTAACTGGGCCTCAACTGAAAACATTCCTGGAATACTTATTCCTTTAAAAGCCTCAACCTTCTCCTTAGAAACAAACCCTGGTACCACTTAAATCTCATCAGAAAGTCCTTCCTAATTTCTATCCTAAATGAACCCTTTGAAATTGAAACTCCCACCATGTTGTCCTTTACTCAGTGGAAACAGACAACAGCTGCCCAGCATCATTCACAGTATATTCTTCCACATATTTCAAGATCTTAGCTATAGCCAAAGGGTCAAAGGCATATTGTCTCCACCCATTCCTAGAACAGCAGTAGATCCCAGAGTGGACGGGG
The DNA here is from genome assembly GCF_028583685.1 of Petaurus breviceps papuanus. Lineage (NCBI taxonomy): Eukaryota > Metazoa > Chordata > Mammalia > Diprotodontia > Petauridae > Petaurus > Petaurus breviceps. Next base: position 22,246,657 of record NW_027186457.1, on the reverse strand, counting down.
AGTTTCTAACTTTTCTCTCCTTTTTTTTCACGTGGCCAGAGGGTTGATTAGTCTGGGGTTGATTATGGCAGCAGATGGAGAAATAAATAGCCCATCTAATGTGTATTCTTAGTCCTGACCTCTCCCAGGTCACCTAGCCCTTTTTTTGTATGTGTTTTTTTTAGTAAAAATGAGGAGATTACAACTTCATTATTAGTTACCTTCAACACCTGCTTTCAGCGTGATGCATGAATAGGAAACCTAAGGGTTTCCTTAGAAACCCTTAGACCAAAACTTAAAGACCAAAACTTTCCTTAGACCTTAGACAAAAACTTGTGAAAAGTGACGTTTAAGTTAATTTTACTGGTTTTTGGCCTCACTTTATACTCTCTTAGTGCTATGAGGAATACCGAAATATGGATGGCACAGATTACAGCAAAAAATCAATAGAAAAAGAATAGATTTTTAAAGATGTAGTATATTTAGGGCCTCAAATTTCTTCTGTAATTACAAACTTGAAATCTTTCCTGTTACGTTTTTTAACTAATTCTGAATTCCAAGATTCCTTCCAACTCTGACATCCTTGACACCATCATTGACTAATGTCTCTCTTTCATCTCCTGCTCTGCCCCATCTAAGCAGTTGCCAAATGTCCACTGTACCTGTGATATCTATTCCTTTGTGGCACCCTGGTTCAAGACCTCATCACATCTCATACTCGTTTGTGTTCATGCTGTGCCTCCCATCTCACCCATACTCCAGAATAATGTAAGTTTCTTGAAGGCACAAAATTATTCAGTTTTCATTTTTGTATTCCAAGCTCTTGTATTCCCTCTCACAAAGAAGGTCCTTAATAAGCATGCATTGAAACGAGAAATAACTGATGTATGTACAGTACTTTAAAATGTGCAAAGTGCTTTACATATGTGACTTTGAGTACCATTGCTGGATTGGGGGCATAGTGACTAATCATTTGCCCTATCTATTCTGGATAGAGGTATGAATTCTAGGCCAAGTTCAGTGCTGGGGAATTCAGGCCCTGATCAGATCGGGGTTAATCTCTTCTTTTCATTAAACTCCCTTCCTGTTTGTCCTAGAAACAAATTATTTGAAGTTCAGGTTTGGTTTATACCCATGTCTCTCTAAAGGTACTCTGTGAACAATATAATTTAGGTGTGGGACAGGTATTTATTTTCCAGATACAGAAGAAATGTTCACAGACACAAATGACTCACAGTACTCATTGCAGAACAACTTAAAACAGGACTCATAATTAGATTATAACTACCATTATTCCTAGTTTTCTGGGAGGTTGATACTTAAGCCTCATCTAACATGAAACATTTTTGTAGCATTGCTGATTAAACATTTTACAGTTCTTCTAGGTTCTTCTCTCTCTCTCTCTCTCTCTCTCTCTCTCTCTCTCTCTCTCTCTCTCTC
>NW_027186457.1:22079932-22245228 GCF_028583685.1 Petaurus breviceps papuanus | reverse complement strand
CTCTCTCTCTCTCTCTCTCTCTCTCTCTCTCTCTCTCTCTCTCTCTCCCTCCCTCCCTCTGTCTGTCTGCCTTTGTACCTCTGCCCGTGTCTTCAGATGAAATGAGACAGGCTTGGACCAGTCCTGTTGTTACTAGTCATCTGGAGTAGTTGCCATGGGCTCCTTCCTGAGCCACCATTTGGCTCTGACCCAGTGGAACCCAGGGCTTTTAGAATTCTGGAACCTGCAAGGAAGCCTCCAAGCTTAAACAGATTCATCTCTAGATACCTGTTCACCTGAGATCTGGAAAGAACACAAAAGAGGTAGCCCAACCCCAAGTTCAGCCTTGTCTTTTTAGGCCTTTTGATTTAGATGTTATTTGCATGTTGATCAGTCTGGGAAATAAGGTAACTCCACCCTACATCCCACACCCCTTTCTGGAACAGCTTGAAACAATCTCAACACAATTCATTGTAGGAAGAGAAGAGAGTCTGAGTATTTGTTTTAAATATCTACTGAGTCATCAGCTCTTCTTGCTCTAGGGGTGTTAGTCACCAAATTTATCCAGTCAGTGCTGAGTCACACACACATCAGGCCCCAAAGCTCCCATGTGGTTGACTAGAACCAGAAAGGGCAATGCTGAGGGTGTGCCAAGAGATGGCTTTCCTTACCTGTACATTATCTCACTGAAGGCTTACAACCCTGGGAGACAGGTGCTACATGTAATACTATCCTCATTTTACAGATGGGGAAACTGAGGCCCAGAGGGATTACATGACTAGCCTGTGATGATATTGGTGGTATCAGCAGCAAGATTCAAATCAAGCTACCCACCACACTACACGATTCTGCATTAGGCTTTTTTGTTTCTCTGATAGATCAGGCGCCTTCTTTCTCCTTTCTTTAATTCTTCCATCCTTGCCTTCCACAACACAGGAATCACTTTGCTGTTTTGGGAGCTCAAGGCAGAGCTAAGGGTCACATGTCAGAATCTACAACATCATCCATGGATGTGAAGATGATAATTCCCTGCATTTAATATTCATGTACCATTACATTTCTACCTAGTGCTTTAGATCCAACTTAACTTTTTAAATTTGCATTGCTGCCTTTAAAAAAAAGTACCGCGATCATTTCCCAACTTTCTGTTCCTCATTCTCTAGACCTTCTCTCTAGCAGCTTCCTCACCATGGACATGCTGCCATTCTGCAGCCCCCTCTTCTGGTGGTGCTGAGGTGCCCAGATCACACTCACTTCACCCCCAGCCCCACTGTCACTCTTGGGACTTTTCCAGCTCCTTCTCAGAAGAGTTGACCCTCCCCCTGTCCAGCTCTCTTTTATGTACTGTCTTCCTTCATTAGAAAGTAAAATCTTTGAGAGTATGCAATGTCTTTTTTGCTTGGATGTGTGTCTCCAGCACTTAACACAATGGCTGTGACATAGTATTGAAAAATACTTTACATTTGTCTGTCCCTTCTACCTACCTATCTATCTATCTATCTATCTATCTATCTATCTATCTATCTATCTATCTATCTATCTATCTATCTATCTACCTATCTATCTATCATCTATCTATCATCTATCTATCTATCTACCTATCTATCTAGATATAGAAAAGTGTGTGACAAATACTTTACATCTGTCTATCCCTTCTATCTATCTGTCTATCATCTATCTAGATGGAGACTTCTGTCTTATAACAAAGACTTTCAAGTGAAAAAGTAGCACAATTATTATTTGACAGAATATGTGGCATTCTGTATCTCTAGTCACCCACTATTATATATACTATTATATAGACTTTCACCAGAGAAACTTACTGCAAATATTTTCTCGGAGGGAAGATGCTAGCAAAAAGCAGAGATCAGGAAATGCCTCTTGCACAATGTGGGGTTTGAGCTGAGTCACATCGGAAGCTAGAGAAGCCAGAAAAGGGAGAAAGGAGTGAGAGCATTCCAGGCATGGGGAATGGTTAGTGATGGAGGATCTTCTGTGAGAGACAGCAAAGAGGCCAGGGTCACTGGGTTGCAGAGTATGGAGAGAGGTATCAAGTAAAAGAAGATGGGATATTTAGGAAGGCATCAGGTTGTGAAGGGCTTTAAAAGCTAAACAGAAGATCTTATATTTGGTCCTGGAGGTTATAAGGAGCCAGTGGAGTTTATTGAGTAGAATTTTAGGGAAATTGCTTTGGCAGCTGAGTGGAAGATGGTTTGGTGTGGGGAGAGATTGAGAGAGGTAAATCAAGAAGCAGGTTAATGCAATAGTCCAGATGTGAGGTGAGATGGCCTAAGCCAGGGGATGAATATAGAGTAGAGAGGAAAGACTGTATAGGAGAGAAGTTTGACAATAGAATGGATGAGACTTGTTAACAGATTGTTGATTAATTGAATTTCTGCCTGTAAAAGTGAGGCTTAGGGATGGAGCAAGACATTATTACTATTATTACTTGTTGTTCGTCCTTTATTTCCAAAGATGTCCTGACACTGTAGGTGACTCCATTCTCTATGTAGAAGAAATGTTTGCGTTGTGGTCTGCTGCATTGCAATTCTTTTTTCTTGTATATTAAGAGTTAATAGTTTTCTTATAAGCACAACTGCTTATAACCTCACTGTTTGCATACAATATATTTCTTTTTCATTTTAGCTTTTGCAAAAAACTTTGCCCTCTAACTCTAAAGTAATGATAGCTTTCCCCAAGGTCATTCTCAGGGTAATTATTAGTACTTGAACTGGGCACACTGCCCACCCTGAAATAGCTGCCTCCTAAGGTCACCGCCTATGCGCAATCTGTAGAATAACTATAAGCACTTATTCATTATAGTTTTTCTTTCAAATACCATCCACTTACATGTAAGGCCACCGAGGGTTTTGAACATGTGCCAAGAATGACTCATCATGAATTCAGGGGGGAAAAATTGTTCACAAGCTAGGTCATGTAGGCCCTGGAATTAGTACCTCTAAATCTGCAAAGCTGATAAAAAAAAAAAAAGAAAAGCTGGGCCTTGCTGATAAGTGAAATCAGAAAGGAGCCTTTCCTCTTTATTAGCAAAAACAATCTGGCTTCAAAATGATGCCAATGCCTTGTCCTGTGACGCACACACACCCCTCTCCCAGCACACACTGGGATGTCATGATCAGGGACTCAACAGGCTAGAGGAGCATATCCTTCATCTACAAGCACTTGCTGAGAGCCTGATGGCTTTTTTGCTCCTTGTACAAATTTTCCAACATCTGAACAGCTGTCATGAACCCTGTTGGAATAGGTGTGAGTTGTGCATTTGGTTTTACCTCCTCCTTCTATCTAGCGGCCTAGAAGTGATGTTTACTACGTCACCATCCATATAGCGGACCTTGACTTCTAAATGTTGGGACATAATTGAGAAAACCTGATAACCTCTCCGACCCTTGGAATTAATCCTATAAACCTATGACATACTGCTCCTCAGAATGTTTTGCTACATAATCATTCATGTCTCATCTCCTGTGTGTGTTTGTAATCCAGTGCTCTGCTCTGGGACTTCTCTCCCTCTAGTCTTGCTTTTGGTGATCTCATGAATAATCCCCTTGCATTCAGTTATCTAAATTGATGACTTGCAAATTTACATACCCAGCCCTCATTGCTCTCCTGACCTCCAATCCCATATAATAATTATTAATAATAACTAGGATTCACATAGACCTTTCAGGTTTCTAAATCACCACTATCTTATTGATTCTGTAAGGCAGGTACTATTATTATCCCCATTCACAAATAAGGAAATGGAGCCTGAGAGAGGGGAAGTAATCTGCCAAGGGTGACATAGCTAGCAAGTATCTGAGGTAAGTTTGAAACAGGAATTCCCAAGTCCTGGTGTAGTGAACCCTGAACCACCCAGCTGCCATTTGTAGAACTTGGTTTGTAGCTGAGCCTACTGATTTTTATTATTGAATGACTGTAACCGTCATTCCACAAGGTTTGCTCTGGTACCTTGAAACTTGAGAAGAGAGCTTGGGAAGACAGATGTCAATCTCAGGATTGAGATTGGAGGACAGAGGTTTTTTCCTTACAGCAGGAGTATTAATCTTCTGAATATGCAAGAATGTTAATGATCAGATTCAATTATAAACCATTAAATTATAAATGCTATATAAACTATTATGAACTATAGATTGTTGAGGATAGCAAATATTAAAATTTAGGGCTCCTTTGATTATCCCAGCTTACTTAAAAGTAATTACCCTTGTTAATTAAGGACATTTCTTGATTGAATCCCTCATAATGGAGTGTGAATAGGGCCTGTACACCTCTTTGAATCAATTAAAGCCATTATTGGAGAGACTTGATCATACCCTAAGGAGTTTGTATAAAAGGAAGGCACTAACCCTCTCAGAATTAAGAGATAGAGATTCTGAGGGTCTAGGAGCAGAAAAAATGGCACTAGCATACATCCCAGCATGCTTCTGAGTAATAAAGGTAGTAATTGAGTTGTGGCAAAGAAAGGAAATGTCAAAGAGGGTCATTGGTTCTGTGGGCCTTTCAGAGAAAAAGACCTAGACTGTGGGAAATCCCCAGAAATGGTCACATCTTTCCTCAACTTTCCTTCCTAGTCTATCAATACATGTTATAATATAATTTGCTATTTCATTACTGAGATGTTTCTAGTAAATGAAATTTTGGCTCAGTGACAAAAATGTCAGGGATTAACTAGTGATAGATATAAATGTAAAACTGGGCAGAAAGATCAACTTCTGCCTAAATATTAGGAGTTTTCTTAATTGGGGGCTTGGAGTGATTGTGACTGAATTTATGATTTTCTGACTAAACATAAACTTAGTCTACAATTAACTACCTAAAGCTGAAAGGGAGGGACCATATTACCTCTTAGTTTTAAAACAAGACAATTCTTATAATAGGGTGTTATGTCACCTGTTAGTCATCTCCAACTCAACACGTCCAAAACAAAACTCATCTTCCCCCAGAAACCTTCCTTTCTTTCTAACTTGACCATTTTGAGGTAGGTCAAGGGCTGACAAACTGTGCCCCAAGGGTCAAATCCACCTGCTGCCTGTTTTTGTACATTTTAAAATGCAGAAAGATGCCATGTGAATGAATGTTGTGGTGATATATTGAACCCCCCTTGTATATCATTCTGGAAATATCTGATCAGAAAAAGAGGTGGGCAAATCATATAGTAAATGTGAGAGACTGCAGATGGGAAGCCTGAACACTGTGCTGGTACCCATAAAAGGGAAAAGGCTTCAAGGAAGTACTCCAGCCCCAGAGAGAGATGCTCAGTGCAGGTTTCATGGGAGAATGTGGGTCAAGGGTAGCATACTGAATGAAGAGCTTGTCCTTAGGGTCAGCTAGATCTGGGTTCAAGTACCACTACTGACACCTACTGGCTATGTGACTTACAACAAGTCACTTAACTGGGTGTGGAGTCAGGAAGTGGGCTTAGATACCCACCAGCTGTGTGATCTGGGCAAATCCCTAAATGGCTGTCTTTGTCACTTTCCTCATCTGTAAAACGGGGGTAATAATAATAGCACCCACCTCCCAAGGTTATTGTGAGAATCAAATGAGATCATAATTGTTACATGCTTGGCACAGTGCCTGGCACATAGGAAGCATTATATCAATGTTAACTATTGTGATTATTACTTAATGTCTCTGTGCTTGCAACAACTTTCTAAGACTATATATATTTCAGATCTGAGCTGATAGATGGAATTTTCTTACTGATGACAGCATAGGTCCAGACCAAAAAAAGGAGAAAAAAATGGGGCAAAAATGGCAATAGGTGAAAAGGTGTGAATGAGTTAGAGTTCTGCATTGTACAAGGAAATATGCTCATCAGTGAGATCACAAATTCATTGCAATAAAAGCAGGAAAAGCAAAAATTAGTATTGATAAGAAGCATCATAAAAGAAGTGACTGGTTACCTCCCACCTGCCCCTACTTTTCCCTCAAATAATCCTCTATAGATCTCCTAATTCAGAAATGGGCACGAGGTCAGAGGCTCCTTTTCAGGGAGTTTTATTCAGGAGCCTAGAACTTTAAAACACACACACACACACACACTTCTGCTTAAAGGTTTTCAAGTCACACCTAGTTGGTTCTTCTATTCCCGCCTGAAAAGGAATATAGGGAAATTGAAGAATCCTTGTTTTCTTGATAAAATGCTAAGTACTATGTTTGCCACAGAGATCCTGAATTCAAATCTCTTACTTCCTCACTTATTAACTATATGACCTTGCTCAAATTACTGACATTCATTGGGTAACCACGTGGCACAATGGATATTGCCCTGGGCCTGGGGTCAAGAGCACTCTTTTTCATGAGTTCGAATCTGACTTGACCGTGGGCAGGTCACTTAACCCTGTTTGCCTCATTTTCCTCCTTTGAGAGGGAAATGGCAAACCTCTCCATTATCTTTGGCAAGAAAACCCCAAATTGGGGCGGCCAGGTAGCACAGCGAGTAAGAGCACCGGCCCTAGTGTCAGGATGACCTGGGGATCAAATCCGGGCTCAGACATTTATTACCCATCCAGAAACACCTGGCCGTGTAACCTTGAGCAAGTGATAACCCGGATTGATTAAAAAAGAGAGAGAGAGAGAGAAATCCCCAAATGGGGTCATGAAGAGACATACAATTGAAATAACTCAACAACAAAATGAGGAAGGCTAGATGATCTCTCTAGCTTTAAAGCTATAGCCAAGTCAAGTTAGCAAACATTTCTTTTTTTTTTTTTTTTTAGCCTGAACAACAATAAAATTTTGCTGAAGTCATTCATTGTTTCAATTTATTTTTGAGTTAAATCTTTGGGGTCCTTTTTTTTTTCATTTTTCAAATGCTTTATTAACTTCTGATTTACATCATTCATTTCTGCCAGATTTTGAATTACAAATTTTCTCTCCGTTTTTCCCCTAGCCACCACTCCAAAACAGCAGTCCCACAGAATATCCCCTGCTCCAAACTGCTCTTTCCCATATTTTCTCCCATACCCCTTTCGACTTTTCCAGTAGGACATGGTGGATCTCTATGCCCCAGTGCCTGTATATCTTAGTTCCCAACTACATGTAAAATAGTATTAATAATAGTATATATATATATATATATTTTAAACATTTGATTTTAAAATTTTGAATTCCAGATTCATTCCCTTCCTCCCTTGTCACCCACCCTTACTAGGAAGATAACCAGTTAAGTATAGGTTGTACATGTGTGGCTAATGCAAAACATTAACATAGTAGATATATTGTAAAAGATTGACTATATTTCCCTCCCTCCTATCCCACCTCCCAGTTGTTCTATTCTCTACTTTGATCCCGTCCCTTTTCAAAAATGGATGCTTCCAATTTCCCTCCCCCCCAGCCTGCCCTCCCTTCCACCATCCCCCCTCTCATCCCCTTCCCCCCTACTCTCCTGTAGGGTAAGATACCCTATTTAGTGTGTATTTCATTCCCTCCCCAAGCCAAATTCAATGAGAATAAGATTGACCCATTTCCTTTTGCCTTCGTATTCTTCCCCTTCATTGTAACCCTTATCCCTTGCCTCTTCTATATGAGATAGTTTACCCCATTCTCTCTCCCCATCTCCTCTCATTATATTCCTCTTTCACCTCTTAATTTCACCTTTTAAGCATTATCCCTTGCTATTAAATTGGTCCTGTGCCCTCTATCTATGTATACCTGTAAACATATATACACACATTCACATATGTATTCATATGCCCATATACCCATATATAGACATACATACATACATATATATATATATATATATATATATATATATATATATTTCTATTCCCTTCAACTATTTTCATACTGAGAAAAGTTTCATCAGTTACAATTATTGTTTTTCCATGTAGGAAAGTTAATAGTTCAACTTTGATAGGTTCCTTATGATTTCTTTTCCCTGTTTACCTTATCATGGTTCTCTTGCTTCTTGTATCTGAATGACAACTTTTCTATTCAACTCTCGTTTTTTCATCAGGAAAGCTTGAAAGTGGGGCGGCTAGATGGCACAGTGAGTAAAGCGCTGGCCCTGAAGTCAGGAGGACCCGAGTTCAGTTACTGCCTCAGACACTTAACACCCACGCGAAAAAACTAGCTGTGTAACTTTGGGCAAGTTACTTAACCCCAATTGCCCTCCAAAAAGCAAAACAAAAGAAAACAACAACAACAACAAAAAGAATGCTTGAAAGTCCTCTATTCCACTGAATAACCATATTTTCCCCTGAAACATGATACTCAGTTTTTCTGGGTAGGTGATTCTTGTTTTTAATCCCAGCTCCCTTGACCTCCGGAATCTCATATTCCAAGCCCTTTGATCCCTCAGTGTAGAAGCTGCCAGATCCTGGGTTATCTTGATTTTGTTTTCACAATATTCAAATTGTTTCTTCCTGGCTGCTTGTAATATTCTCTCCTTGATCTGGGAATTTCAGAACCTGGCTATCATATTTCTAGGAGTTTTCTTTTTGGGATCTTTTTTTAGGAGGTGATCAGTAGATTCTTTCAACTTCTATTTTGCCCTCTGGTTCTAAAACATCAGGGTAGTTTTCCTTGAGAATTTCTTGGAGGATGATTTCTAGGTTCTTTCTTTGATCTTGGCTTTCAGGTAGTCCAATAATTTTTAAATTATCTCTCCTGGATCTATTTTCCAGGTCACTGGTTTTTCCAATGAGATATTTCACATTGCCTTCTATTCCTTCATTTGTTTGGATCTGTTTAACAGCATCTTGATTTCTCATAAAGTCACTAGTTTCCATTTGCTCCAAACTAAATCCAAGGGAAAGATTCAACTCATTGAGCTGTTGAGATTCTTTTTCCATCTGGCAAATTCGGCTTTTTTTAAGGCATTTTTCTCCTCACTAGCTTTTTGAGCCTCTTTTGCCATTTGAGTTAGTCTATTTTTTAAGGTATTATTTTCCTCAGTCAGGCTGTTGACTCTCATTTCATAATTTTCTTGCATCTTTCTCATTTCTTTTCCCAATTTTTCCTCCACTTCTCTTATCTGCTTCTTAAGGTCCTCTATGGCCTGTAACCAGCTCGTATTTTCCTTTGAAGCTTTTGGTGCAGGAGTTCTGACTTCACTACCTTCCTCCTGTTCCATGCTTTGATCCTTTTTGTCTCCAAAATAGGAGTCTAATGTTGGAATCTTCTGTCTGCTTTGTTTCCTTTGCCTGGTCATGATGCCCCTCAGTCACTTGACCCCTGGGCTTTTTGCCACAGTAGGACTCTGCCACCAGACAGGGGAGCTTTCATCCCAAATGCTGGTGTTTTCTCAGCTGCCAGAGGTATTAGATGGGTGCCCTCTCTGAGGTCTCCACACACTCTGGCAAGCTAGACACACACCCCAGGACCTCCACCCTAGACTGCAATCCAGATCCAAGCAGGTTAAAGCAAGAGCGATTACCCCTCAGACTGGTGCTTGATCCCCCTACACTCTGCAGACCAGAAGCTGAAGCTGCAATGTAGTGTTGGCTGGGTCAAGGCCTCTCAGTGGCTTCTCACCCTGGGGGCAAAAGCCGAGGCTCTCCCAACTACTGTTCCCAAAGTCCAGACTGCACTGACCTCTCACTTTGTCCTTTGCATCTATGTGTTGATAAATCTGGAAATGGCCACAGCTGCTGCTGATCTGGAGTCCCTATGGCCAGCAGCTGGTCAGATCTGCCCTGGGGCTAAAACCTTGGGCAGGGAACTGGGCTCAGCTCCCAGAGTGCTGCGCTTGGCAGGAGGTTAGCTTCTGTGTGTCATTTTGTATGTTCTGTAGCTCCAGAGTTTGTCCAGAGTTTGTTCAGAGTCCCCTTTTACATGAATTGGGGAGGGTGGAAGCCGGAGCCAGGCAGAGGTTCTGCTTCTATTCTGCCATCTTGACTCTGCCCCCAGCAAACATTTCTTAAGTACCTCCAGTGAGGGAGACAACATTCAAACAACTCTGTACAAATGACACAGGCAGGATAAATTGGAGGCCAGCTGAGGATAGCACTAGCATCAAAGGGGACTGGGAAAAGATTGTTACAGAAAGAGGGATTTTAACTGAGACTTAAAGGAAGCCAGGGACGTTGGGAGGGAAGGAGGGAGAGAATTGTAGGGATGAGGGACTTGGTTAAAATGCATGGATTTGGAAGAGGGAGTTTCTTGTGGGCAATAACATGGAGGTCAATGCCATTGGATTGGAGAGTATGTGGTAGGGAGGAAGACTAGAAAGGTGGGATAGGGGAGTCCATTAGGAAGGGCTTTAAGTGGAATTTATGTTTGATCCTGGAGGTGACAGGGAGTCATTGGAGTTTACTGTGTGTGTGTGTGTGTGTGTGGGCAAGGGTGGTAGGTGACATGGTTTAAACTGTGCTTTAGGAAGACCTCTGTGGTAGCTGAATGGAGGAAGGATTGAAGTGGTAAGAGATTTGAGACAGGGACACCTACTGGAAGGCCATTGCCATGGTCCAGGCATGAAGCAATGAGAACCTGCACCAGAGTGTGACAGTGTCAGAGGAAAAAAGATGGTTTATATGAGTCATGATGAGAAGGTAGAATCTATAGGATTTGACAACTGATTGGGACAGAGTGCATGAGAGAGAGTGAGTAGTCAAGGATATATTTAGGTGACAGGGAGGATAGTTGTGTCTTTGACAATAATGAACTGAAAGAAAAAACTGGCAATAAAGAATTGACAGGACCTTGGTCTTCCATGATCACCTAAGCCAGAAAGGAAGGAAAGGCTGTCCCCCCAGGTCCCTCCTCATGGAGGTGATAGCAGGGACACACTGGTGGTACAGAACGGAGGTCAGTTGCTGGGAGTCTAAGATGCTAAGCCGAGGGCAGAAGAGTATGTGTGTGGTCGCGGGGGAATTGGGCTGAAGGGTTCAGTGCTCAGCCAGCAGAGGTCTGACTGAGCTCCTTCCACACAGAGCTCAGGGAACTGGCCCTTGGCTTCTTGTGGTTTTCGTTTCTGCTTTGGGGCCTGGCTGTGAGAGGCCCATTTTGTCTTTTTGCTTCCCTTCACAAATGTCATCAGCCTGTTCCCTACACCCAGCACCGTCACTGTAGCAGAAATGACTGTTTTTAAGTGTGTAGGAGGCAGGGAACTGGGGAGGATGGGAGAGGGAGGGGCAGGAGGGTAGGGGAGGAAGAGATACACTGAAGGAACAATTAAGACAAAAGGAGAAAATGATATCCAGAGTGATTAGACAGTTTTAAAATGGACAGAAAAGACGTGGAAAGTAAGGTAAAGAAACAAACAAACAAAGATATGAATTGGGAAAAATAGAGCAAAAGGTTTTGAGACATGCAAACACCAGGACCCCCCATGTACTTCAGCATAGCCCTGGACAAACAGGTAGTCTCCAGTGACCAGACCACGATGTGCTTCAGTGTAGCCCTGGAAAAACCCAGAAACACCCCCACCAGCTTCAACATGTGGCAGACACCAGCACCAAGACTGCAGCTCAGCACCAGACTCCTGTGGCCTCCAGCAGCACCAGCCACCCCCCTCAGTGCAGCACCAGCCACAAGAGCTCCCTGTGGGCCTCAGGGCAACATCAGGGCAGCGCCAGGTAAATAGCCATGGCCTATAGCCCCTGGCCCAGGAAGCCTGAGACAGAGCCCTGGGAGCAGAGCTCAAATTTAAAAGAAAGGAAAAAGACCAAACAAGATGAGCAAAAAGCAACAACAACAACAAAAATCTGACCATAGAAAGTTATTATGGTGATAGGGAAGATCAATACACAAACTCAGAAGGGGACAACAATGTCAAAACACTTATGGGCAAAGCCCCAAAAGAAAATAGAAAGTAGTCTCAGGCCCAGAAAGAACTCATGGAAGAGCTCAAAAGGGAGTTAAAAATCATGAGAGGTAGAAGAAAAATTGGGAAAGAAATGAGAGGGATATAAAAGAATTATGAAAAAAGAGTCAAAAGCTTGGAAAAATAAAACAACTGCTTAAAAATTTGAATTGGCCAAATGGAAAAGGAGATACAAAAAATCCACTGAAGAAAATAATTCCTTAAAAAGTACAATTAACCAAATGGAAAAGGAAGTACAAATGCTAATTGAGGAACAACTCCTTAAAATTAGAAATGGAAGCTAATGACTCTATGACACACCAAGAATCAATCAGATTCAAAAGAATGAAAAATAGATAAATGTTCATGTATGTTTATGAATGTTTCAGAACTATCAGGTCAAAGAATAACCACTGCAAGTGACCAGAAAGAAAAAAATTCAAATACTGGGGAGCCACAATCAGGATTATAAAGGATTTAACAGCTGCAACATTAAAGGATCAGAGGTCATGGAACATGGTAGTCCAGAAGGCAAAGGAGCTAAGACTACAATCAAGAATCACCTATGTGGCAAAGTTAAAAATAATACTTCAAAGGGGAAAATGGTGATTCAATTAAAAAGAAAGATTTCAAGCTTTCACAAGAAGACCAAAATTAGGGGGCAGCTAGGTGGTGCAGTGAGTACAGCACCAGCCATGGAGTCAGGAGGACCTGAGTTCAAAACTGGCCTCCGACACTTAACACTTACTAGCTGTGTGACCTTGGGCAAGTCACTTAACCTGCTTCCTCCCCTCCAAAAGGACAAAAACAAAGAAAACCAGAATTGAACAAAAAATTTGATCTTCAATATCAAGACCCAAGAGAAGCCTAAAAAAGTAAAAAGGGAAAGGAAAACATAAGGGATTAAATGAAAATGAACTGTTCATCATAGGAAGATGATACCTGTAATTCTTTAAAATTGTACTACTAATAGTATAGCTAGAAGGAATATATATAGACAGAAGTATAAGGGGAATTTGAGGGAATTACATAAAAAATAAAGGGATGAAAAAGAGGAGCACACTGGGTGCAGGAAAGGTAGCATGCAGGAAATTATTTCACATGACGAAATATGAAAAACATATTGGAGGGAAAGATGGGAGGATGGGCAATGGGCACACTTGAACCTTACTCTCATTAGTATTGGTGCAAAGAGGGAAGAATATGCATAATCAGTTGAATGTAGAAGTCTATCTTACTAGATGGGAATGTTGGAATGGAATAAATTAAGCAAAGGGTTGGGGTGGTAGGAACTGACAAAAGAGAGGACAGACCAGGGTAGGTGGTAGACAGAAGCAAAACATTGTCAAGGAGAGAAAGGGTGACAGGAGAGAGAGGACAAACAGGAGGAAAAATAGGATGGAGGGAAATACACAGTAATCATAACTATGAATGTGAATGGGATGAATTCTCCCATAAAATGGAAGTGGATATGGGTCAAAAACCAGAATCTTCCTCATTTCTTTTTTTTTTTCCTTTTGGAGGGTAATTGGGGTTAAGTAACTTGCCCAAGGTTACATGGCTAGTATTTTTTGTGTGGGTGTTAAGTGTCTCAGGCCAGAACTGAATTCTGGTCCTCCCGATTCCAGGGCCGGTGCTTTACTCACTAGCTGCCCCTTCCTCATTTCTTAAATATATAGAGAACTAAGTCAATTTTCTAAAAATACAAGCCATTCCCTAATTGAAGAATGGTCAAAGGAGGAACAAGTAGTTTTCATATAAAGAAATCAAAACTATCTATAGACATATGAAGAAGTACTCTAAATCACTTTTGATTAGAGAAATGCAAATTAAAATAACTCTGAAATACTACCTTATACCAATCAGGTTGACTAGTATGACAAAAAAGGAAAATGATAAATTTTGGGGAGGATGTAGGAAAACTGGGACACTAATACATTGTTGGTGGAGTTGTGAACTGATTCAACCATTCTGGAGAGCAATTTGTTACTATCCCCAAAAGGTAACCAAGCTGTGCATACCTTTCTTTTATCTAGAAATACCACTCCTAGGTCTGTATCCCAAAGAGATCATAAAAAAGGAAAAGGACCTACATTTACAAAAATATTTATAGCAGTCTTTTTCATGTTGGCAAATTATTGGAAGCTGAGGGGATGCCTATCAATTGGGGAATGACTGAACAAGCTGTGGTATATGAATGTAATGGAATGCTATTGTGCAATAAGAAATTATGAACAGGCAGATTTCAGAAAAACCTAGGATGACTTATATGAACTGATGCAAAGTGAAATGAGCAGAACTAGGAAAACATTGTACACAGTATCAGCAACATTTTATGAGGATCAACAATGAATGACTTGACTCTTTTCAGCAACACAATGATCCAAGACAAGTACAAAGGACTCATGAAGGAAAATGTTCTCCACATCCAGATAAAGAACTAATGGACTCTGAATGCAGATCAAACATACTTTTCTCACTTATTTTACTCTTTTTTGTGGGTTTTTTCCCTTAAAGCTATTTCTTCTTTTACAACTGTGTCTAATATGGAAATATTTTTTTACATGATAGCACATGTATAACCTATAGTGAATTACCTATACCATTTTAGGAAGAAGTGAGGGAAGGAAAAATTTGGAACTCAAAGTCTTGTAAAACTGAATGCTAAAAATATCTTGACATGTAATTGGGGCAAAAAATAAAATACTATGTAAAGAAAGAGTTTTGAGTTTTAAAAATGGACAGGAAAAAGGTGAGAAGCAAGGTGAAGAAACATAAATGAATAGATATGGATTGGAAAAAAAAAAACAGAACAAAAGAATTTTGGTTTTTTTACAGCATTCTATCCAAAAAAGGCAGTGTGGTTTCAATGCTGCTTCTGATACTTACTATAGTTGCTGTGTGGCAAGTCATGTAACCTCTTTTTGTCTCAGTTTCCTCTTCTGCAAAATGAGAATTAAAAATATCTTCCTAGGGGCGGCTAGGTGGCACAGTGAGTAAGAGCGCTGGCCCCAGAGTTGGGAGACCTAGGATCGGTTCCGGTCTCAGATACTTAGCACCCACACAAAATAACTGGCCATGTAACCTTGAGCAAGTTACTTAACTCCAATTGCTTAAAAAAATAATCTTCCTCGCAGGGAGGTTATGAGGTTGGAGCTCCTGAAATCATTTTGGGAGAAATTGTTATCATGTATATGCCCACTGATGCTGTCCATTGCCTCTTAAAATTCATTAACCATTCAGCTGGTCTGTGCATCTTCCAAAAACAAGTCTAATATTGAGGAATCTGTCAGTTCATCCCACAGTGGTAGCATTACTTAGGTGCTTTTGGTCCTTTCTATACTGTATCTAGACATGGTGTTTGGATCATATCTAGTCTTGAGGAGTATGCCTCTAGTGAAAAGGAGCTTCCTTTCATCACAATTACTGATTTATTAAGTCTCCTACCCTGGTTATTGGGAATGATTTTAATTATAGCAAATTAGATTATGGCTTATAAACCCAGTGATTCTTCTAAAGGTGGAGAGGGAGTAAAAAAGGTACTAAATGCACAAATATGAATCAGCGTACATGTACAAGTAGTTTATTTCTATATTCAAAGGAATGCTAAGCATAAAACAATGACAGCTTGGAAGAATAGAATGGTTAGAATGACATGTAAAAACTTGACTATTATTCCAATCTATTGGGAGGCTAATACTGAGATTCCATCAGAACATATCAATTCACAGAATTGCTAATTAAGCATCTTGAATTTCATCTCAGTTAAGCATTGTCCAAATAACTTTTGGTATTTGTCTGCTGATTTGGTCTAATCATCTTGCCAATGGTCATCTACTCCGGGGCAGAAGCTTCTCTGCCAATGGTCAGCTCCAACCTGGTATTTTTGTCAAATGTATAAGGTTGCCTCTGATCTTTCCTTGGTCTTCCCTTGAATACTTGTTTGCTGAAGATCAAGAGAGAACAAACAAAAGGAGTAAAGAAAAACAAATACAAAAGGAGTTGAAGGCATGCAAAGCTCCTGGTGCAATTGAGTCATGGGGAGCAATGGTGGGGTCACCATGGTCTTGGGGTAGAAAAGGATCTGTCCTTCCCTAGAGTCACACAATATCACCTGCCATTTTTGCAGCCCAAAAGGGCTGAGACAGAAACCATCCCTTCTTTTAATGGCTCCGGTACTCCGCTACCCTACAATTATCACCAGGTAGGGGGATGACCCAGAGACTATTTAGAATTTGCCACTCTTTCTGAAATGACAAATCCTTTAAATGCTGAGTTACCAAATGACCAGAGCAGAAAAAAGTTCGGTCATCCCCCAAAAGCCCAAACATTGAGTCACCATGCTGTTGGAGTCCCCAGAAGTTTCCAGAAGGGTTGTGAGTGCAAGCTCATTGGCATAGTCTATATGCACCCATTCAATCTGTTACACAGCTCATACAAAAATTTCGCTTTTTAATGTGTGTGTTTCACTTCGAAGTTGAAACACTTGAAAAAAAACAAAAGGATCTGGGCAAGAACAGTCCATAAGTTCCCCCTTTCTCCATGATTCGGAGAGGATGGAACAAGGTGGTGATCTGGAGAAGGGGGTAATAAATTGGATTGACCTTTGGCCCCATTAAAGAGATTTAGAAACTGAAAAAAATCTCACAGCCCTCCTTTCAGTGATTAGGTTTTATTCCAAGCCTCCATTCCCAAATTTGAAAAAAAAAAAAAAAAGAGCAAAGAAAGTCACAGAATCAGCCTTTGCTAATTATAAGTGTAAATTATTTCATCGTCTCGAGGTGAATCATTCTCCACATAAAGCACAAATTAGCTCAAGATGACCTCAGCTATACCTGGAACTTTGCCTTTGCAGTTCCTTCATCCATTAAAGGACTTGTCTTCTGACTTCCCACCGCCAGGTGGAGACCGAAGAAAACTAATTAAAGCACTTGCCATCCCTTTCGGTTCAAGCTAGCTTGGGAGAATGCCCACATCTAATTAGGGTTGCAGAATTTTTGCCACAAAACCACAGGATGAAAAAAAAAATAGACATCGAGAACTACATACAAATAGAAAGCACTAGAATTAGTTGGATTTTTTTTTACACAAAACTTTTCCACTCAGTGATCTTTTTTTTTTTTTTTCGCTTTTTGGAGGGCAATTGGGTTTAAGTAACTTGCCCAAGGTCACATGGCTAGGTTTTTTGGTTTGTGTGTGTTAAGTGTCTGAGGCTGGACCTGAACTCAGGTCCTCCTGACTCCAGGGCCAGCACTCTACTCACTGCACCACCTAGCCACCCCCACTCAGTGATCTTTAAAAATTTAGAATCAGTAACACAAAACTATGAAGTAAACACATCTAAGAATACATAAGACTTCGTGCTTGCCTTATTATACTCACCTAAGAGGTGATAGCCAAGAGGTGGAGTGAGAAAAAAAGTGCAAAGAAAATGGAGGTGACACACACAGGAGAAACCAGGAGAAAGGGAGATGGTCATCTATACAGAACAAGACAGACATGCATAGAATAAAAAAATGGAGATGAAAAGCAGAATGGAGAATGGAAAAAGAATGAGTCAGAAAAGAAAGGCAGAGAAGGAGAGATAAGTCAATTGATCAATAAGCATTTACAAAATGCCCATTATGTGCCAGAGGGTATGATAGACTCTGGCTATGCAAGATTAAGAGAAGCAGTTCCTGCCCTCAAAGAGCTTATGTTCTATCAAAGGAGAAAATGTGTATATAAACAAGTATATCCAAAAGAAATAAGTAGTTTGGGGTGAGAGGCACTAGCTGGTGAGAAGGACCAGGAAAATTTCCATGTAGAAGGTAGTCTTTGAGCTTAGTTTTTAAGGAAACAAGGGATTCTAAAGAGTAGAGCTGAGTGGGGATTGTGAAAGCAAGGAAAATTATCAGAAATACCTGGATTCAAACCTGGCCTCAGACATTGAGTAGCTAACTGTTTGATTATGGCAAACCACTATGTCTCCAAGTTTCAATTTCCTCATCTGTATGTATTTGAATGAATTTGTGATATGATTGATTTAGATATTTCTTCCAGCTACACAGATCATAACCATCTATGTTTGTCCATCCAGTGAGACTCTTGTGTACATCCTCGCCTAGATCCCAAAGAGTCTGCCCAACATGCTAGCACCCTCTTTGATTACTCTTGTCAAGAAAACCACAAAAATGGAGTCACAAAGAATCAGGCATGACTGAAATGACTGAACAACAATAATTATGACTATAGAGTGTTGTTGGACTATATCACAGGAAGACCTCGGTTTGTATCCTGCCTCTTGCCATATGTTAGCTATGTGACCCTGGGTAAGTCATTTACCTTATCTATACCTGTAGCATTTACGTTACAGGGCTAGTTGTGAGCCTCAAATGAAATGTGTGGAACATTACTTGTCAACTTTAAAGTGCTAGATTAATATCCGTTATTATTATTGTTAGATAACTATCAGTTATTACTATTATTAGATGCTTGCTTTGGAACCCAAGATGTGCAGGAAGTCTCTGATATTTAAAATCCTTCAGACTGTCTTATCTTTATTAAGGAATTAGGCTTCCTCATTCCCTAACACTTAAAAACTGTAATAAGGTTATATCTTGTTTCATTGGTGGTTTTCAAATCAAACTGATTTGTGGGAGATAGCAAAATTGATTAAAAACCAGAATTCAACAATATGTTCTTTACAAGAGACACATGCTACAGAAAGATACACACAGAGTTAAAATAAGGGACTGGAGCAGAATCTATTATACTTCAGCTGAAGTAAAAAAAAAAAGCAGTGGTAGCAACAATGATCTCAGACAAAGCAAAAGCAAAAATAGACTTAATTAAAAAAGATAATCATAGAAACGACATTTTGCTAAAAGGTAGCAAAGACAATGAAGCAGTATAAAAAAATTAACAGCAATTTTCTCTAATAAAGTTTTCATTTCTCAAATATATAGGGAACTGAGTCAAATTTATAAAATATGGGACATTCCCCAGTTGACAAATGGTCAAAGGATATGAATAGACAGTTTTCAGATGAAGAAATCAAAGCTATCTATAGTCATATGAAAAAATGCTCTAAGTGACTATTGATTAGGGAAGTATAAATTAAAACAACTCTGAGATATCACATCACAACTATCAGAAATAACAAATACTGGAGGGGATGAGGAAAAATATGTACATCAATGAATTGTTGGCATAGTGGACTGGTCTAACCATTCTGTAGAACAATCTGGAACTGTGTCCAAAGGGCTATAAAACTGTACATATGCTCTGATACCACCACTACGTTTGTACCCCAAAGAGATGAAAGAAAAAGGAAAAGGACCTATAAGTACAAAAATATTTACAATGGCTCTTTTTGTGCTGGCAAAGAATTGGAAATTGAGGGGATGCTCATCAAGTGGGGAAAGGCTGAACCAGTTGCGGCATATGATTGAGATGGAATACTATTGTGCTATAAGAAATGATGAGGGGGATGGTTTCAGAAAAACATGGTAAGACCTACATGAACTGATGCAAAGTGAAGTGAGCAGAACCAGAAGACCATTGTGCACAGTAACAGCAATGTTGTGATGATGATCAACTGTGAAAGCTTTGGCTGCTCTGATCAATACAATGATCTAAGACAATTCCAAAAGACTCATGATAAGAAAAATGCTATCCATCTGCAAAAAGAAAACTGATAAACTAAATACAAATTGAAGTATAATTTTCTCTTTATTTTCTTTCCTTCATTTTGCAATGTAGCTAATATGAAAATAGGTTTTGCATGATTTCACATGTATAATTGACATTGTTTGCCTTCTCAGTGGGCGGGAGGGAAGGAGAGAATCTGGAACTCTAAATGAAAAAAAGAATGCTAAAAGTAAATACATAATTAAGAAATTTTTTTTTTCAAAAAAGCTAAAGCCCCCAAAATTCTAATTTCAGTGGTGATGTCATATTTTTGCAAAGCTGGGTTTAAGAGTATTGCTGTGATGAAAAGGAAGGACTAGGTGAAAATCAATGTGGAACAGGAAATGTGGGTGGTAAAGTCTGATCTGATTTCAATGTTTGAGAAGTTGTACAGTGCCCCACCTGGCACATGCATTCCATTAATAAGTAATTGGTGGTTATTTAGAAATAGATGAAAATGTTATTTTTCTTTCAATTTATGTGCATTATTTCATAAAACCACTAAGTCATTAGGCCATAAGTACTTATCAAGTTGTACTGATCTAACTACTTAATAAGCAGAGCTGTTAGGTATTTCTTTTGACCTAGGAGCACTGTGAAAATAATTACTAAGACACTAACACACTGAATCCAGGAAATCTGGGAACTTCTACAGTACAGATATCACATAAGAAATTCCCCTAGAGCTGTAAAACAAAGTGCTCTGTGAGTTCCAAGGGTGTAGGGAGATAGGACACTCATATAACACTTTATATCCATTATCTCATTTGGCCCTCACAACAACCCTGTAGGGTAAGTACCCAATTTTACAAATGAGGAAACTGAGGCTAAGAAAGGTTAAGTAACTTAATCAGAGTCACAAAGGATTTGAACTCAGGGTTGGTTTTTCTTTTGGACAAAAAGATCAACATTTTCTCTACTGTGTAGAATTTAAAGAAAGCAAAAGAAAGCAAAACTTGCACTGATTTCTAGGGAGAGATTGATTTTTGACTCAAAAATAAAAAAGAGCAGGAACTTTCTAAGTTGATTGTCCAAAATAAGTTGAATTGTCTGTGGAAGTCATCAGTTCTTTATCATTGGAGGCATTTGATGAGAGCCTGGAGCAGGGGAGGGGAACCTGCAGCCTCGAGGCCACACATGGCCTTCTAGATCCTCAAGTAAGGCACTTTGGCTGCATCCAAACTTCAGAGAACAAACTTTAGTCAAAGGGCTGCACTTGAGGCCCTAGAGAGCCATGTGTGGCCTCGAAGCCACAGATTCCCCACCCCTGGCCTAGAGATTCACTGAAGGATGCTGCTGTGGGGATACATGATGCCAGGAGAGATTAGGCCAAGGGTCTTTCCCAACCCTAAACATTCTAAAATTCTAGGTTGTGCAATATGTTGCTAGCCCAAAAGGGGTCACATTGGCAACCCAGATTTCTTGCTGTTGTTCAGTTTCAGTCATTCCAACTCTTTATGACCCCATTTGGGATTTTTTTGGCAAAGATACTGGAGTGGTTTGCCATTGCCTTATCCAGCTAATTTTACAGATGAGGCAAACAAGGTTAAGTGACTTGCCCAGGGTCACACAGCTAGTATCTGAGGCCAGATTTGAACTCAGGAGATGAGTCTTCTTGATTCCAGGCCCAGCATTCTATCCACTTGGCCACCTAGCTGCCTAACCAGTTTATAATCTTTTTTTTTTTTAAGGTAGCTGACAGTAAAGCATTCTGGAGTGGAGGGATATACAAACAAAAAGTACTCTAGTTTGATGCAAATCCTCAGGCCCAGGACTTGAAAGAAGTCAGGATGTGAACATCATGGAGACTGGGTCCCTGGCCTTAAAGCTGTTCAATATGATTTCCATTTAATTTTCTTCAGGACATTTTTTTAGGACAGTACTGAGGTTCTTTGCAGTTCTTGGATCTACTGATGGAAGCAAGGGCCTGTGTGGATGGTCTGGGTATGTGTGACTGGGGCCAAGACAACGTTTTTAGGTCAGATGCTTTTTGGAAATGATTTTCACAACTAGATGAGAACACACATTGCAAAATACTTGCTCAAAATTAGCTTATAAATTTGTCTTTGGGGACAAACTGGATATAACTTCTGTCCAACTTATTAAAAAAACAACCAAACAAGCAAGCCTGCTTTGCAAGATTTTATTTTGCTCAGAAATAAAATTCAATGGGAGCCATTTCTCAACTTGAAGATTTTGAATGTCAGTTGGGGCATAAGCATGTAGTCCCTCATTTCTTTCCAAGGAGCAGTGGGGTGTAGTGGAAGTAACTCTGGCTTTGGACCTCAAAATCCTCTGTCTGCTACATACTACTTGCCCAAAAGACCTTGTGCAAATCATAAGGGCATTGATTTAGAGCTGGAAAGAACCTCAAATGTCCTTAGAGAACACTAGTTGACCCCCTTTTCCAGATGAGGAAACTGAGGTCCACAGAGTTCATCCTTATGGCATCACTCCCCTTCTCTCACTCCATTGTCTGGACAGGCTTGGTGGTTTTTTTTTTTTTTTTTTTGCTCTTTGCAGGGGGGAAGAGAGGGCTATTGGGGTTAAGTGACTTGCCCAAGGTCACACAGCTAGCAAGTGTTAAGTGTTTGAGGCCGAATTTGAACTCAGGTCCTCCTAACTCCACGGCTGGTGCTCTTCTCTGTGTCACCTAGTTACCCCTAGACTTGGTGTTCTTATAGTTTGTCCTACAACCACACTTCATCTCTTCCATCTCTATCCCTCTGCTCTGGGTATCCTCCATATCTGAAATGCCCCCCCAGCCAATGTTTTTGCCTCTCAGAATCCCTTGATTCCTTTAAAACTTTGTTCAAACACCACTTTCTACATGGCCCTCCTCAGCTTCTATTGTCCTCCTTTCTCCTCAATTTATTTTGTATTAATTTTATCTATTATTATTTATGTGCTTATTACCTTCTACAATACAATGTAAGCTCTTTGAAGTCTTCCTCCATACCTTCCTCCCTCCCATTTCCTTTCTTTTCTTTTTCTTTCCCTTTCTTTCCTCCTTCCTTCCTCCCTCCCTCCTTCCTTCCTCCCCCTTCCTCCATCTCTCCCTCCTTCCTTCCTTCCTTCTTCCCTTCCTTCCTCCCTCCCTCCTTCCTCCTTCCTTCCTTCCTTCCTTCCTTCCTTCCTTCCTTCCTTCCTTCCTTCTTTCCTTCCTTCCTCCCTCCCTCTCTTTGTTCCTTCCTTCATTTCTTTTCTTCCACAGGAGTGCCCCCAGTCAATTTGAGGCAATTGCAAGGTGTGGATAAGACTTTGAAGGCACTGAAGGGGCACCTCCCAATGGAGTACAAGCATGACCACCACCTCCATACTGATTGGGTTTGAGAAATTGAGGTTGACACCTGATAATTTGCTGACTGCGAATCTGATGCTTTTCTCCATCATGACATATTAAAGCAAGCTGGCTCTTGTTTCTTGTTCTTGGATTTCTTTTCCACCTTCAGAAGACAGATTGGAATGCACTGGAATGCATCTTCATACCAAGGCCAGACAAATCTGCACCCACGTGCAGTTTCCTCCCCATAGGAGCGCTGGATGGCAACTAACAGCAGAAGGAGAGGTCAGAATGTGAACACGACTGCAGCTGACCTCAGAGTAAAGCCTAGACCTTTCATTGCTTACTTCCTCAGGAGCAGAGATCAATGACTCTTGGGGAAGCACATGGCTTAGCTAATAAAGGGATGTGTTTTGCTTGACTATGTATGTTTGTAACAGGGACTTTGCTTTCCTTTCTTTTTTCAGTGGGGAGGTAGAACAGAGAGAAAATGGACTTTAATTAACCATTAAATTAATCTAATTATTAATTTTTAATTATTTTAAATAATTTATAATTTTATTATTCAATAATTTGTGTTTATTTTATTACTTCCAATTATATTATTTAATTATTTTTTATTTTAATTGATGAATTAAATTGATTTTTAAAGAAAAGAAACATATGGCCTCTTTGATGGGGGTGAGGCAGAAGGGAGAGGCAGGGAATCTCAGCCCTTAGCAATTACTTCTTAGGTAACACCAAGTTCAAGAAGTCCTCAGTCTGAGAGTTCAAGTCCTGGGACTTTCAGAGTTGGGGATTCCCCTGATATGTCTGTGGAAAAGTTTCAAGGGTCTATGAACGTGAATGGGGAAAACAAGTTACATCTTTATTTTTACTAACCTCTAATTGAATTTTTTTTAACTATTTTTTTAAACTATTCTAAAAAGAGGTTCATCCATAGGCTTCATTAGATTGCCCAAGGGATCCATGACCCCAAAAAAGTTAAGAACTCCTATTCTAGAGAGAAAGGTTTTTCTTGAAGCATCAAATTCTTGGGGAAAGAAGAAGATAATTCTTGCACAGTGTCTTATTGAGATAACCAAGGCAGGGAGTTAGTAGAAAGTGCAGGTTTGATGGGAAGGGGATTACTGTTCATTCGCCCCAAAATTGTTTTTGCATTACAGGGGTAGTGTAAACCACAGGGTGGTACTATGCAGTTGAAAGGGGAGGGCATGACCCTGTGGGTGAATGATAGGATATTATCCTGATAGTGACCCGAGTTCATTTCTCATCTCAAGAGATGATAAACTATTTAAATACTATATTGCAGTGTTTAAGTACTTTTTATTTTTAATTTATAGACTAAAACAAGCATTTCCATAATATAGTATAGTAAAAAAGATGATTGTACATGAAACTGCAAATCTACTATATACAACTTGTTCATCTTTTCAAAAATATATAAATATGAATAAATAAATATAAAAATCATGAAACTTTCTTTTCCTTCCTTCCTTCCTTCCTTCCTTCCTTCCTTCCTTCCTTCCTTCCTTCCTTCCTTCCTTCCTTCCTTCCTTTCTTCCTTCTTTCCTTCCTTCCTTCCTTCCTTCTTTCCTTCCTTCCTTCCTCCCTCCCTCCCTCCCTTCCTTCCTTCCTTCTTTCCTTGCAGTCCTTGATAGGGACAAGAAACAAAAAAGGACAATGGACAGACCAGATTAGATAGACTTCCCTATTTCTGCCTACCAATTTTTCCTCGGTAAAGACCTTCCCTCTCTCTTTGCATGTGATTTCTGCTCCTTTCATCTACTTTTCTTATTTTTTTTTTCAAGATGAGCTTCCTTATCTCAAATGGAACCTTTTGTTTCCAGCCTAGAAGGCCCCAGAGATTTTCTTCTGCCTCCCAGTTCCAGGCAGACTGATCTAATCACAATCTCCTGAATGCACTTTGCATATTTTCTTTTCCTTGGTTTTGCTCCTACTCTTTCTTCCAGTCAGAAATGTTCAGTCTCCTGCTCTTCACCCCCTCCAAATCCCTCTCATAATTTGAAATTTTTTTTGATAGCCATCCAATTCAATCCATAGTGACCCCCTTTCTATGCAGTCATACAACCTTCATTATTTAGATTACACCACTGGCACTTAAAGGCTACCTAGCTTTGTTTGGATACAGAGTAGTAAATGTTTATTTCAGTCACTTTCATGGGGTGATTTTTGTTTCTTTTGGGCAATTTAAGATAAACTTCAGAATAAATCATAGAGTCACAGAATTTAAGAACTGGAAGGTACCTCACAGATCATATACAGATTCCATAGAGTCAAGGGTTCTCAACCTTTTTTTTTTTGTATCATGGTCCCTTTGGGAAGTCTGGTGAAGTCTCTGGACCCCTTCTTAGCATAAGATTTTTAGATGAACAAAATAAGATCCACAGGATTAAAAAGAAAACCAATTATACTGGAATTCAGCTATCAAAATATTTTTTAAAAGTTCACAAACCCCAGGATAAGAACTTGTGAGTGAAGTCCAACCCACACCTAATCAGGAATACCTTCTGCAGAATAACTGATCCATAGCTACCTAATCTTTGCTCAGAGATTGCCAATGAGATATAACCCATTACCTCGACAAGCAGCCCATGACACTTTTGGACAACTCTAATTGTTAGGAAGTTTTTCTTTACATCTAGCTGAAACATCCTTCTAGTAACTTCCATCCATTCTGGGGCCAAGCACTGCAGATCTAATGCCTTTCACATGATGCCTTTCAAATACTTGAAGATAGCTATGACACACATCAGCCCTCACACACCCCACATTCCCCCTTCACCTTTCCTTCTCTAGGTCAAACTTTCCCTAGGTCCTTCAACTGATTTGCTTTTGTCATAATCCCTGTTTCTCTCCATTCTATTTGCCCTCTTATGGAAACTCACTAATTTGCTTTTGTCCTTCACAGAGTATGGTGCCCAGAACACGTTACTTTAGAGATGGTTGCACCAGGCAGATTATGAGTTCTCTAGTCCTTAACGTTAGGCCTCCCTTAAAGCAGCCTCAGATAGTTGTGAGGTGTCTGTGGGGTTTCCCTGTCACACGACTGATTCACTTTGAGCCTACAATTTACTACACTCCAGCATCTTTTTTCAAGGGAACTGTTGGGTCGTCAAACCTCCTTCATCTTGCAAATGCAAAGTTGATTTTTTTTTTAACCCCAAGTGATGAATTTTATGCTTATCCCTATTAAATTTTCATTTCATTCTATTTGGACCTTGTTCTACTCAGTCATTCCGTCTGTTCTGAATTCTGTCATCCAACACAATAGATATCCTTTCCAAGTCAACG
Source organism: Petaurus breviceps papuanus (assembly GCF_028583685.1). Taxonomy (NCBI): domain Eukaryota; kingdom Metazoa; phylum Chordata; class Mammalia; order Diprotodontia; family Petauridae; genus Petaurus; species Petaurus breviceps. The sequence continues at coordinate 22,219,210 of NW_027186457.1, read as the reverse complement.
TCATCTAAAAATTTGACAAGCATGTAATTTCTGCCTTCAGCAAATTCATTGATAAACATTTCAAACAACACAAAGACAGGATAAATCCCAGGGAAACTTTGCTAAAGACCTTTGGATATCAACTGGTGAATAGATATGCTAGGTGACTCAGTGAATAGAGTGCTGGGAGAATCAGGAAGACTCATCTAAGTGATTTCAAATGTGGCCTCAGACATTTATTAGCTGTGTGACCCTGGGCAAGTCACTTAATTTTGTTTGCCTCAGTTTCCTCATCTATAAAATGAGCTGGAGAAGGAAACAGCAAGCCACTCCAGTATCTTTGCCAAGTAAAACCCCACAAGGGATTTGTGAAGAGTCTGACAAGACTGAAATGACTGAACAACAATAACATGAATAAATGAACACACACAACTCTTGAGCGCTTACTTTGCATGAGGTAATGTGCTCAGTGCTAGAGAAACAAATACAAACAAGCAAGACAATGTCTGCCCTTAAGGAGCTTACATTTTAACAGAGGAACATAATACATAGATAGATGATGAAAAGTGGGAGTAGGGGAAAAGGAAGGACCCAAGGGGAAAAATGGTTAGTGAAGAAGAGGAGAAAGAGTGGAAGAAGAGAAATCTGCAGAGTCCAGTCAAAATGAAGTGAAGCATGTTGTGGGTAGGCAGTAGATATAAGTGAAATTAAGAAAATGAGCCCCAGGGTAAAGATTTCACTGGGAGGGAAAGGTTTTTGGTGAAGAGAAATAAGAGAAAGGGAAAAAGAATATCTTTTGGCCCTAACCATTCAACTAATTTTTTTTTTCAATTATCAAGAATTTTTTTTCTTCATCCCCTGCTCCCCCACACTGGGAGAAAAAAAGGAAATAAAAACCCTTATAAAAAAGAAACAAAGTTGGCTGAGCCAAGATGGCAGAGTAGAAGCAAGACCTTCCCGCGGCTCCGGCTTCCACCCTCCCCAATCCATGTAAAAAGGGGACTCTAAACAAACTTTGGAGCTGCAGAACCCACAAAATGACACAGAGAAGCTAACCTCCAGCTGAGGACAGCCCGGCAGGCCGGCAGGAATCGGCCAGCGCAGGGCTCTGGGAGCCGAGCCCAGCACCACGCCGAGGCTTTAGTCCCAGGGTGGTCCTGACCAGCTGCCAGCCAGAGGGACTCCAGATCAGCAGCAGCTGTGGCCGTTTCCAGATTTATCAATACATAGATGTGAAGGACAAGGTGAGAGGCCAGTGCAGTCTGGACTTTGGGACCAGTAAGTGGGAGTGCGTGGCTTTTACCCCCGGGGCAAGAAACCGCTGAGACGCCAGCACAGCCTGCCAGCGCCACATGGTGGCTTCAGCTCCTGGCCTGCAGAGTGTAGGGGGACCAAGCACCAGTCTGAGGGGTAATCGCTCTTGCTTTAACCTGCTTGGATCTGGATTGCAGTCTAGGGTGGAGGTTCTGGGATGTGTGTCGAGCTTGCCAGAGCATGTGGAGACCTCAGAGAGGGCACCCATCTAATACCTCAGGCAGCTGAGAAAACCCCAGCATTTGGGGAAAGCTCCCCTGTCTGGTGGCAGAGCCCTACTGTGGCAAAAAGCACATAAGTCAAGTAATTCAGTGGCAAAATGAGCAGGCAAAGGAAGCAAAGCAGACAGAAGATTCCAACAATACACTCCTATCTTGGGGACAAAAAGGAGCAAAGCATGGAACAGGAGGAAAACAGTGAAGTCAGAACTCCTGCACCAAAAGCTTCAAAGGAAAATATAAGCTGGTTACAGGCCATAGAGGACTTTAAGAAGCAGATAAGAGAAGTGGAGGAAAAATTGGGAAGAGAAATGAGAACAATGCAAGCAAATTATGAAATGAGAGTCAACAGCCTGACTGAGGAAAATAATACCTTAAAAAACAGACTGACTCAAATGGCAAAGGAGGCCCAAAAAGGCAATGAGGAGAAGAATGCCTTAAAAAGCCGAATTTGCCTGATGGAAAAATAATCTCAAAAACTCAATGAGGAGAATCATTGCTTCAGAATTAGATTGGAGCAAATGGAAGCTAATGACTTTATGAGAAATCAAGACGCTGTTAAACAGATCCAAACAAATGAAAGAATAGAAGGCAATGTGAAATATCTCATTGGAAAAACCAGTGACCTGGAAAATAGATCCAGGAGAGATAATTTTAAAATTATTGGACTGCCTGAAAGCCATGACCAAAGTAAGAACCTAGAAATCATCCTCCAGGAAGTTTTCAAAGAAAACTGCCCTGATGTTTTAGTACCAGAGGGCAAAAGAGAGGTTGAAAGAATCCACCCATCACCTCCTGAAAAAGATCCCAAAAAGAAAACTCCTAGGAATATTATAGCCAGGTTCCAGAATTCCCAGATTAAGGAGAGAATATTACAAGCAGCCAGGAAGAAACAATTTGAATATTGTGGAAACACAATCAGGATAACCCAGGATCTGGCAGCTTCTACGCTGAGGGATCGAAGGACTTGGAATATGATATTCCGGAGGGCAAAGGAGCTGGGCTTAAAACCAAGGGTCACCTACCCAGCAAAACTGAGTATCATGTTTCAGGGGAAATATGGTCATTCAGTGGAATAGAGGACTTTAAAGCATTCTTGCTGAAAAAAAAAACAGAGTTGAATAGAAAATTTAACATTCAGATACAAGAAGCAAGAGAAGCATGAGAAGGTAAACAGGGAAAAGAAATCATAAGGAACTTATCAAAGTTGAACTATTAACATTCCTACATGGAAAAACAATAATCATAACTTAAGAAACTTTTCTCAGTAGTTGAAGAGATTAGAAATATATATATTTGTCTATATATGAGGGTATATGGGCATATCAATACATATGTGAATGTGTGTATATATGTTTACAGGTTTACATAGATAGAGGGCACAGGTCCAATTTAACAGAAAGGAATGATACTTAAAAGGTGAAATTAAGAGGTGAGAGGAATATAATGAGAGGAGATGGGGAGAGACAGATTGGGGTAAACTATCTCATACAGAAGAGGCAAGGGAAAATGGTTACAATGGAGGGGAAGAATAGGAAGGCAAAAGGGAATGGGTCAACCTTATTCCCATTGAATTTGGTTTGAGGAGGGAGTGAAATACACACCAAATAGGGTATCTCACCCTCCAGGAGAATAGGGGGGGAAGGGGATAAGAGGGGGGATGATAGAAGGGAGGATAGGCTGGGGGGGGGAGGGAGGTTAGAAGCACTCACTTTTGAAAATAGACGGGATCAAAGTGGAGAGTAGAGTGGGTGGGAGGTGGGATGAGAGGGAGGGAAGTGTAGTCAGTCTTTTACAATGTATATACTATGTTATTGTTTTGCATTAGCTACACATGTGCAACCTATACTGAACTGCGTATCTTCCCAGTAAGGGTGGGTGACGGGGAAGGAGGGGAATGAATCTGGAATTGAGTTTTGAAATCAAATATTCAAATATGTATATATATATGTATATGTGTGTGTGTATATATATTCATATATATATATACACTATTATTAATACCATCTTACATGTAATTGGGAAATGGGATGTGCAGGAACTGAGGCATAGAGATCCACTGGAAAAGTGGAAAGGGGTAAGGGGGAAAATGTGGGAGAGAGCAGATTGGAGGAGGGGATATCCTGTGGGACTGCTATTTTGGGGCAGTGGGTGGGGGAGAAATGGAGAGAAAATTTGAAACTCAAAATCTGGAGGAAATGGATGATGTAAATCAGAAGTTAATAAAGCATTAAAAAAAAAAAACAAAGCCAAGGAAAACATGCCCATATTGGTCATGTTCAAAAGTCAGTGTTTCATTCTGTACACTGGCCCATCACTTCTCTGTCATGAGTTGGATACCAGTCTTCATCACTGGTTCTCTGGAATCAAGTTTGATAATTGTATTGATCAGAGTTCTTAAGTCTTTCTGAACTGTTCATTTTTTACAATACTGATATTATATATTGTTCTGTTTCTGCTCACTTCACTCTGCATCAGTTCATACAAGTCTTCCCAGGTTTCTCTGAAACTTTCTTCCTTTAGTTTAGCACAATAATATTCCATCATATTTTGTACTCAATAATTTATTCAACCATTCCCAAACATATAGGCATTCCCTTAGTTTCAAGTTTTTTGCTACTGCAAAAAGAGCTGCTATAAATATATTTATATTTTGGTACATGTAGGAGCTTTTCCTCCTCTTTTAACTCTTTGGGGTATAAACCTAATAGTAGTATTCTTGGGTCAAAGGTCATGCATAGTTTAGAAACTTTTGAGGCATAGTCCAAATTTCTTTCCAGAGTGGCTGGTAGACCTGTTCATAGCTCCATCAACAAGGGACTTGTTTTCTTGAAGGCCCTCTAATGATTGACATTTTCTGGTTTGTTTGTTTGTTTTTTTATCACCTTTACGAATCTTATAAGAATGAGGTGGCAGAGTAGAAACAGGACTTCTGTGGGGCTCCAGCTTCCACCTCCCCCAATTCATGTAAAAGGGGACTCTGAACAAACTTTGGAGCTACAGAACCCACAAAATGACACAAAGAACCTAACTTCCTGCTGAGGAAAGCCCAGCAGGCCGGCAGGAATTGGCCAGCACAGTGCTCTGGCAGCCAATACCAGCCCCACAACCGGAGGTTTTAGCCCCAGGGAGGGCCTGACCAACCACCAGCTGGAGGGACTTCAGATCACCAGCAGCTGTGGTGATTTCCAGAATTATCAACACATAGATGCCAAGGACAAAGTGAGAGGTCAGTGCAGTGTGGACTTTGGGATCCAGTAGTTGGGAGTGTGGTCAGCCTTTGCCCCCTGGGGCGAGAAGCTGCTGAGGAGCTGCGGCTGTGGCAGCTTCAGCTCCTGGCCTGTAGGGGGACCAAGCAACCAGTGTAAGGGGTAATTGCTCTTGCTTTAACTTGCTTGGATCTGGATTGTGGTCTAGGGTGGAGGTCCTGGGGTGTGTGACTAGCTTGCCACATTGTGTGGAGGCTTCCGCGAAGGCACCAACTAATACCTTCGGCAGCTGAGAAAACCCCAGCATTTGGGATGAAGGTCCCCTGTCTGGTGGCAGAGTCCTACTGTGGCAAAAAGTCCAGAGGTCAAGTGACTGAGTGGTGACTTGAGCAGGCAAAGGAAGGAAAATAAACAGAGCAGCCCAACTTTACACTCCTATTTTGGTGACAAAGGATCAAAGCATGGAACAGGAGGAAGACAGTGAAGTCAGAACTCCTGCACCAAAAGCTTCAAAGAAAGAGCTGGTTACAGACCATAGAGGACCTTAAGAAGCAAATAAAAGAAGTGGAGGAAAAATTGGGAAAAGAAATGAGAAAGATGCAAGGAAATTATGAAATGAGAGTCAACAGCCTGACTGAGGAAAATACCTTAAAAAATAGACTAACTCAAATGGCAAAAGAAGCTCAAAAAGGCAATGAGGAGAAGAATGCCTTAAAAAGCTGAATTTGCCAGACGGAAAAAGAATCTCAAAAGCTCACTGAGGAGAATCATTCCTTCAGAATTAGATTGGAGCAAATGGAAACTAGTGACTTTATGAGAAATCAAGATGCTGTTAAACAGATCCAAACAAATGAAAGAATTGAAGGCTGTGTGAAATATCTCATTGGAAAAACCAGTGACCTGGAAAATAGGTCGAGGAGAGATAATTTAAAAATTATTGGACTACCTGAAAGCCAAGATCAAAGAAAGAACCTAGAAATCATCCTCCAAGAAATTCTCAAGGAAAACTGCCCTGATGTTTTAGAACCAGAGGGCAAAATAGAGGTTGAATGAATCCACTGATCACCTCCTGAAAAAGATCCCAAAAAGAAAACTCCCAGGAATATTATAACCAGGTTCCAAAATTCCCAGATCAAGGAGAGAATATTACAAGCAGCCAGGAAGAAACAATTTGAATATTGTGGAAACAAAATCAGTATAACCCAGGATCTGGCAGCTTCTACACTGAGGAATCGAAGGGCTTGGAATGTGATATTCCGGAGGTCAAAGAAGCTGGGATTAAAAACAAGAATCACCTACCCAGAAAAACTGAGTATCATATTTCAGGGGAAAATATGGTCATTCAGTGGAATAGAGGACTTTTGAGTATTCTTGATGAAAAAACCAGAGTTGAATAGAAAATTTGACATAGATACAAGAAGCAAGAAAGCATGTGAAGGTAAACAGGGAAAAGAAATCATAAAGAACTTATCAAAGTTGAACTATTTACACTTCTACATGGAAAAACAATAATTGTAACTGATGAAACTTTTCTCAGTAAGAAAATAGTTTAAGAGAATAGAAATATATATTTGTCTATATAGGAGGGTATATGGGCATATGAATACATATGTGAATGTGTATATATGTTTACAGGTATACATAGATAGAGAGTACAGGACCAATTTAATAAGAAGGGATGATACTTAAAAGGTGAAATTAAGAGGTGAGAGAGGAATATAATGAGAGGAACTGGGGAGAGACAGAATGGGGCAAACTATCTCATATAGAAGAGGCAAGGAAAAATGGTTACAATGGAGGGGAAGAATAGGAAGTCAAAAAGGAAAAATCTTATTTTCATTGAATTTGGCTTGGGGAGGGAATGAAATACACACTAAATAGGATATCTCACCCTACAGGAGAGTAGGGGGTAAGGGGATGAGAGGGGGATATGGAAGGGAGGGCAGGCTGGGGAGGGGAGGGAAGTTGGAAGCCACCCACTTTTGAAAAGGGACAGGATCAAAGTAGAGAATAGAACAAGTGGGAGGTGGGATAGGAGGGAGGGAAATATAGTCAGTCTTTTACAATATATCTACTATGGTAATGTTTTGCATAGCTACACATGTATTATACTAAATTGCTTATCTTCCCAGTAAGGGTGGGTGACAAGGGAGGAAGGGAATGAATTTGGAATTCAAAGTTTTCAAATCAAATGTGTATATATATACTCTTATTAATACTATTTTACATGTAATTGGGAAATAAGATATACAGGCACTGGGGCATAGAGATCCACCATGCCCTACTGGAAAGTTGAAGGGGGTATGGGAGAAAATATGGGAGAGAGCAAATTGGAGGAGGGGATATCCTGTGGGACCGCTATTTTGGGGTGGTGGGTAGGGGAAAAATGGGGAGAAAATTTGTAACTCAAAATCTGGCGGAAATGAATGATGTAGACCAGAAGTTAAGAAAGCATTTGAAAAAAAAAAAGAATGAGTTGGCATGTTAGAGTTGCTTTAATTTTTATTTCTCTAATTATTAGTGATTTGGAGCATTTTTTAATATGGCAATAGATTGTTTATAATTCATCCCTTGAGAACTGTTTATTCAAATATCCTTTGACCTTTTATCAGTTTGGGAATGGCTCTTATTTCTATAATTCCTTAAATATCTTGAAAGTAAGATATTTATCAGAGAAACTTGATATGAAGATTTCCCCTAATTTACTGTTTCCCTTCTAATCTTTCTTGTATTGTATTTATTTGTGCAAAGCCTTTTTAATTTTATGTGATCAACATTATTCATTTTACTTTCTGTGAACCTATTTCTTATTTGATTATAAACTGTTCCCTTATCCACAGATCTGAAAAGTAACATCTTCCTTGCTTCTCTAATTTGTTTATAAAGTGACCTATTAGATCTGGATCACATCCATTTAGAGTTTAAATGGCATATAATGTAAATTGCTGATCCAAACATTATTTCTACCAGATTGATTTCCAGTTTTTCCAGAAGTATTTATCATACGGTAAGTCTTTATCTTAGTAACTGGAATATCAGGGTTTATCAAACACTGGACAACTAGGTTCCTTTGCTTCTGCATATTGTGTGCCTAATCTGTTCCAAAGATCAATCTCTCTTTTTTTAACCAGTACCAAATTATTTTGTTTACTTCTTTGCAATATAGTTTGAGAGCTGGTCTAGTTGAGAGTTGCTAGGTCTCCTTCCTGCCCACTTTTTCCCATGATTTCCCTTGACAATCTTGACTCTTTGTTCCTCCAGATGAATTTTGTTATTACTACTTAAAAGTACTATAAAGTAATCTTTTGGTATTTTGATTGATGTAGCATGGAATAAGTTAATTTAGGACATATTGCTAACTTTAACGTTTGTCTCAGGTTAACAATGAGCAATTCCCATTTCTTCAATAATTTAAGTTCATATTATTTCCATAAACAGTGTTTTATAACTATTCATATATTTCCTTTGTCCATATTGATAGATTCCCAAGTATTTTATACATTCCCTAGTTATTTAAATGGAATTTCTCATTCTATCTCTTCCTTCTGTTTTACTGATAATATACAGAAATGCCATCAACAACAAAGTATACTATCATATCATCTACAAAAAGTGATGATTTTATTTCTTCTTTATGTATTCTCTCAATATATTTTTGTCTTATTTATAGTATTTGTAGCACTGTATTGAATAGTGATAGTGATAATGCACATCCTTGCTTTACCCTTGATATTATTGAAAAGACCTTTGGCTTTGCCCATTACAGATAACACAGTCTATTGGTTTTTAGATCTGTTACGGAAAGGTCCTGTTTTTTGCAATTTAGAGTTTAGAAATATATAGGCTTTACCCAGTTAAGGAAAAGTTCTAATTTATTCCTATAGGGTTTTTTTTTTTGTGTTTACATAAGTGCACGTGTGTGTGTGTGTTTTAGCAGAAATGAGTCGATTTTTTTCTGCTTCTATTGATTTAGTATATGATTTTTATTATTCTTGTTATTAATGTGGTCAATTGTGTTTATACTTTTCCTATTATTGAACTAGCCCTGCATTACTGGTATAAGTCCAACTTGATCATAACCTATATGTTTGTGATATGTTGCTATAGTCTTTTTGCTAATATTTTATCTGTTTTTGCATCAATGTTCATTAAGAATATTGGTCCACAGTTTTCTTTTTCTGTTTTGACTCTTCCCTGGTTAACAAACCAAGAGTATATTTGCATTACAGAAGAAATCTGGTAGGATTCCTTCTTTTCCTGTTTTTGTAAATAGTTTTACAATAATATTGGGATTAGCTGCTCTTTAAATATAGAATTCACTAGTGAATCCATGTGGTCCTGGAACTTTTTTCTTTGGTGGATTGATTTTGATTTAATCAATTTCTTTTTCTAAGAGTTATTGTCTCTATTTCTTATTCTGTGAGTCTGGGAATTTTGTATTTTTATTAATAGTCACCTATTTCATTTAGATTGTCAATTTTATTGATATGTAATGGGGCAAAATTAATTTATTTTATTTTTTTAAAATTGGTTGTAAATTCACTTTTTCAATTTTTGATACTGGTAATTTCCTTTTAAAAACAAAAGCAAGGGGACAAATGTGTTTATCTTTTAAATTTTTTTCCCTGTCACAAAACAGCTCCTAATATTCTTTATTAATTCAATGACTTTTTTTGTTTCTGTTGATCTCTTCTTTGATTTTCAGGATTCCTATTTTGGTGTTAGACTGGGGGTTTTAAGTTATTGATTTCCTATGGGTTTTTTTTTTAGTTGAATGCCCAATTTATGTGTGTGTGTGTGTGTGTGTGTGTGTGTTTCCTTTTTCTGGAGGGGTAAAGGTAGGACAATTGGGGTTAAGTGACTTGCCCAAGGTCACACAGCTAGTAAGTGTTAAGTGTCTGAGGTCGGATTTGAACTCAGGTCCTCCTGACTCCGGGGCCGGTTTCATTCACTGTGCCACCTAGCCACCCTGTATGCATATTTAAAATAATTATACAATTATAATATAATATATATTATATAATTATATGTATATAATTATATAATTCGATACTGCTTTGGCTGCATTCCCAAAGTTTATGTATGCTGTTTCATTGTTTTCATTATCTTTAATGAAATGATTTTTTCTATGATTTGTTCCTTGACCCACCCATTAAGACACACACACACATATATACACATACATATATATGCACATATATACTCCAACTAATTTTTAATATTTACTTCAAAGGCCTTTTATTGAATATAATTGTTAGTTCATTATGGTTCTTACAGGATGCATTTATGATGTCTGTTTTTCTGCATTTGTTTGTGATTTGTTTTGTGCCCTAATACATGGTCTATTTTTGTGAAGATGCCATGCACAGCTGAGAAATATGTATAATCCTTTCAATTCTCATTCAGTGTCCTGTAGAGGTCTGTCATATCTAACTTTTCTAAAATTCTATTCAGTTTCTTCATTTCTTTTTTCTGTAGATTTATATAGGTCTTAAAAGGGGTAAGTTGAAGTATCCTATTATTATAGTTTTGCTGTCCATTTCTCCCTGAAACTCATTTAACTTCATTACTTGTCTTTGCTGAAACTATGCTACCTTTTAGTGATCTCTGTTTCCCTTTCTAATTGCTTACAACTCAGCCATTTGATAAGGTGTTTTAGAATTCTGGCAGGAATTGGTGTCAATTTCATTGGCCTAATAAGTTTGAAAACTCTACCTCTGTCTGCTTTTTCAAAGAACTGCTACCACAGTTGCCTCTCTCAGGCCCAGTATACCTCTCTCATTCTCCAAGAACTTTTAAAGATCACTAACATCAGTTTAGAAATTGCTAGTGCTTTCAGCAAATTTACAAAATAATACCTATCCCATGCACACAGAGAATGCGACAAGGAGGGATTCTGATGTATATGCTATCTTACTTATTGTTTCAGGTGTTTCCAACTCTTTGTGACCCGATTTGGGGTTTACTTGGCAAAGATACTGGAGCGGTTTGTCATTTCCGTCTCCAGCTCATTTTATAGATAAGGAAAGTGAAGCTAACAGGGTTAAGTGACTTGCTCAGGGTCACACAGCTAATGTGAAACAAGACTGAAAAGGTACAGTCGACCTAGATTGTGAAGGGTCATAAATGTCAGGCTTAGGAGTTTGCAATTGATCTTAGAGGCAAAAGGAAAGCCTGAAGGTTTCTGAGCAGTGCATCAAAGTGGTCAGTCTTGTGCATTAAGATTATTTTGGCAGCTGTGCAAAGGAGACCCATTAGAAGATCCAGGTGAAAGGATGTTAGGGTCTTGAAGTATAATAGAGGTCATGTAAGTCAAGGGAAGAGGAAATATGGTAGAATGTGTTGGAGGCAGAATCAACAAGATTTGGCAGTTAATTGGATATGGAGGCTAAGGAAGAGGGAAGGGTCAAAGATGTATGGTTCCCAGGTTATGAACATTCTTGACTGCAAGGATTGTTGGTGACTTCAGTAGAGAAGTGGGAACTCAGGGAAAGAAGAGTGTAGGGAGAGAGATCATAAGTTCTCGTCTGAATATGTTATGTTTGAGATGCTAATGAGGCATTGAACTAGAAATGTCTAGCAGGAAGTTGGAATTCAGAAAAGAAATAAGAACTCGATATAGATTTCAGTCATCGCAATAGTGATGATAAGTGGACAGACAGCAATGAGATCATTCAGGAAAAGAGTGACTGTTTGGAATAACACTTGTGCTTAGTGGGTGAGATGGTAATAGAAACAGCATAGACCCTGTTCCCAAGGAGCTTACAATCTAATAGAGGAAAAAAATTGTGTTAAATGAATAACTAAGGAATAATGGAGAATGTGATAAATTCAAAGGAGGTTAGGCAAAATGCCATGAGAAATTTGAGGTTAAGAAAAAAAAAGCAGCATTAAAAATGTTTTAAAACTGTTTAAATACATAGAAGAAAAAAGCTTAGAAGAGGATACAAACAAAAATGACAATTTTGTTATTACTTTGTTAAATTTAATATACATTTAAACCCCCTACTCTATGTAACAGATGTTCCGTATTTCACATAAAATCCTTATTATTGTGTGAGTGCACATGCGCACATGTGTGTATGTGTGTGTGCATGCGCGTGTGTGTGTGACTGTTAAGTTCATAATTTTAAAAAATGAATGGGAAAAAAGAGGCTATTCATCTTGAGAGATGGTTTCACAGGGGAGGTGGCACCTGGAGTATTTTTTTTTAAAGCAATCGGGGTTAAGTAACTTGCTCAAGGTTACACGGCCAGGTGTTTCTGGGTGGGTGCTAAGTGTCTGAGCCCGGGATTCGATCTCCAGGTCATCCCAACACTGGGGCCGGTGCTTTTACTCGCTGTGCTACCTGGCCGCCCCCAACCTGGAGTATTTCTTGTAGGAAGAATGGAACCCTAACAGGCAGCTATTGAGGAGGGGAGTACATTCAAGGCATGGGAGATGGTCTGGATTCCAGAGGGGAGAGGATGAGTTTGGGGGTGAGGTGGATGCAGATGATGTTTTGACAAAAAGGAAGGGGTAGGGAAGGGGTAAAGGTGAGTAGTGTAAGAAAGATAGAATCACAGAATTCCAAAGATGGGAGTAACCATCTAGTCCCATACAAAACTATATCCAAAATCCCTCTACAATGTACCCAACATGCAGTCATCCAAGACTTCTTTTGAAGAGCTCCAGAGAGGAGAAAACTGCTCTCTCTTGAGGTCGTCTGTTCCTCTAGGGAGCAGCTCTAATTGTTAGGACATTTTTTCTTACACAGAGTGAAAATCTGTCTTCAACTTCCATCCATTAACACAATTCCCATACTTAGCATAGTGTATGATGAATGTGTATTATAAATATGATAAGTAGTATTATTTATCTAAAACCACAAACCAGCATTTTTATTAAGGTGGAGAAACAGAGTTAAGTAACTTGCCCAGGATCATGTAGCTATGAATTATCTTGAGACTGGATCTGAACTCAGATCTTCCTGACTCCACAACCAGTGCCCTATCCATTGAGCCACCTAACTGCTTCTGAGGATATTTGGTATCATATATCTAGAGATAAAAGGCACTTCAGAGGCTTTCTAGTTCAGCCCCACTTATAATATACATGTGGATATACAAAACATAATTGTATAGATTTATGTATAGATTTTTTATATATGTGTATATGCATGTGTGTTCATGTGTGTACATGTGTGTGTATGTGTGTTTGTGTGTGGTGTATAAAGAAACTAAGACTCAAGGTGGTTAAGTGGAAATTACGCAATGTCTTCCTGAGAATATGTCCAAGGTAGGATGTGAATCTCAGTGTTTGGATTCCAGAACCAATACTTCTTGCCATTGTTCTCCCGCTGTATAGCCCCCAAAGCTTTCCAGGGAGACCTTAAGTCACTAAGTGGTACTATATATCTGGGAAGGACCATTGAGGACTCTGGAAGAGCCAGCAATTTACTGGGATGTGAAAGGTTGCTCAGATGTCAACCCCAACCTGGGGTTCTCTTAGAAAGAGAGCTTTGGAGCTACCATGAAAGCTTTGTTTTCAATATGTTCAATGGATCTGGGACAGGCTGCTACAAATACCTGTGTGTCATTTTTCCTTTTTGTACAGAAAATGTGTGTACAGAAAAACAAGAGAAGGGAGTGCATTTTAAAGTGTGAAATTCTATCAGATACAGTTTATATCCCTTCCCTGCTAGCTCACTTTAGACAGCTTTGGGGGGGGCGTGTACTTATCTCTTATCCCCTATTAAGTTTCCTTCTGCTTTATTCACTTTCTTTTTTAGATGATTCATTTATGCCCTTTTTCCTTTTCTTCCTTTTAAAAAATATCACGATCACCACCATCACCCAATAATACTTTCTCATCCCCCCAGTTTCACACTCTTAAAAAAAAAATAAGAGCCCCCTTTTGTAGCAAACGTGGCCTTGGTCTGAAAACGTGACTCAGTCTAGACTTCTATTTAATTACCTCTGCTAGTGTTAGGTTTTATTTTGCATCCTAAAACTTTACGGAAGTTACTAGTTATTTAAATTAATTTTGGACATTTTTTCTCACATGGAGTGGAAATCTGTCTTCAACTACCATCTATTAGCACAGTTCCCACACTTAGCATAATGTATGGTCAATGTGTATAATCAATATGCAAATATGATAAATGGTATTATCTATCTAAAACCACCAACTATCATATAACTCTCTAAGGTAGCATCTGTCTCCCCCGCCCCCCCCAATTTGTTTTTGTTTACTCTTTGCCTATGTTTATTCTTTCATTTGAGCAACTAGGAGATGCAAGGGATAGAGTGCTGGGTCTGGATCCAGGAAGATTCATCTACCTGAATTCAAACCTGGCCTCAGATACTTCCTAGCCATGTGACCCTGGCCACATAACCCTGCTTGCCTCAGTTTCCTCATCTGCAAAATGAACTGGAGAAGGAAATGGCAAACCACTCCAGTATCTTCACCAAGAAAATACCAAATGGGGTCATGAAGGAATTAGTTACAATTGAACAATTTTCTCAATTTCTTTTTCTTTTCTAATTACTTTAGCTAGCCTTTCTAGAAATATATCAAATAGTATTGGTGACAATGGTCAAGCTGCTAATAATATTATTCAATGACTTCTAGTGTTTCTCCTTTATACATATACTACTTGATTTTAGATAGGTACTATTCGCCATATATAGGAACAATCCCTTTATTCCTATGCTTTTTTTTTTATCATAAATGTAAATATTTGAACTTAAATACAAAGTTAGAAAGAAAAAAAATGTGTGCATAACAGAACAAAAGAGAGGATTCTAAATATGTAACAATAAATTTTAATTTCCAGAAAGCCCATATGAGAAATAATACTCATTGTGTTGAGAATTTCCATCTTTTCTTTGCTTCCTTGTAAGTTTTCTTTTGTTCTCTGCTGTGCACTTTTTTTTACTTTGTTCTTTTTTTTCCCTCCCTGCACCCTCCCCAAGAAGGCTACAATACAATTTAGATATGTTTCTCTATAGCTATAAATATATACATACATGCATACATATTCTATACACCAAACATATTCTACTCCTAGTCTTTGTTTTTGTTTGTGTATGTCTCTTGTCTCATATCCCTCTTGTCACCTCTACCCACTACCTTGCCCTCCTCTTGTTGCCTACCCCCCTCCAAGGGTCCCTCCCCTATCCTCCCATTCCCATAAATCTAAATACCCTCCTATAGCTTACTTTTACCTATGCCCTCACACTCCCCTCTAAAGATCCCTCCCTTGTCTTTTTTTTTTAAACTGACTTGAAAATTGTAGAGTTTATCGAATATCCATTTTTTTTTTGCTTCAGATTAATACTGAACTTTGCAGGGTATGATATTTTCAGCCGGAGGCCCAGTTCTTTTGTTCTTCAACATACTATGTTCCAAGACCTGTGATTCTTTAATGTCACAGCTGCTAGGTCTTGTGTGAGTCTAGTTTTGGCAGGACCATATTTAAATTGTTTTAATCTTGATGCTTTTAATATTTTTACCCTTGAGCTGGGGGTTTTGGAATTTGACTGTGATATTCCTATGAGTTTTCCTGATAGGATCTCTTTTAAGTGGTGAATGGTAGATTTTTTTCTATTTATATTTTCTCCCCTTGTTCTAATACTTCATGACAATTTTCTTTATTTCTTGTAGTATTGTATCAAGATTCTTTTTTTTGATCATAACTTTCAGTTAGTCTAATTATTTTTATATTTTTTCTTGATCTATTCTCCAAATCTGTTGTTTTTCTTATAAGATGTTTCACTTTCTCTTCTATTTTTCCATTATTCATATTTTGTTTAATTATTTCTCAATCTCTTATAATTTCACAGGCTTTACTTTTTGCCCAATTCTAATTTTCTTTTTTTTTTATTTTGGAGGGCAGTTGGGGTTAAGCAACTTGCCCAAGGTCACATGGCTAGTTTTTTTTTTTGTGTGTGTCTGAGGCTGGATCAGAACTCAGGTCCTCCTGACTCCAGGGCCAATTCTAATTTTCAAGGTGTCATTTTCTTCCTTAAGATTCTGGATTTCCTTTTCTAATTGGTTGCTTTTCCTAATCTTTTTGTTTCTCTTGGATTATTCTTTTTTTTTTTTTTTAGTTTTTTCTCCATCTCTGACATTTGATTTTTAAAGTCTTTTTAAAGATCTTCTATGAATTCTTTTTGGGCAAGTGACCCTTTGACATTGCTCTTTGGAGGTTTCTTTACTTCAATATCTGCCTCTGAAGATGAATCCTGGTCATCTCTATACCGATAATAGCTTTCTATGGTTGGATTCTTTCTCCTTTGCCTGTGCTTTTTTTGTGGTAATAGCTGAATTTTTATAATTATCTCTTGCCCTGGGGTATAGGAAATGGTGTCTCTTGCACCAGATCTTCAGTTCTCCCCTCTAACATGGAGCCAAAGCCAAACCTCCAACGGGGCAGGTGCTGGTTCTTTCTCACCCCCACCGCTCTCTGCAGCACAGCCGGGTCTAGCCTTCCTGGTCAGCAGAGGTTTCCTCCATCTTCCTGGGCTCAGCCACCCAACTCCCCTCACTATCCCCGGGGTAAAAGTCCTGAGGCTGGGGCCAAGGCAACCCCTCAAACCAACTAATACCAGCCCCTTGATCTTAAAATGGAACCTAGCCTGGAGGTGTTTAACTCTTCTCTGGACCAAATCTTGGCCAAAGATTTCTCTCCAAATCTCAAATTGTCCCAGGAAGACTCTTGTTGTGCCCCTGTTCTTACTTATCTCCACCCACACTTTGTTCACCCTAAAGTGCTATTTTAACTCTTTTACGGCTGAAAATCTTGAGAGTTTACAATTTTCTGACCTACTCTGCCATCTTCCCAGAATCCTCTTCCTTCCTATGCTTTTTAATATTTTTAAATGCTGAACTTTTGTCAAAAGTTCTTATGCATCTATTGACATGATCATTTGACTTTACTACTTTTATGAATAAAATGATCTTTATGTTTATAATGTGTAGGTTTATAATTTTTTTAATATTGAAAAAGCTTGTAGTTATGTCATAAATTGAATTTGGTCAGAGGGCATAACCATGAATTAGGGCACAAAACAAATCACAAATAAATGCATCCTGTAAGAACCATAATGAACTAAAAATTATATTCAATAAAGGGCCTTTGAAGTAAATATGAAAAATTAGTTGGAGTAAATATGTGCATATATATGTGTGAGAAATATGTATAATCCTTTCAATTCTCATTCAGTGTCCTGTAGAGGTCTGTCATATCTAACTTTTCTAAAATTCTATTCAGTTTCTTCATTTCTTTTTTCTGTAGATTTATGTAGGTCTGAAAAGGGGTAAGTTGAGGTATCCTATTTTTATAGTTTTGCTGCCTATTTCTACCTGAAACTCATTTAACTTCATTGCTTGTCTTTTCTGAAACTATGCTACCTTTTAGTGATCCCCATTTCCCTTTCTAAATGCTTACAACTCACCCATTTGATAAAGTGTTTTAGAATTTTGGCAGGAATCAACGTCAATTTCGTTGGCATAATAAGTATATATATATATGTGTGTGTGTGTGTGTACATATATTTCTAAAAATATTCATCCATTTCATTCAAATTATCAGTTTTGTTGACATATATTTGAGCAAATAAGTTTCTGATTATTCCTTTCATTTCTCCTCCATTTTTTATGAATTTAAGAAAATATTTTTATATTAGTAATTTGATTTTCCTGTCAGATTAGCTAATAGTTTGTCTATTTTATTTATTTCCTTTTAAAACTTCTAATTTTACTTATAAATTCATTTTCTTAATATCATTGATTTTCAAATTATCTGGGGTTTTTTGGGGGGGGTTCTTGACTTTTTTTTAATTACATGATCAGTTCATTGATTTGCTCTTTCTGTCTTTTGTTGAGGTAAATATTTAGAGATGTAAATGTTCTTCTAGGTAATGCTTTCACTGTATCCCAAATTTTCATTATGCTTTCTCTTTGTTATAGTAGTCTTCAATAAAGTTATAAATTGTTTCCATGATTTCTTCTTTGGCCTACCAGTTTTTTAGGATTCAATTATTTAGTGCCCCTTTAAGTCTGAACCCTACCTTTAAAGGTCCTTTATTGATTATACTTTTACATTTTCATTTATTTATTAATTTATAGCAAAAAATGCATTTGCTATTTGCTTTTCTGCCTGCAATTAATGAACTTTTAATGCCCATATTTTTTTGTTTTTGCAAGGTGCCATCAAAAACATGTGTATTCCTTTCCATTCCCAGGAGTCACCGGAGACTTATACTATCTAAATTTTCTAAAATTCTGCTCAAGTTCTTGACTATTTTCCTATTTGTAATTTTGTTAGTATTGTCCAGATCCCAAAGGGGCACAGTAAGATCCCAATCATTATAGTTTTTCTATTTCTCCCTGGAACTTTATCTTTAAGTACTCAGATGCTAAATCATTTGGTGTGTATATGTGTTTATGTATATGTATATATGTATGTACATGTGTATGCGTATATACACACATATAATTTGGCATCTGTATGTTTTGGCATATATACATATACACACATGGGTATATTTGTACACAATATGTTTAATGTGTCATACATGAAATGCAATTTTATTATCTGTGATACCTTTAAGCAGAATATATTTTCTCCACTTATCTTTCTTAACCATAGTAAAACTGATTACATTCTCTGATATTAGGATTGATACCCTTGCTTTTAAAAAATTTGTCTGAAGCATAATAAATTCTGCTCAGCCCTCTCACTTTAACTTTGTGTGAATCTTAAAAAGAACATCTTATTGGATTCCTCTTTCTAATCCATTTTGCTACTTCTCTTCCCCATCCTTTAAATAGTTTATGTATGAGCTCATTCCACTCATGTTCGTGGGTAGAATTGTTAATTGTGCATTTCCTTTCACTACAATCTGATACATTTTCCTCCTTTCTCCTATCCTCCTCTCTGCAAGGAAGACGTTGGAGAAATAGAAGGGAGCTGATAAATCCAAGCAGTGTCTAATTGGTCTGCTGCCACCTCTCCTCTCTTCAACAAACCTGACCTTGTTTTCTCCTTCTTACACTTTCTTTCTCTCACCAGCTGAAGCAGTGAGTCACCTTGAGAGAGAAAAAGCCAAAATCCTCCCCTTAGATAACAATGGAGACAGTCCTGAATTCCAAATTGAGCACTCAGAGTAACAGCATCCGTTAGATGGGTGCTTCTCAAACTTTTCAGAACCTTTTAACACTCTTAAAAATTGATTCCCCTCTGTGGTTCCTTGGTACCACACCTTGGTATGTTTTCATGCTGGCTACTTGAAGTATTTTTTTTTATTTGATCTGGAAGTTCTGGATTTTGGTTCTAACATTCCTGTGAGTTTTCAGTTTAATTTCTTTCAGGAGATGATTGGTTATTTCTTTCTGATGCCACTTGGCCCTTTCATTTTAATAGATATGAGCTTGGTTTTTGTTATTGTGCTGTTCTTTAGTGATTTCTCAAAATATGGTGTCTAGATCTTTGCTTATTGTTTTCAGAGAATCCAATGAATGATTCTCTTTCTTCAACCTGTTTTTGAGATTTGTTCAGAGTGGTGGGGTGGGGTACATTGAAAAGCATTTTCTCCCTTTTATAAATCTTTTTATTTTTATCCTAATAGTTCTACTTTCTGGAATTATTGAGTTTTCTTTGTGCTGACCTAATTTTAAGAGCATCTACTGTTTGGGTAACATTTTCCATCTTTTGTCCTAAGCTATTTATTATCACACCAGTTTTTTTCTTCTAAAACTTCTTTATCACATGAAATTGCATTAAAAAAAAAAAACTCTTCCTTTATTCCAGCTATTCTTGGAGTCCTTGAGGTCATGATCCCAAACTACATCTCCCTCCCCCTAGCCCAAGACTGATTGACTTGTGAAATTACTAATTTGTGTTTACTTCTTGGCTGTCTTTTGATTCATGTTTTTTAATGTGTCATCAGGGTTTTCTTTGGTTAAATCTTATCTCTAGCTTCAGTTTCTCATTTGGCGTATGGTCCTGGGCTTCTGCCTCTGGCTTCTACTTCCCCTGGGCTATCTATGTGGTTGCCCAGCTGTTCTATGGTCTTTCTAGTCAATGTTGCTGTTGGCTTCAAGTCCAAAGTGCTTTCTTTCCTGAAGGAAGCCTTTTTCTACACTTACAGCCTCTAGCTATCCTGAGATGTAGAGTTCTGGGATGGATGAAGAAGCTTATCAATCCCAAATTTCTTTTGGGATTGATCATCACTTGGCATACTTTATAGTAGCTGAGTTATTGCCTTCTTTATCAGAATTTGCAACCGCTCCCCACTCCTACTTTGTCCCACATTTGTAAAGTTGATAGTTTTTAACATAAGTATAGAAGTCTAGACTTACCTCTATCCAGTTCCACTATAATATTCTAGGCATGTTAAAATCTTGGATTATGGCTTTACGTGTGTTAGCTATTCCTTACCTTGTTTCAACTAAAAATTTGAGAATGCCTTCTAAAGTTCCATCTGCCATTGATAAACGTTCTGAACAGCCCTCAGCCAAAGAAACATCTAGGGGCTCTCCAATAGAATTACTTCTGAGTTTTCATTGCTTCATGTATCCTCCTCTTCAAGTTTTTCTCTGTCTTTTCCTTAAGTATGGCATGAAAGGCACTGTCTAGTTCTTCTCACTTACCAGTTTCATCCCCTCTTGTTATCTCTCCTCTAGGATCTATACCTTGCCAATGGTATAGATGGCTCCTGAGGAGAGAATGAAGCTGACTTTGCACAGCCCTGCCTTATTGAAATCCAATTCACTTGCATGTCATGGCATCATCTTCCTGATGTCATGGTTCTCTTCAAGAATGAATAAATCAACAAATAACATTGTCTCTTGTCTCCATCAACTTATTTTGTTCATTAGTTTTTAAAATTTCTTTTTCTGTGCCTTTTCTAAAAAGAATTTCTTTCCTTCATTCTCTTCATTATTTATCATCCCCTTTGGTCTATTCCAGACTTTTGTTCTTTGACTCATAGATCTTATACTTAATCTTTCATTATCCTCTGTATTCTTCATGGAATTAAATATATATACTGATTTTGGGTTTTCTCTTTAACTGCTATTGCCCTACACATTTTGCACTCTGTTCCCCCCTTTTTTTATTGTACCCTCCTTAGAAGACAGTGAGTTCCCCATAAAGAGGTCTCCCACATACATTATCCCAAATTCCTGCAGGAGATAGAGAGATTATTTATTGCTCCATGGTAGGAATCTTCCTATAGCCTTTATTACGTAGCAAGGACCCTAGCATACCCAGGGTGGCTGCCAACACAGGTTCTTAGATCTGCTTTTCTAAAGGAAAGCAACTCCAAATGGGTTAGCAATCTTGTTTTAATCAAACATATGTCATTTACCTAGCTCAGGGGAAAAAGGTCAGCACCCCAAACATCAGAAAATACCAACAAGTTACAAGCAGACAACAACTACAGAGTAACATCAGCAGACAGGCTTCTGACTGTCTGAACATTACATCCATACCTAGTCAGTTACCAGAGAGGGAAGCACCAACATCTGGGTTTTCAAAGCCTGGGGGCTCGATGGCTGCCCAGAGTTTCTACTGGTCAAATCACATAACTCTTCTCAAAGTGAGCCCCAAAGCAAAGCCTCACACCAGGGTATATATAGCCTTCTCCTCGATCAGAGAATGTCACAGCCCTCTTGACCCATTGCCCAATCACAAAGTAAAAAAAAAGCCTCCTGCCACAGGCTCCATGTGACCACATTCAGCCTATTAGGGGGCAGAGTATATTTTCAAATCAAGGAAGGTTCTCAGAGTCACTTAAGCCTATCAAAGGGCCTAAGGGCAGGGAAGATCTTAAATTCCCATTCCCAAAACAGCAATACATTAATTACCTTTAGCTTCCCCCTTAGCAATCCCCACCTCAATTTTTTTTTTTAATCTCTTCCTGGGTCAATACACTCTTGATATTTTGAGAGTTATGTCTTGAGGAGCTCAGATTCTCCTGATCCTGAGGCAGGATGAGTGATCTCTGTAAGCACTAAATCTCTGCAGATAATTCCCATTGCAAAATTCCCATCTTTTTTTGTAGACTCTCTTCTTCCATAGTAACTTTTATCAGTGGAACCTTCTCCTACCAATGAAAAAAAGATCTCCCCATTTATTTCC
Source organism: Petaurus breviceps papuanus (assembly GCF_028583685.1). Lineage (NCBI taxonomy): Eukaryota > Metazoa > Chordata > Mammalia > Diprotodontia > Petauridae > Petaurus > Petaurus breviceps. The sequence goes on along the minus strand of NW_027186457.1, from coordinate 22,197,359 downwards.
TCCATTGCTTCCTTCCCTTTCAATCTCTCTCTCTGCCTCATCCATTCTCCTGTAGGCTTTCTTCATGAGACATTATAGAAGTCTTTTTTTTCTTCCCCTTCATTCTTAGGCTTTGACCTAATTAGAGCAGATCACATGCACTCTCCACTTATTTCATCCTCCACTCCACCCTTTTACATACCCTATCGTTCTGTAATTTAGTCCCCACCCCCCCTCCCAAAAAACCCACATATACTTTTAGGTGACTTTTGAGGTTTGATATATAGCGTCAGGCCTGTTTCTCTACCATCACTTTATTTGACTTCTACATTCACTCTTGTGTCCTGACATATGTTTAATAAGAAAACTATTAATGTCTACTTATTATTTTGTTGTCTTTGTTTGTTGCATTTTAGACTTTTATATTTCTGTTCTCTGGTGTGTTTAGGAAACAACCTCATACAATCTGTTTTTCTTTCTAAGAATGCTTTGAACATCCATTTTTAATAGTGAATGTTCATCTTTTTTCATTTATGGTGAGGCTCAGATTTGCAGGGCAAGTCACTGAGGGCTAACGTTGCCCTTTGGTGTCTGTTATTCAATTCCCTCCTGTGGTTTCTGGTGTTATTCGAATTTCCTTTCCTTCATATTTGAAGGTCTTTTTCCCAATTGCTTACAAAATTTGTTGGCAGTGGAACTGTTAAATTTAACTTCTAAGTATCTTTGAATTTGCAAATACCTCTTCACAGAACTGATAGTTAATCCACACCTTTCCTGTTGGTTTATCTCATGCTCAAGGTTTGAGTATAAACCGTATTCTTCCCATCTGAGATCTCTATTAATTTTAGCCTCCCCCCCCCCACCTTTCCTTAGTTTCCCCTACTGTTCCTTCTCTTCATTATCTCCCTGGACATGGAATCTACAAGAGGCTCAGCTTCCTCCAAACACTGGGCAATTCATGATTCACCAGCCTTGGTCCCTGCCCCAAAAGACTTCTGGGGGACAGAACTGGTGCTAACTGGTTGCAGGACATTTTCCCTCAGGTTTAGTGGAGTGCCACACAGTCTCCCACATGTCTATCCCCACTGCCTTTATTCCTCAGTTCTCTGGCCAAGTGGAAATTTTTGAGCAAATTTTTGCCCTTTGGAGCTTGGATCTCGAGGCCCTGGGATGAGGTAGGTGGTTCGGGTACTGAGTCGAGTTCTGTTGCAAGGGCAGACACCTGTCCCTTTCCCTGTGTTCTTCAGGATAAGTACTGTTGTAACACAGAGCACTACCATTGTATCTTAGCCTAATTGCATTTCTGGCCTTTGGGTCTCTGCAGTGCTAGTAGTATGGGTGGGTTGGGGTGTAGAGTTGGGTTCTACTACAAGTGCATGGGTCCACTTATGCAGCCTTATTGTCAGGAGCATGATGGGTAGTGGGGGAGGAGGTATTGGGTGTGACCTGGGGATTAGATATTATTGGCCATATCTACTATTCACATTTCAACCTTTTTTGTATTCTTGGTGTCCTAGATGGTGTAGACAGTGGAAATTGTTCTATTTTTGGTGCATACTTTCTATTTTGGAGAGGTCCAAGTGATTGTGAGGACCAGAGGAAATGTCTTGTCATATATCTTGTTGGTCACCTGACTTCACATACACAGATTATCCCTTTAATGATCTGTTTCAAAATTTTGGCGGGAATAAAGGTCAAGTTAATTGGACAGGTCCTTTCCAGACTACACCATCTTGACTTTTTTTCTTTTTGAAACCTGGAACAATTCTTGGTCTTTCCTGTGCCAAGGCACCTCCCTTATTCTCTCAAGAGCTTCCAAAGACCCAACAAAGGCAGTTTAGTGATCACATTTGCCAGTTCTTTCATGGCAGACATTATCATCAGAGAATATAATTCAATACACATTTATCAAGCAATTATAATGTGCTAGGCACTATACTCTGGGTGTATGTGTGTGTGTGGTGGGGTCCAAATAAAAAGACAGTCCTAACCCTCAAGGAACTTAGAATCTAATGGGGAAAGCTGAAAAAGTAGAGGAAGAAGAGAGGCAACAAATCGGTATCCGTGGATAGAAGACAGACAAGAAGACAGGATGGGTAGCCATGGATACATTGCGATCTGGATTCCAAGAGGGAAGACTGCAACTGATGAGATCAGATCCATTTGAGTGTTCAAAATACCTATTATTGGCAGCTTTAGTGACTAGTAGATATGCCAGTTGAATACCCTAGAACTGAACTAAATTTAGAAATGAGATTCAAACACTAAAGGTGGTAAGAATTAGATGGAACATGAGCCATAGATTATTTCTTGAAAATCTTCAGGACTGCATTTTGTCTATGCCTGATTGGAAGCTCTGGTAATCGGCAACGTGGTATATAATTGAGTTGTTCCAAAGTAGTACGGCCATCCTCAGGAAGCAGTGAGTCCCCCATCAAGAGGTCTCCAAGTTCCCCCATATGATCACTGGATGAGCACACTGTAGGGAAGATTCTTCAGTTGGACTAGATCTCTGCTCTGAGATCTTTCATGAAAACTTACTCCACTTTCTGACTCCATTATTTACCAATGGTACCACCATCATCCTTGCTTTCCTCTGCTATCTGACCCTTCCCTCTCCTTCACTATATATGTGTGTGTACACATGTACAGGCATAAACATATATATGTGCACACACATGCATACATTTAAATGTGTTTCGCTGTTAAGTCTTAAGTCGACTTCCACAAAACTTCTTGGATGTTTCCTTCTCTTTTTTCCTACTGCCATGACCACAGTACAGGACCTCATTCTCACCTCCCTAGACTGTCTTAGTGACTGCCTAACAAGTCTTTCCATCTTTACTTTCTCTCCTCAAATTCTATACAACTATCTGCAGTGAGGAGGCAGTACTCCCTTCTAATACCCCCACATACCCAGTCCAGCAGCCCAATCTTACTCTTTACCTCCACCACTTCTTCCATCTGCCTCCTTTCTTTCCTCATCAACACAGGTCAGACCCTGACCCTCAGCTTGTATGACTGCAACATTGGTGTCTTTGCTTCGAGCTTTCCTCATTCCAAGCCATCCTTCACACAGCTGCCAAAGTGATTTTTTTTAAAGGCACAAGTCTCACTGCATCACTCCCCTAATCAATTCCAATTTGCCAATGACAAACTCCTAGTCATCATTTGAAGCTTTTCACAACCTGGTCCCAATCTTGGAACCGCTTACAAGCCAGTCATACTCGCTTTCTTATAGTTCCTCCTAACCACCATTATGGTACTTCTGCCTTCACAATGGTGTTTCAGGCCTGGAATGCCCTCCTTCCTTATCTATGCCTCTTTGAAGCTACTACTGACTTTAAGATTCAGTTCAAATACACCCATGTCCTTGAAGGCTTTACATGTAGCAAAAATCACCTGCAAAACAGTTCAACCCTCTTTGCCTAGCATTCAAGGACCAGTAGATCAGTATTATGTGTGTATTTGAGACACAAATACATCCCACTATGATCATAGACTTGTCTCTCAGTTAAAGTAGACTGCTCTCTCAATCATTACACAAGCCACCTGTAGCTTGGTAATCTTATTCTGTCCCATGAACTCAATTATCATATCTATTTTGATTCTTAAAACTACCCAGCCAGTGTAAGCTCTTCTGGTTGACCTTCAGTCATGCATCTTCAACCACTTATCACACATCTTAAGTTGGATGTCCTATAGACAATTTATATTTCCACCTAAATCCTAAACTACTCAAGGGCACTACTATCCATTCCCAAGCTCCCAAGCTAGGTAGGCTTCACCCCTATTTCTCACCCTCATAGCCAATCTGACCAAGGCCTATTTTACCCTTGACATACCTGCCACCTTCCTTCTCATGCTGCCACTACCCTGGTTCCCATCCCCATACTACTGAGCTAGCAAGTCAAGCAATGCTGCAACAGCCTGCTGGTGAGTCTGTCTCAAGTATCTTTCCCAGGCTGGTCCTTCCTCCACCCACCTGAAGTGCTCTTCCCTAGGCATAGGTATGAGCTTGTTTCTCCAATACTCCAGTGGCTCTGTCATCTCCTGGATCAAACAGAAAATATTTCTTGGCTTTCAAAGCCTGTAACTTAGCCCCCCTCCAACCTTTCTAGTCTTCTTAGCCAATTTCTACTAGATTCTTGCATCTTTACAAATAAGATAGTCCATCTTTCAGCTCTGGCTGTTCTTCATGCCTGGAATGTTCACCTCTGCCTACTGGCTCCCCTAACTTCCTTCAAATCCCAGCTAAAAAACTTTCTAAAGGAAATTCTTCCTAATCCCTTAATTGTGGTGCTTTCCCTTGGTCAGTCCATATTTATCACTGGATTAACTTTACAGTCATCTGCATACTGTTATGCCTGCTGTCATCTTTTGCCTTTCTCTGCGTCCCTAGCATGAAGCACCCACGTCTGATACGTAGACACTGAGTGTTTGACTAGTGACCATGGGCTTAAACTCTCCTAGATGTCCTTCTGGCCTCAAACCTTTTCCCTTTCTAATCCATTCTTCATATATCTGTAAAGTAGTCCGAACAGAGAACGCTATGAAAAAAGCTAGAGTATGTAAGTCATAACCGCAAATGGATCAGAAAGCCAAATATGTACATGTGAGCCTTGGGGCCGAGGGAAAGGCTCCAAACTGTGCTTACTAAGGGCAGAGAGAAGTGGGGACAAGGGGGTTGAGAGGGTTGGTTAAGGATGCAGTAGGACTGTTCAGCACACATTCCGCAGGACAAGCCTTAACATCCCTCAGGAAGGCAGGAATGACTATAAAAATGCTGCCCTACTCTTAGAAGCAGACCTCTAATTATGTGCTAGCGCCTGCCTCATCCTCTCTGGGAGGGTGGTATCTTGAGCCACCCTGCACTGTCTGGGGCCCCTCACTCCACCAACAATTCAGTTTCCTTTTTATAAGTGAGTTCTAGGGTGGCAATGTGGATGGCACTCTTGGGAATCAGGGGAATAGGTTTCTGACTCAAAAAACAAGCATTTAAGTACTTGCTGGGTGCCAGGCCAAATGTGAAATGTTGAGCATATGATAAAAGACTTATTTATCCACATCAACAAAGTTCCATACTCATTTGATTCCACAAAGTGGTTACTAGAAAGACACATTTTCTGGTAGTGTTCTCAAGCCACATATCAAAAGACAGGTAAAGTGATATTAGGGAGATATTGCTATATTTATACAATTTCTCAAGAACATGTTAAACTGATACATGATTTTTTAAATGCAATTAGCCAGTCTTATAAGTGCATAACAAAGACATGCACATCACAAGCTATCAATCTAATTTATAATAAAATTTCACCTCAACTTAAGTTATTTTATTGAAGTAAAATATACCATTTTTGACAGATGGCAAATAAAAGCCCTAAAATCCAATTTCCTACTCAAGTATTTTTTGGGTCACGTTTTGATTGGTCCAAATACACCTAGAAAGAATTCACTTAACAAAGTATCATTGATTTAAGAGCCTGCCAATTCCTTACATTTGAGCTTATTAAACTTCCATTTTGAAGACAAAAACAGGCATCAAGACTATTATTATGCCTCAAACTACTAAGATTGTACCTTAGAATGTGAAATTCAGTATATATTCAGCTCTGTACAAACCTAATGTTGAAGAAATGGCATTGAGATATTACCAACTACTGAGAATCCAGATGCATAGAAAAAAAAATGTGCCTATTATGTGGGTGATAAACACAATAGCTGATCTTTGTACAGTGCTTTAAACATTTAATATACAAGCAACATTTTTAAAGATACATTCTCATTGGATGCTCTGTTCCGTAAGTCCCTCGTGGATCGGTTGGACAATTCATCCCCTTCAATATAATATTGTTAGAATTTCCAGAGGGAGAAGTGAGCATAGGACCATATGCACACTCTGTACACTCAAGCAGAAATCATCTGACATCACAGAAGGCAAGGATTTTCCATTCTAGTCTAAATATTAGAGCAAACTCTTTCATGGTAGGGATTTTGATTTTGTTTCCCTAATACAGTGATATATAAATTAGATTTAGTAAATGTCTTCCTGAATGTTCAAAGTTGGGAGTGTTCAGAATTCCTGAAATTCTGTGTTATTTCATGCATAAAAATACTGTTGGATTATTCAATCTTTTAACTTTTTTTTAACAATACAAACTCAACTAAATGCTCTAATTTCCTAGAGACTACAGGGATTCTCCCATGTCTATGCTGCAACGGTGGAGTCACTGGCCAGCTCACACTACAGTCTGCTGGGGACTCTCCACTTGGCAGCAGTCAGGAAGTCAGGACTCAGTTTAGCCTTGCTTTTATTTCATTTCATTATTTTGTTCCAGAGAGATTCTCTGTGAAACCTCAACTGTCAGACTTTTCCTCATTCTGAAACAAGCAGACTGTTCTATTAGTTAATTCTCCTTGGCCATACTCTAAATACTTACTTGGATTGGATCAACCCAGGTGAGCAGCTTTTGCCTTTAAGATCCTGAATAATTTCTCATAAAAATTTACAGGGTGCTGCAACGTAGAGATGAATTCAGCCAGCACATACACACTACGTGAAACTCATTTTCCAAGAAGACAAGTTGACAACTGATGTGTGATCTACTGGCTGTCTTCTCTTTTCCTTCAAAGAACACATAGTATTAGAAGCTAAATAGTTCCAGGATGTGCTAGGGTTGTAGTACAAGTAATACTTCTATCTGGTGCAGTAAGTACCTTTTCACTAGGTTCTGCTGACAGCCTCCATTCACATCCTCACCTGGACCAGGTTTTTGCCAGACCATGCCAATTTCAAAGTTCCTTTAATCCTTCCAAAAGAATCCTCGCTTCTCTCGTTACTTATGAACCCTCTTAACAAATTCACAAACAGGGAATTAATACAAGAAAGAGACTGTGCTGGATAGACAATTATTTATCTAACTTTAAAGCACCTAATACTTAATAAAAAGCATGACTGTCTTCCATACAGAACAAAAACAATCTCCCTCCTCACCCCAAACAAAAACCAAGACTGTTTACCTCTGGTTTGCCACTTAAATCTTCCTAAGCCTAGGACAAAGCTAAGAATAACCTCTAGTTTTATACCAGTGCTGGGAAAAAGTGGTCATAAATGCAATAATTTCAAGGGAGGATTAGACTCCTGGTATGACCTCAGGCAGATCATAACCTCTCCATGCCTCAGTTTCCTCAAATGTAAAAGGAAGTGGTTGAGCTGGATGGTCTCCCAATGCCCACATTAATCCCGTCCCAGGACAATGGATAAAACTTTTTTCCTAGATTACTTAATTACACACAACATTGCTATAGTCATTGTTCTCATTCTTGTAGGTGGCTGGTCTTCCCACATTCAAGAAGGAGTCACATGAAGTCAAGGCAGACAAGGATTTTCCATTCAAGTGTGAGAAAAGTAAATATTAAATGGCAGATTAAAATTTTTTCATGGTCCTTGAAATAATCTTCAAGTCATTTTATACATAAAAGGTTTTAAACTGCTATTAAATCCATTTTTATTGCCTCATTAGGGAGGAGTTTGAATTTTATGAAATGTTAAGTCCAATTAAACTTTGAACACATGTAGTCAAATATTTCAACAAAACTGCAGTTTAATTTCAGAAAAAGTGTTAAAATATATATATATATTTATACATCAATTTCTGACATACACTTAATGTGTTAGTATACACAAAATGATGCTTTCTCTTGAAACTGTATTTTATGAAATGTACATTTTTAATTTAAATACTCAGTATACACTGTACTTAATCTGCATGTTGCATTTATTAAATACATTAAAATCTGCAATGTAACAAAACGTTTTCTGCATACGAAATTCAAAACACCATTTTAAATGAACAAAAGATGGCTCACTTCATTTTCTCCTAGTGCTAGCACACCAGCTCAGCTCCACCCACACCAGCTGTTCGTTCTTTTCATTTGACATTGTTCACAGACTAATACATATTACAATAAGAGTGCTGGATAAAAACATGAGGTACGAAAGTGGTTCAAAGATTACAGGTCATGCAGATCATGCTAGACAGCAAAAGAAAATTGTGAATGAGAAAACACTAAATAAAAATACATAAAGAATGTGCATTATAAAAAAAAAAAAACCTCCATTACACAGCTTTGCTTCTTTGGTTACAAAGTAGGTTGAACAATTTCACAGCTTTTTATTCCCACCCAAAAAAAAGTCATACGAAATGTTGAAAAGCAGAGGAATCATGGCAATTTCTCTATAGAAAGTAGAAACAGAAATGAGCAAAGTTTTCTTCATCAAAATAGCCCATCAATTATTTATTATATCACAATAACTGGTGACTACCTGTACAGATGCACTATGGTCTTCATACTTACACTATACAAAATTTACATTCAAGCTGGGTCTTTACTACTGAAAATAAATACCAAAGGTAAATTGCCATTAGTGTTAGAAATATGCCAGGATTCTTTTGTTCAATTATTGCCTAAACGTTTTACCTAGTAAATGCAATCCCGTCTATCAAGTCCTTTACTGATACTTACATTTATTTTTTTTAAAAAATTAAGAAAAAATTCTGTGACATTGTTCATGTACATTATGAAAATAGCAGCCCTGTAATAAATAAAACACAAAGAAATGAAAACTAATGTAGGCAAATGTTACTTCTATTGAAAGAATGGCGGCTCTTTAGATGAATGGTTACTTATAACAAGATAGGAAGGCTCAAGGTAATCCATGGACAATGGGAGAGTGAGCGCCACCAAAGCTCTTAGAGAGCCCGCCCGCTCATGCGCACCAGGTCACAGGAGACTCTCCTTGTGTCCTGATGACATCTCACAGTGAGGACTAGCTCCTGGAGAATGATTGTCTAATACTGAAAAGGCCAAACACACGCGTGGCTGCTCGCTCTCATCTCGAGTGGAGAGAACCCCAGTGGCACACAAGGACAGAGGCGAGGAAGCTTTACGCTGAGGACACATTCGGCTGCTGAGGAGGTGGCGTTGGCTGCGGAGGCTGTGCTATCACGGTCTGCTGCTGAGAAGTGCTACTAGGATTGGCCTGTTGGGTGGAGAGTTGGGATAATTGATCATTGTTTGAAAGAGATTTTAACAGTGCATTCTCTCGTTCAAGTAAAGAGTTTCTTTCGACTAATTCTTTTATTTGTTCCTTCAGAACTTCCACCTCTTCTCTTACTGCATACATCAAATGGCTTTTCACCAGATCCTGTAAACAGAATTAGCAAGGTCAGAGACAATCCATTCTTAGGAACTAAAGGATTAAGACATTTGACCAAATCAGTTCTTTGGGAACAACAACAAAAAAACCCTGACTCCTGAAAACTGGTTTTCAACCTATGTTTTATAGTGTGCCCTTAATATCTCTATGAGAATAAAGCTCCCAATAGAATGAGGGGCAACTCAAGTACTTTGTGGCACCTTTCAGAATAGGAGGAAGAAAAATGTAGTTTGCTAAATGTCCTTAAAGCTAAAAACCTACAATGACGGTTTATTCCAGCAACAACGAGATCTCGCTGACTTTCACTGTCCAAAGGAGCAAAAGGTAGTGACAAGGGTTCAAAGGTGGATGGATACAGGACGCAAGGCTGGAAATAAAGGGCTGGAGTGTGGAAAAGGCGTCTGCTATTTAAGTCTAACAATGTGCAACTGTTAGCAACCTTTGAGATTGTTACACTTAATTCTCTAACACTTTCACTCGTGCTGTTTTGAACACAATGCTCGTGTGCAGCTTACTAAAACCATGTGTATCCATCTACCTACATATCAAAAGCCAGGAATATGAGTAATCTAATCTTAAGGCTCCACAGAACCCCAAGGGTCCACTGATAATATTTTAAGGGTTCCCCAAAGCTAGAGAGGAAAGAAATTACATCTTTATTCCAATATAATTCTCTTCCTTTGTGACATTCTGAGAAAGGGGTCATGGATTTCTGATACACACACACATAAGGGTTTTAACACTCCCCCTTCCTAAAGCATTAAGAGACCGAACCTGAATGGTTCAATGAAAAGAAGACTAATGAATTTAATTTATTTCTGAATGATCCCTCCCACCCCCCAAAATAACCAAAAACAAAACCCCAGCAACCCACAAAGCCCCTTTGGTAAAAGGGCATTTAAAAAGCTTTCTCAGTGAGTTGAAAAGGGCAGAGTAGTATTGTGTTGAGAGCACTGCAAAGGGTGGGCCCTTTAAGTTCTACATTTATGAATCGGGCACACTTAGGGCACCTCAGTTTCCTCAATGACATAATGGGGGCTCAGGAGGGTTGGAGTAGATAAATTCTGAGGTCTCTGCCAGCTCTAAACACAGAGCTGTGATCCAGTGAATGAGAAGTGGAAACCATGAAACCATTCATCTGGGTCAGGGGTGGGAGAACCTGTGGCCTCAAGGCCATGCAGGGTCTCCTTGTTGTTTCAGCTGTATAAAGTTCTTTCTGACCCCAGCTGGTGTTTTCTTGGCAAAGAGACTGGAGTGGTTTGCCTTTTCCTTCTCCAGTTCGTTTTACAAATGAGGAAACTGAGGCAGACAGCACTGAGTGACTTGATCTCACACAGCTGTTAAGTATCTGAGGCTGGATTTGAATTCAGGACAATGCTCTATCCACTGAGCCATTCAGCTGCCAATCTAGTTGTGAAAGCTGAATGAAGTCCCTATAACAAGCAGGCAATCAAAAGAATGCATTTTAATGAGAAATTAACCAAACTAATTTTTGGCAAGGAAATGCCCACTTACCAACAGAACCAACACATCCTGGGCAATGTTTAAGTGCCGTACAGAGTCTACAAGCATCCTACTTACCATCGCCTGCTCTATTTTGTTGTCAATGGCTACGACGCTGGCCCCAGATGCACTGCAAGAAAAAAAATTAAACATTTTATTAAATGGCAACTTAATAACCCTTACAAAGTGCCTACTACTATGTCCAAGGCACTAAATTCAGCCCTCCCTCTTCTAGCCTCTAAAACAATATGACAAATTGTTAATACTTTTCACATTTTACCTAAAATATCATACTGGTTATTTGAAATTATCACATTTAATCCACTTTGGGGATTTTTATAACTGTAGGTATTCAGTTTCCTCATCTGTAAGATAAAAGGACTCGATTAGAACACTCCAGTACAATTCCCTTCCTGTTTTGTAAAGACAGTATGCTGTTCCAGCTATGAAGTCATTCCTAGTTTCAAAAACGAACATACTCCCTTCATACTCTTCATTACTTTATTAGTTTTGCTAAAAGTCAGACATTCTGCTTTTATAGCATCCCAGATACCAAAAGCCTTAAGAAAAGATAGTTATTTTTCATGGTTTTTAATGTAGAAATTCCAATTATCACTTAATAGGGGACAAATAAGGGGTAAAAAAAAAAAATCACATAGTTTTCATATTTAAATATCTGCTTCTCAAACCATCAGAATGACTCAGAAAACTCTATAGCAAACCATATAAGCAAGGGATTAGTGTTCTGGAGCCTACAAGTCAAGGCTTTTGAGGCTGAAATGCCTAACAAACTATCCTGTTAGGTGAGTTTTCCCTTGAAATGTTTAAGAACACTTAGCATATATACGCACCCAAACCACATAACAAAAGAACCACCCACCACTGCCTGAAATTAAAATGTGAAAACTGAGATAAAACATTACTGCTTATAGAGAAAAGGTATACTTTCTGTGTCAATGGGTAACTTTTAATGCTGAGTTCTTGATATATGCCAAATAAAAGACAGGGACCGGTCCACTCCAGGAGGAGTGGCCAAGGGCACTAGAGAGGTTGAGGTTAAGTGATCACAGTCACATGGCATATGTGGGAGAAGTAGAGGCTTGAATCCAGTCCAGTTATCTATTCATTACATCATGCTGCCTTTTTCATATATAAAAGGTTTTTTAAAAAATGCACAAAACAGAAAGTTAATGACATACTTTTGTTCAAGACTCACTGCCAGTTAGTTATTCTGTTTTTTTTTAAGTATTAATGGGGGGTGGCTAGGTGGCACAGTGAATAGAGCACCGGCCCTGGAGAAAAGAGGACCTGAGTTTAAATCCGGCCTCAGATACTTAACACTTATTAGCCGTGTGACCTTGGGCAAGTCACTTAACCCCAACTGCCCTGCCCTCCCCCATCAAAAAAAAAGTATTAATTACCTGTGCTACATTTTATCAGATTCCAAAGCGAAGTCTACAATAAAAAAGCATTTAAATTCAATGTCTGCCTCAGAATTCATATGGAAGGTGCTCTGACCCAGAGCATCTTCCACGTTTTCCTATTTTTGAAATTTCCACATGTCAAGACTGAAATAATTTCTAAGCAATTTTATGACTTGAAACTCCAGTTAATTTCCAATTAGTCAAACATTTGTCTTATCTTTAAATAACTATATAAGAGTATGAACTAGAAACAAGTGACATTCTTAACAAGGATAAATGTGACTTTGGATCAAACACAACTCCTATTACAAAGTAGTCAGCCACCCACCGTACTATGTGCTAGGCACAAGCTACATTGTGGGGAAACAGAGAAGGGCAAAAACAGTCCCTGCTCTCAAAGTAAAGTTAGTTCATAGTCTGATCAGGGAAATGATATAAAATTCGTAAGGCACCAACAAAACATTTTTAGGATAAAGGGACAGTGTATTAAGGGTACTTGGAGAAACTGGGATTCTAACTAAGACCTGAAAGAAGCCAGGAAGCAGAGATAAGGGAGACAATGCCCCCTTGGGAGAAGGTGTAAAATCTGCCAGGAGTCAGGTGGTGGAATGATTTGTGAAGGAGGACTTCCTAGATCCAGGGGTAAGAGGGCAACCCTGAGTTTGAGGAGTGACAGGGTGAAGGGTGGAGACGGCGGGCCAGTGGAAAATGGACCCTCCCTTGTCATGAAGGTACCTGACACTACCTCCACTTCTGTGCTTTGACATTTACAGAGCATCCCCTAGGAACCCCATTTTATAGGGCTGAGGTTTTGTGCATTACCACAACAAACAAGGAAATCATGCAACTCCACAGTCACATCAGAATCTTATCCAGGCAAATGGCCACTAAGTCACTGGTTCTTGATCCTCTAGTCCCCAGATTCTGTTGCCCTCAGCTTTACCTACTACACATCCAGCAGGTTACCCCACTACTGCATAGCCCTTGGCCCTTCTTCTTCTTTCCAAGGAGCTACCTAGGTTTCAGTGTTTGCCTTCCTACCCTTTCTCACTCTCCTTCTTTGGGAAATGTTCTTCATAAAAAGAGTTGCAAGGGACATCCAAAGTTTATCTTCTCCAACCCATACCAGCAGTGTCTCTCTACAGAACAACCCCCAAAGAATAGTAATGATGGAGAACTCATTTCTCTGAAAAGGACTTTCAACATTTGACTAGCTTCCCCATTTGGTCAAAACCTACCCTTGTAAATACAAGGATTACTTTTGCAAAAATGACTCCTCAGTTTACTGAGAGATTAAATGATTTGTGCATGGTCTCACATTTAACACTCTTAGAGGCAAGGTTTAATCCTGGGTCTTCCATATGCTTTGACCCGCATTCCTATCCAGAGATCCACATATCTAATTTAGGAACAGAATTCAAACTTGCCTGGGTTGCAATTCTCACCATAAAACCATGCAGAACTGACAAATCTAGCTGAATCTGAAAACAGGGTTGCATACAGGTTCTTCCCTTTCTACTCAATTTAAAAGAAAATAAAAAATGTATAGTCTACAATCTTAGTTCCCAAAATTCCAAATTTAACTTAGTGCTATTACTTACTTTTTTATTTAAAGCATTTACTGATATAAATTATATATATAAAATATAAATTATATATAAATAATAAAAATATATAAGTAAATAAATAAATAAAGTAAGCTACAGCTTAAATGTGCACTAGGAATTCTGTGATGCTCCATATTAACTTCTACACAGTAGAATCTTCTTTGACTCTTGCCTAAGGCAAGCTCCCAAAGAGGGGGGAAATGAACTTGAATTTACCATGAAAACAAGCTAAAAAAAAAAAATCTCACTTTACAATTCTGCCCAAGTAGACATCTGGCTACTCCAAGAATCAATCGCCCCCTTAGGGCGGCCACGTGGCCAGCGCCGGCCTGGGAGGCAGAGGACCTGAGTTCGGATCCAGACCCCAACACAACACAAAAAACTAGCTGTGTAACCTTGGTTAAGTTACTTAACCCCAACTGCCTCCCAAAAGGAAAAAAACCAATCGGCCCATCTCTCACCTCCCTACACTCAATATGCCTGATCTCTGCAGTCTGAACTGCTGAACTTCAGTGTCCCCTCCCCCCACAGCATCCTCTGACCTCCGGTTAGGCTGCATGTTCTTGAGCAGACCGTAAGCTCTTTCGGGGCATGAACAGTCCCACTGATGTCTTTGCAAGACCAGCACAGTGTCTTGCTCATCATATGTCCTTAATATTTGCTAAAAGGATAAGGATATGACATGGTTTAAAAAAAAAGTGTAAAAAGAATATTTTTGGTAGCCTCTTGATAGCACTATAGATATTCAATAACAGGTATCTAATTCTTTCCTAAATAGTCTTTTAGAGAAGCAGTCTTTAGTCTGCTGATCAATAACTAGAAAAAGGATCTGCTGAGTAACCAAAAGTGACGTGGTTCATGTTACCCTTTGGGGATGAGAGGGGGATCAGATGGGATTATTCTCTCCAAGTATAACTGGCCACATGCAGGGTACTATGCTCCTGTCTCATTCTTATATCCGATCAAGTCCTATAGTTAATGTCTTTAAAAATCCATTTGCCCAAACCAAAAATAAAATTCATTTGTGCCTTCAAGATGGAACTCTTGGTTCTGAATTTACAACTTTGATCACACAAATCACAACACATAATAAGAGTTAAAATGATGTTTGTTTTAACGGTGCTTTCTCTGGCTTTTACTCTCTCTAGAACCAAATGGTGAATTTGGTTTTGCTGGATGAAATCAAAGATGTTTAAAGATAAACATAAATACCTGATTCAAGGTCTCCAAATAGCTCTGAATACAAAGATATTGTATATCTTCAAAGATATAAAAACAAACACCTGACTAACTTAATTAGTATACTTGGGAAATAGGATGTTCTGGTTAATTGAATTTTCTGATAAATTAGAGACTGTGTTCTATAATCCTTTTCCATTTTCATCTCTGCATTAAAACTCTAAAGCATCAGTATTGGCTTGAATAGAAAGCAGAGGCCAGAAGAGCTGAGTTCAGCTGCCATCTTCTGGAGAATGAATCTGGACACTAGGTTAATCCTTCTGAACTTCCGTTTCCTCATCCTCAACATGAGGATTAATAAATGACTGGCCTTACAAAGCTGCCATGATGCTACAATGAAATGGCCATGAAAAGTACCTCATCTACCTGTAAAGGGCTACAGTCAATCAACTAATGAGTAAGGTCTTCTATCTGCCAGGCACTGAGGACCCAAAGACAAACTTTCGACAGGTGGGGCAGATATGCTGGGGAGTGTGGTGCCAACCAAGAAAAAAAGCTAGAGATCTGAAGAGAACCTGGACTCAAGTTAACAAGCACCTATTATAGTCTGGGCAATGAGGATACAAAGATGGAAGTGAAATAAGTGCTAGGAAATGTGTGCATATGGCCATATGATTTCATTGGTCTAGTCTAGAACATAGTTTCTCAAGTGGATGATAATCACCCCCTAAAGCCTCAGGGTACCATTGCGGGATGCTGAATAAAAATAAGGTGGGCGGTGGGAGCATATGAGAAGACAATTTTGAAAAATCATTCATACATGTTTCATCTGTTGTGTAACAAAGTCGTAGTTTTATTTTCCAAATAAGCACACAAAATGCAAGGTCTTAAGCAAGTGTTGGCAGTCACACAGTAAGTAGGCCACACGTTTAAGGTGAGGGTTATGCATCAGGAGGAATATGCATGTGATGGCTTGTTTACAATATAATACAATATGGTTACATGATTCAATATTGTGTTATCAAAATTTCAGTGCAGGAAAAACCGTACAAGTTTATGATAAATTATTACATTTAAAATGTGTAATTTCAAAAAAATATTTTAACATTTTTTTTGTGAAATGAAAATACACAAAAACTTCAAGGTTTAACGTTAAAGAAAGTAATTTCCAGGGGGTGCTGAATCTTTTTTTTTAATGGGATGGTAGGCCAAATAAGTTTGGGAACCTCGGGAGTAAAGGATTCCCGGTGTGGAGGTTTCCCTTGCAGAAACAGATGGCCTAGAGGCAAGAGGGGAAATGGCCATCTGACACTGCTATTTCAAGTCAAAGCTTGAATGCAAGTCTTCATGTCTCTAAAAGTCTGTTCCTACTCTATCTCTCTAAATACTTAATAAACAAACGGTCATGTGGCAGGAGGAGGGAAAATTATCATACTGGATTGCACCCATTAAGGGCTGTGAAACATTTTTTTCTCTTTATACCATTTTATAGATGAGGACACCAAATCCCATACAGGTTAATAAACAAAGGTCTTCTGAAGGGTTGAACAGATGAGAAATCAATGTCAGACCTTGAGAACTAAGAAATCCATCCAGTCCACCCTCTAGATAAAACCTAGATAACAAGTGGCAGATGTAGAACACAAATTCTTCTCATTACTCTGATTCCAAATCCAACAATTCTTGCTCCTGGATGATCACGTATAACATCAGTTCTCTTAAGGTGATGATCCCAATCCATTCTCTTCTATTTTGCTCCATCTGAGGGCAAAAAAAGCTGAGGACTCTACCCCTTAAGTTTATCCTCCAGTCTCCATGTCTGATCTATCCCTATCTATTGGCTCCATTCTTAAAACCCCATCCTTTATCTGTCACCTCTTCAAGATCATATCCTGAAACCTAACTACACTAGCTGCCTCCCTCTTGCAGTCTGGCTTCTGGTCATCAATGATGCCAGAAAAACCAAATTCAATGGTCTCTTCAGTTCAAGTCATCTGAAACTTGCAACCAACCCAACCTTGCTGGCTACTTCTTCCTTCGTATATGCATGTTTTTCCTATTCTTTCACTGAATTCATTATTCATTTCTATCCTTCATCCTCTTTTCTACCTTCTCCCTTATAATATCATTCATTCCCTCTTACCTCTAATCAGGAGACTCCCAAAGTTACCATACCACGTAGCTCTTACCTCTTCCTTAAACTCCTGGGGTACCTATTTACTACCTATTAGCCACTCACATTACAAAGATGATCTTTCCCATTTCTGACCTGCAATTTCTTTATAATCTTCACATGTGCAAAGCCTGGGAAAGCATGCTTGGTTACTCTCAAACAATATTAACTCAGTCTTAGCTTAAAAGGGGCAAGGTCTCCCACTGCATCCTGGGCCACCTCCAGTTGTCCTGTATCTGGCCACTGGACCCAGATGGCTCTGGAGGAGAAAGTGAGACTGGTGACATTAAACAGCCCTCCCTCCCTCAAATCAAAGTCAGGTCATCATTTCCCTGAAGGTCACGGTCCTCTTTGAGAATGAAGGACAAACACAACCAACAACCTCGTCGGGCCCCCCTAAATCACCACAACCACTTGTGACAAGTCTCCCTTCTCCAAGCCATACTTCATACAGCTGCCAAAATAATCCTCCTAGGCATGGATCTGGCTCTTAAAGCTTCCTATAGGCTGAAATACAAACTTCTCTGCCTGTCACGCTTATTCATGCCACCATCTCCTTTATGCAGGTTAAGTTTCAGAATACCAATGTCTTCTATTCCTCTCCTCCAGGTGCTCGTGAGGAAGGCCATTCCCTGAGCTTTCTCATCTTGTCAGAATCTTGGTCTTCCAACAAGAAGCAGATGAACAGATAGATTCCTCAAAGCCTTCTCTTGAATAAGTGATCTCTCCCTTCTCAGGGCCTCTTCTAAACTACTTCAGCAACACTGAATTGTTTCTATGTTGTTCCTCCCAGTGATCAAAAGTGTGGGATTCAGCCACTTCTGAATTCTGGATAAAGGATTCTTAAATTTCCTAGCATCCTCCTCCTTTTACTCAGTCACAGAGTTAGGAGCCAGGGTTCATCCCACTGCACCATGCTGCACGATCATCCGCACAATGGATTTAAAGGACAGCATGGTTAGATAAAGTCTGAATGCAATTTTAAACCACATAAATCTGTTGTCCATCAAAGCTCTCACAGAACTACCCAGCTCTACTGCAAATGACAATGAAAAAGTAAAAGGCCTAGGACAGTGTTCAGGGGCTTAAGGGATCCAGAATGACACAATTCCAGAATAATCATGGTTTACAGGAGCAGGAAGAATGCTTTGTTATATCCAATTAAGCACCATGTGCTAGAGGTTACACAAGTGCATGAATTCAAATATGAATGTGACTGAATTTTTTTGTCATTTATCTTATCTTGTCTATTCCCAGAAGGCTCAGCTCTGAGAATCAGGGAGGCCACTTCCTGGAAGAGACTTTCTACTCAAAGACCTTTATGTAGCCAGCAGAAATAGTAACATCCAAAACAGTTAGATGTTAGAAACTTGAAAACATCATAAAAGCCTGCGTGCAGAAGTCTAAGATAACTTAACCTCAAGTAAGTTAGGTAAAGATCAAATTTTTTAAAATTAAAAACAGTAACTTACTTTGATCTTCCTTAATTACACATTTGGATTGCGGAAGCTGAGAGATATATGGTCGTATCCAGGCTCTGAATTGCATATTTGTGGGGGACTAAGTTTTCTCATTAATACAGTGAGTCTGAACAAGACAATTTCTAAGATCCTTTCTTACTCTTAAGGTTCTAAGGTTTGCTGGACTAATTAACTCAAAATCAACAGTTGACAAACCTGAACATGACAAATTATAGACGGACAAGCAACTTAAACCATTTCCATAACCCACAGAACTAAAAAAAAAAAAAAAAAAAAGCATTTGAGAAAGACAATTATGGACAGGGAAATGAGAAGCACTTCATTCAGCAGGCATTGTAAAAAAATTCAATGATTAACACCAACTATTTGATTCAACAGAGGAATTTCAAATTCGAGTGTTAGTAATTTCATTGCCCCTCCTCCACCCACCTAATTGGATAACTTAATATGAATGAGAATCATTCACCACAAGCGTATGTCATTAGTATCAGGCCCCACATTTCAAACAGTGCTACAAACACCACAGAGCAACAGTGTTAAAGCATGGTCAACACTAATTGTGTATAACTAGGAAGAATGTTACATATTCTCAAGTGAACTCTATCATCAGTATCACATAACTGGATTAAATAACATAAAACGCTTTTGCATATCTTCCAAATAACATGTGGCCAAAGAAAGTGAACTTAGAATTGACTAATTTCCAAATTAATTTAGTAACTCAATTTTTAAAAAATGTATTAGTGTTCCCCACAAAATACATATCTATAGAGACATATTTCATATCATCCTTGTAAAAATATAAAAATTATGAAATCCTTTGATAGATGTCATCAACAGTATTGGTGAGATGAAATAAGTGCAGTTCCCTTTTCTGTTTAGCTTAGATTAATTTTTTGTCCTAAGTACCTAGAAAGAATAGCTACTTGTAAAGCTATTCCTTGTTATTCTCCAACTTATGAATCAATTATGTGAATAACTTTTACTTTAGACTCAGAGCCTCAAAAATACTTTGACACAAAATAAGTCAAGCATCTACACAACTACAGACAATTCTATTAGCACTGATTACTCTAAAACTGGAGTGGTATTGCATTAGAATAGGAGTAGACAATCTTTCAGTGTTTACAAAGCATTTAACACACACGAGAGCCCTGTGAGGTTAAGTAGAGTCCTTTACTCTCAGTGACACTAAGTGCCCTGCCCAAATATGGTTACTGAACGCCAGTGGCAGGGATCTGAACCCAGAGTTCTCTGATTCAAGCCTGCCGCTTACTCTATTATCTATAGCATGTAGTACCTCAAATCAGGCCTGAGCCAGATTAAAATATAACTAGGAAACATTAAACAAAATAGGAATATAACACCACATGTTAGTTTGTGGCTTTCTAAGTCAATATGCTGCCACTATACTACATCAACCTGCTGATCTCATCCTTGAGGCCCCAGAAAGTGAAGTCAAACAAGAATTACAATCAAAATCACAGAGAAAATTATCGGTGTTGACAATGATCATTTTAAGATGTGGTAAGAAAAGATTATTCACTTATTAATAGACATACTAAACGTATCTAGTTGTTACTAAACTATATTCTGCAGGAAACTCAAGTCTTAAAAACAGATCATCTGAATGGGAAACATTGAATTCCAGAAATTAAGATCGCACTAACAACATTTGGTAATCTTCTGTCTTTGGGCCAAGATTCTCAAGACATACCTCTGAGCTTCATTTTCCTCATTTGTATATTGACTGTAATAAAAATGAGCTCTAATTTTTCTTCTATGTTGCCAATTATTATTTTAAACTCTGGTAACTCTCCTAAAAAAAAAACAAAAAAACCTAACAAGATAATATTAATTTTTCTGTTTTCACTTAAGAGTAAACAAGGAAAAATAAGTAAAACAAGTAAAAGGAGGGGAAAAAAAATCAGGAAAAAGTTCCTCCTGTGCTGAAATCTAATTCTCCCAGGTGAATGAGTTTAAAAGAATTACCGGATCAACAAATTTTACTCCCCTTACATGACTAGTTACACTTCAAGCACAGGCATTACACATTAAAAGGTAACTTTCTCCAAGTAATTCCATGTAATTAGCCAGCATGATATATAGTTAAGAGAGCTGTATTTGGAGTCAAAAGACCTGGGCTTGAAACCCAGAGCTGACACTTTATACCTGTGGGCCTTGGCCAATCATTTTCCTAACCTGGACTTCAACATGCTCATCTGTGTTATATTTTTTACCAGTCAAAATTTAGTGTTATGACAATATGCAATTTTGTGCACTAAAATGTTAAATTTAACTAGTATTAACAGAAAGTAACAGGTTAAGGAAAAAAAGTAAAACCTATTACAAAAATGTCTACATTGTCCTGAGCACCCCGATTCTTCCTCATGCCCACCTACCAAATGAGGCAAATATTACAAGCAAAGCTGGCTAGCCTGCCAGGGGCTCCACACCTGCCTGCTTCAGCACTGCTTCTTCACCAGCAGCCAGGTGTCACACACATCCTAAGTGATGAGTATTCTGACATTATTGTACTTGGCAGTCAAGAATTTTTATAACCGTATTTTAAGCTGGGAAGCAAACAGGGAAATTTAACACTGAAACAGTATCTAGAAGAATTTTTTTAAAATTCTTATTAAAAGAAAATTAAGTATAGTTTAGGAAATTAGGAAAACTATGGTACTGCACTGTGAAATAAGCACAATGGCAACATTCTATTATTAAAACCCAAAACTATGTTATCAATTATCTTTTCTCCTGCTTAAGTTAAAATCTGCTGGTAGTTATGGAATACAAGGAAACAAATGTAGTTATTATATCAAATGAATCTGTTTCAGCATACAACTAACTTGTCAGTTTTTTTTTTGAGAATGTTGGTAACCTAACACAGAATGATGTTTGACAAGATGAATACATATTTCCTTCCTATGAGTCAGACTGAAACGTTTAAAGTAGAGTGTGAGAAAGGGGTAGGAGGGAAGCACTTTATTAACAATATTGGAGTTTTTACTCCAACATTAGAACTAATTTGAAAGTTATATCTGATTACATTTAAATGGTAATCATTATAGCAATACCTAGGGTGATTTATACACAGCATCTACTTATTTCATTTTTTTAGGGATAAAGTGATGAAGTGCTAGGCCCAGAATCAGGAAAATTCAGATCCAGACACTTACTAGTTGTGTGACTCTGGATAAGTCAGTTAACCATACTTGTCTCAGTTTCTTCATCTGTAAAATGAGCTGGAAAAGGAAATGGCAAACCATTCTACTATCTTTGGCAAGAAAACTCCAAATAGGGTCACTTAAAGAGTGGGACATGGTTGAAAAATGACTGAGCAACAAAATAATAAAGGTCAATTCTCTAGGTGTTCTCAGGTCCCAAATTTAATGACATTTTGTGGCATCCTAGAGAAGGAGTTTAAGGTCTTTCTTACATACTAGATGCATATTGGTATTTAATTCAGTTTTTCTACCCATGCTCATATCAACAACAAAGAGGGCAAGAAATTTTGGTGACAGATTTCCAGCTCTAAAAAGTGCTAACACCCGTTAAGATTCTAATCCTGCAATATTAGTTATTTAATTTAAATTAAATTATTAATAAATACTATATTATTTTATTATTATTATATTAATAATTATTATTTAATTTAAAAATTTTTTAGTTCATTTATTGAACCTATTTTGGCTAGATGTTGATAAACCAGGTATGAATTATTCAAAGGCCAATCTGGACGATGGCAAGGTGGTCTATAAAGAAAGTCTGCTGTAATTCACACTGGCACCCATATTATTAAAAGAATTTTCTAGAATTTTTGGATCTCCAACTTACAGATGAGCAAACGTGGATTTGTGAAGGCTCTTGAGTATGGTCTACACAACTACTAAGGATATGTCAGAGGGGAATATAGTGGTCCAACTACTCTACTACATGGATACAGGTAAAAGCTGAGAGAGCATCAGGGTAATGCCTCTTATAATGAGGACAGGAAACCTTAGTTACTGATCCTCAATGAGCTCTCCAGTATACTGTAAGGCATTGCTAGTATTTATTTATAGCACCCCTAAAACAGTTCTATCTTAGGAAGCTAGATCTAACTGGAGCCAAGAACATTTTTAGTAGGTGATTTCCAAACCTTAATTTGAAAGGATGCTATCACATATGAATAACAGGTGGTTGGTCCTATTAAAAAATTTTTGGGATACAGGTTAAACCAGGGGTGAGGAACCAACAGCCTTTAGGCCACATGTGGCCCTCCATGTCCTCAAATATGGCCCTCTGATTGAATACAACTTTCACAGAGCAAATCTTAATAAAAAGATTTGTACTGCAAAACTTGGACTCAGTTAAAAAAAGGCTGTACCCAAAGACTGAGAAGGCCTCGTGTAGCCTCAAGGCCACAAGTTCCCCCAGCTATGGGCCAGTAAACAAAGAGTCACAGTAAAGAAGAACAGTAGAGTTGGAAACCTGGGCTCAAATTCCAGAATCTCTCTATTAACTGTATGAAGTCTTAAGTCAAATTCTTTGTTTCTATTTCCTTATCTGAAAAATTGGGAAAATACTTGGGCCTTCTGTCCTACTGGACTGCTGTGAGTCCATATGCAAGAAGGCACATAAAGTGCTATGTAAATCCTGACTCGCCAGGGGGATTTAATGTCAGCCACTACTATTAAATTATCTAAAATCCTTCCAATTACTAATAAGAATTGTCAGAGCATACAGTGATTTGGGAATGTGGTTTCAGTAACCTCTAGGCATTAGCTAATTTTGAGTGGTAATTGCTTCCATTAAAAACAGTGGCAGAACTGATTTTTAAAGAGATTAACAAAATATTAAGCTTGTCAGAGCAATTACAGGGTAGTACATTTACTGTTTTCAGTCATCTGGCAATTTAAATTATTTTAGTAACTTAATTCTTTTTTTTTTTTTTTGGTAAAAAGGTGCATATTTCCTCAATAGATCTAAGATTTAAAATCCTAGATTTGGAGGTGGGTGGGAGAGCCATGCACCAGTCAACTAGGCTTTTCCTAAACTTCACGGATCCTTTTATCATAAAACTTACCATTCAACAACAAACTTACCTATGATAATGTTAACAGCATTGAAGAGGCTTAAATTTTTCTCTATAGTATCATAGTATCTAGAAGTATATATGGTTGTCTTTTTTTTTTTTTAAGATAAAGGAAGGTGGGAGATAAAATAGCCTTAAGGAATTCTTAAAGCAAAACACCTAACAGAATGAGTTCAAAATATTTCAGCAAGGAAAAGAAAAAGGTTTAAAAAAAAAAGGTTTCAAGGAAAGAAATAAGTTTAACAATAATTTCTTTGGTTGAGATCAATAACATCTAATGGTTTGGGGGGAAATTTCCTTCTAAAGGTCTAAGCAGAATCAATCTTATACACCACAGCTTTACATTTTTAAAAAATGCCTCTAGAAAATACATGAAACATGCTAGATAAAGAATACAAAAATTAAAAAATCAACACACCATCTAAATACTATGGAAAAAATTAGTAAGCTGAGAATGAGATTTCACCCAGCAGGGCTGAAGTCTCTGATAAAAATTTCAAAGTAAGCTAAGTCATCTAGAAATCATTGAGTAAATGTTTTACTAAGTCTTTAAATTACTGTATATAAGCACTTGCATAATGTTTCTTCGAGATACAACAGATTAAATGAACCTTAGAAATTGAGGAGTGGAAGGAACCAGTGTCCATCTGTCCATTCTTGACATGAGAGTCACTTCACTGTAGCATATGAAAAGCGGTCCTTGGGCTTTTATGTAAAAGAACCCCAAGGCAGGGAATAAAATGTCTTTCAAGGCTGCCATTCTACTTCTGTACAGTTGTCCCCCCCCAATATCAAGTCCATATCTGTCTCTTTGCAATAGCCACCCATCTGTCCTGGTTGTGGCTTTAGCTGGTGTGGAATGTTCACAGAGGACTCGTACCTTGGGGATGAGGGCTCACTAAGCTCTTTGCAGGGCTGCTCATCCACCTTTGTGTCTACCTCACACTCCATTCTCACCTCTGGCTCCAAGAAATGGTAGCGTGTGTGGTAGCTACCCCTTGGCTGGGCTGGAAGAGGTGGAGGGGAACCAACAGGCCTCCAACCTGTGAGTTTCGGAGAGGTGCCCGCCCCATGTGTGGAATGTGTGGGTGAAGCAGGTGCTGGGGAACACTTAGAACCTGGTCAAACATGAAGATAGCACAGTCATTCATTGCATCACGGGCCATGGCTGGTCATCTGACTTTTGTCTTGCTACTGGACTTCTGACTCTGTAAGAGAGCAAGGCTTTGTTCAACTGCCTCACTTAAATCCAATTCAGGCACAAATCAAGACACCTCATCATGGTCCTCTTCAAAAACAAAAGACTGCCACCACCAAAAACAAATGAGGTCAAGAGATTCCTCTTCACCAGGCTAAACATCTCCACTGCAAGGTGAAAGTAAAGGCATCCTCTTTCCTCTGGATGGTCTCTAGGTTATTAGTATCAATGTTCTTCAGTACGCCATATCTGAACACAGCACCCCAGCCGGGAGCTGATAAAAGCAGAGCACTATCTGTTATCATCTCTAGGCCGAGACAGATTAAATTAGGTGGTGCAGCGGGTAAGAGGGCTAGCTATTTTGACAATTGCCTATTGACTTATCAAATCCAGTCTCAGACACTTCCTTGCTCTGTGACCCAGAGCAAGTCACTCCACCCTGTTTCCCTCAGCTTCCTCATTTGTAAATTGAGCTGGAGAAAGAAATGACAAACCACTTGAGTATCTCTGCCAAGAAAACCCCAAAAGGGGCTACAAAGAGCTGGGCACGACTGAAAACAACTATGCCGAGACCCTATGTGGTTTTTCTGCTGCCAAATCTCACAGCACTGCTGATTTATATTGAGCTTGCAGTCCACTAACACCACCAGATCACCTTCAGACAAAATACTACCTAAGTTTCCATAATCTCATATTTGTGAAGGTGATTTTTGGAGACCAATTTTAAGACTTACATTCCTCTTCCAAACTGAATGTCAATTTATTAGATTCAGTTCGATAGTCTGTCAAGATCCATGTTGTCATTTAGTGTGTAAAGCTTTCCCTTCCAGAAAATCTTCGGGTTTGATGACAAAATGTTAAATAGTACAGGGAAATTAAGTACAACTACCTGAGCTACTCATAATGCCAACTATGACCACTGAACAATTTTTGGAACCATCTAATTTTATTATCAGATAAATAGATTAAAAGAATTATAAATTTTACTAACAGCTTTGTTAAGTAAATTATATCTGCATCATCCCTCTCCTCTACCAGTCTACCTTATCAAAAAATGTCAAAACTAGTGTGGCAGGAAATGATTCTGGATGAAGCCATCCTAAAGTTCTGTAATCACCATTTCCCTCTCCAAAGCTCACTAATCATCTCCTTTAATGATTCCAGAATTTCCCCAGGAATCGTAGTCAAGCTCACTTGCCCATAACCTGAAAACGGTGCCATGTTCTTTTCCAATCCTGGGGTACTCCCCTCACTTTCCATGATCTTCCAAACAACAACATTATGTGATGCCAACCACATATTCTAGTTCTTTTCTGTGCCAGAGGATGTAGTTCATCAGGACCATGGGATTTGAATTCAGTATTTCAATATTCAATTTATTTGTCTGGGGCATCAATTCCTTGTTAAATCATTGTTATTGACAAATTCCCCGTGGCAGAGGAAAGCAGAAGCCAAGTGAGCAGTGGGCAGCTTTCTTTAATATGGAATGTCCAGTCAGCCCAAGAAGAGGTCTTGTGCCTTCCGATCCTTTATTTAACTTCTGCACCTGGTGCTATCTATATCAGACTGCACCTCTCCCGTGTGCTCTGCTCCTCCTCCTGTCGTCTTCATAGCTTCTCTTCCATTATCACTAACTTCATGCATGGCTGTCAGGGGAGGCTCTGTTTCCTCATCTTTCACAAACTCTAAAGGGGTGGACTCTTCCTCAATTACCATGAAGCCGTCATCATTTCCACCCCAGATCCAAGAAAGAATACTCCCGTGTTTCTCCACCTTCTGAAAGATTAAGTCAAGACGGTTATTCAACTTTTCTGCTCTTTGAAGAGAGTGAATTCCAGAAGAAGTCTGGATAGGTGAAGTCTCCTGCCACTACTAAATCACACCTCTGCTAGGTAGTTTATAGAACTCATTCTCTATTTCCTTTCTGTTGAGGGGTTGAAGTACACTGAAGTGAACTTGTTTCTCCCTTCAATGGTCACCAAAGAAAAGTTTTTCACTGTGCTTACCCCAGCTTTGTTTTCTCAATTTCTTCACAAAAGCATGCCTTCTTAATAGAAGATGCCACCTCTCTGAACAACTTTACCTCGCTTGTTGCTTTTGGACAGGTACACCCATACAGAGCTAAATTGTAGCCATGGATTTCATCTAGTCAAGTTTCAGTGACACCTAATGAAATAAAATCTGCCTTTGTGTTAGGACTTCTGGACTCAATCACTTTTTAATTTTTCTCTTATCTGCTACTATTTTCCACAAAACAATTACACAGTCCTAACCTTCATATCTTCCTAGATTTCTGGGGCTATTTTTCTAAAGCTTGGGAGGAGTTGAGGGTGCGATTTCATATGTTCAAATTAAGTTGTTACCTATAGTCTATCCCTAGGGACAGGGATGGGGCTAATTATTCTAGCTCATTCTATTTCCTTAAGTCTTACTCTGATCTGGCTCCTTAAAACCCAATGGCAAAGGGTGGCTTAATAGGTCCAGTCCTGGGTCCTAGAGGAAACAAACAACTGATGATGCTACCTCCAATGGTAGCTTCAGCATAGGAGATGGTATGCTGGACTTAAAAGTTGGCAAGAACTATGTTCAAGCTCCACCTCTGTGGGACCATCCATGCACAAATCACTGAACATGTTTCCTCATCTGTAAAATAGGGGTTATAAATACTTATGTGATACTCTAAAAAGATAATATGTAGAAAATGCTCTGCTTAGAAACACCATGATAGAGTTAAGGGAAAAAAAGCACCAGATTTAGAGCCAAAGGTTCTTTGCCCTTCAGCAGATCATGGTCTAGATGACTTCTGAGATTTCTGCTACAGAAGCCACCGCTAGATGAGAATTCTACAACTAAGGGTTACATAAAGTTCTTTTTACTTCTCAGAAACAAGCACTGAAAGCATCTAAAATTCCCACAGTAAACAATAATGTTTATAAGTATAAACTGAGTTTTTAACTCAAAAAACAAAACAAAACTCAAGTCTTTTACTTCTCTTGTACAGACTTTTTGGTGATACTTTGAGAATAGCAATGACCCCAATTCTTGGTTAGCCATTCTAATGGAGAAGAGTGAAATAATTTAAAACTGTCTTTAATTTAAAATCATTTATACTTGGCTTTAACAATGTGTTTTTGCACTTAATGTATCTAATGAAGGAAAATCAGTTATAAGGATCAAGTAAAAGATACCAATAATAACCACAACTGTTAAAGGGTACAAAGGTTTTCCTCTTCTGTGCTAGCTCCTCTCAGGAGTGCTGTACATAAAAAGAAGCAAGCTCGTTTCAGTGACAACTACAGTTTGGGAAACTTTTCTGCTACATCTAACAATGAAAAACCCTTTAGGTAGGAGGCAGCCAAGTACCTAAAAGAAGGCTCCTGTGGATGGACCTGGCGCACAAATCTGACCTCAGACATTCCCTAGATGTGTGGCTCAGGCTACTCTTCTCTAAAATGGAGGGGGAGACTCACTGTACCTATCTCCTAGAATTGTGAGGATTAAGTGAGACTTAATTTTTGCAGGGTCAATCTAGACCTGAAGGAATCTCCCTATATTTAGAGCTGTACTATATCCTTGTGGAGTAGCAACTGATGAACTCTTAAGCTGAAATAACGCTATCAGAAGATACCAATTTGAGTCCCAGTTCCACAATTTGCTATTTGCATGTCACCGTTTAGGCCTTCAGTTTTCTCAGCTGTGAAATTTGTGCAATTATACTACTCTACAGGGATGCTAGGAGGATAGCACTTTGTAAACTTCTACAATCTAATACGGGATCCTTTTGAAGATCTTTGAACTAACCCCAGTAAATCTGAAAAAATTCCACACAGTTGTAATTAGTCTTTTTTTTTTGTTTTTTACCACCATTGTTTTCCATTCAACCATAAACTTGACAGGAAAAAAAAAAAGTCACTTAAGTTCTCTGGTCCTCAGATTCTCTCATCTATAAAATGAAGGGAGTCAGAATGACTTCTAACATCCCTTTTTTAGCTATATATCCACGGTCCTACTTACTATCATACAGTGCATACAGGTACGGTGAAAAAAGACATGAAGGTATTTTTTCCCCCTCAGGCATTTTCTATAAAATAACCTAATCCTGAAACTAAAACTTGATTAATAAAGAAAAATAGCATCTGCTATATGGTGGTTTTAAATAATTTTAAGATGATCTGGGATTGTGAAAACTAAATTTTACAAAGCTAAAAGATTAAACTCTCCTATGAAAAGGACCAAGTAGTGCTTAGTAAAATAAGAATTCTGGGCAGATTTAATTTTGTTGAACCATTTCACACATTAACTGAGTTAACACTCAGTTGTTATTCAGTTCAGTTAAATTTTATTTCATGTGTTACACCATCTCAAATTGTCTTACATTAGTATCATTCGATATATAACTTCCATGACATCACACAATACATGCTAGTGTCCTACTAAAAGAACTACTCATTCTAGAGTACAATTAGTTTTAAGAGTCCATAATTTGGTTAAAATACCATAAGGACCTTGTATATAGTAGGCACCCAAATAATAAAGTCATTCAATAATAAATGTTAGAAGGGTATCATTTCAGAGAAGGCTGAAAAAATGAGGTACGTAAGTAAAAATAGGGAAATAGTTGATTCCATCTAGTGAAGAGGGGTCCTTTCTACTCAATTGATCTTTCTTCTACCATGTTCTAGTTTTCAAAATTATTTATTAGCTGCTTTTTCTATACTTTGTACCTAACGTTTATAAATGTCTCCTCATGAAGGACTAAATCCCACAATGGCTATACTCAGTACAAGTGTACAGGAAAAACTATATACTAGTAAATTGGAGCTTTTTTTCCCCCATCCAAAACTGTAGCTTACGATTATATAATGTTTCAATTCATAAAAGTAGTTTTACTCAAAACAAACCATTATCGAAAGGTCTAATTTTTAAAGATTTGCAATGTAATTTTAGACAGATTACCCTGTAAAGGTAAGCTCCATAACAATCACACGACTGACGAAACTGTATGTTGGTGTATGTGTGTGTGCTGCGCGCGTGCACAGAAATTTAGGGTTCTATGTTAACTTTTTTAAATTCCAATTGGAGATATGGCAGGAATATGCCTACTTGTATGTAAATTTACAATACTATAAAGGACTACTCTGTATTATCACTAGGTGTATGATTGATGGTAGACGGATATTTGTTAAACTTGACTTATCCCTGTTAACCAAACCTTATAAGGGGAAAATCTCTAATTCAATCTCTAATCTGCTTGAAAATGTTCAAATATTTTATTAGCAACCTTTAATAACATTTTTCAAATATTAAGAAAGATATGAAAAGTAAAAATAAACCAAAAAAATGTTAAAGATAATAATGGTTACAAAAAGATATTCTCTTTATAAAAGGTGAGGGTACTTTTCTTCAAATTCATTAAAGATGCCCATTAAAATTAGCTTTTGGAAAATACAAAGCCATGAAATAATATAAGGAGAATATGGATTATTCTAAAAACAGAAAAAGGAAAAGTCAGCTTCCTCAGCTAAAAACAAGTGCAAATATATTAGCTTAACAGCTACTAAGCAATTAAATGTTTACTTAAAACTGTCTCATCCTTTTGACATTTTTTCCTAAAGAAAAACTGATGGACCCTGAAAAATTTTATTTCATTTTTTGGCTATTTATGATAGAGATGGCAAGATTTCAAGGAACGACCAAGAAGAGCCAGAGACTTGACTTTTGGTTTCTATTCTGTTACTTACTAAGTTATGTGACCCTTAGGTCACTTTTTTCACTTTCAAAAATGAAGAAAGATTAGACAAAATCAGCATTTCCAAACTAATCTGGTTTATACAACAATCTGGTAGACTTGAGGGGAAAATATGGAATATCACATATGAAATATTCCCAGAATAAAGGAAAGCTAAAGAAATTTTCCTGCAAAATAGAAGTTAACCAAATTTTCATACTGAAAATTGTTACAGCTAATAAAATATTTGATATATAATTTTACATTCACTATTTCAGAAGAATTATTATCACAAAAATACTACTGGAACCCATGTTATTTACTTTGTGTCTCTAGCATTCCAGGTTCCACAGAACTATTTTAGAACTCTAGGTCTAAATTCTGTAGTTCTGGAAGTTTCACACCAAAATATAAACAAGATGAACACTATATCTTTTAGGGAAAAAATGAAAATTACTTGTTATTTGAGGGGATTTCTAAAATTATTTCTGAAACACTATGTAAAAGATCTTATAAACTAGGGGAAGATAAACAAGATTCCTTTAAGTCTCCTAATAATAAACAATCACTTTTTATTTCATATCATTTCCTATCAACATGAAGCACCTCAGGGGTTTTCAATTTAAGAAAATCCACTGGGGTTTCTTCATTCAGAATTGAAATACCTATCAAATGGAAAGGAAAAAAAAAACCAAAAACCAAAACCTTGATATCCCATAGTAATAAAAGGAACTTAAAGTAGACCTAATGGAGAAAATGGAATCATGTACAAAGCGCTTTTTAAAAAGCTTTCTTTGCTTTAGAAAATATTTTTTTCTAAATAGGCTTTCTAGACTAAGTCAATTATCTGTGGATGTTTCACTGTGTTTTATTTAAGTTATGTCTAAGCTTTTACTGTGGATAGCAAATTCCTATCTACAGTGAATGTGATAGTGACATTTTAAAAACCAGTTGCCAAGATAGGGTTTCACTTATTTTTACTTCTTTGATGCACATTAGCATAATAACTCTCCACAGAAGAATATTGTCTTCAGTTCCATAAAACAAAGGATCAAATACCCCCAAATACTTATTTTCCAAAAGTTTTTGTTAAATTAAATCTAATACTATATTCTTAGTTATACCATAGGTTCAGTTTGTTCATAAAAAGTCATCTCAATACAATAACATCAGGTATAATACATAAAATCTAATCCATTATGTCTTACCAATTTTATGACCTGATGAGACACTCTTGTGGACAACATTCAGTCCTTAGAAGCTAGAATAACCCTCCAACCATGTGAGGGCATCACAACTTTTAAACTTTCGGCTTTCGATCATTATTATGTCACATTCCTCCTCCGATGCTGAACTCTAAAAAAAATTCTAGCAAAGAGTTTAAGTAAATAAATGTTTTAATCAAATAGCTTTAAAATATTTTATATAGCAATGGTTTTATGTTTTTAACATGGTTACACAACTGACATTTTTAAACTTATTTTTTTAAATGTAAATTTCATATTTGACTTGGAAACAACTCAGAATTTCAACATGGACCTAGAACACTAGTTAGTAGATATGCAAGCAGAAACTGGAACTATTCCAAAAGTTCTAGGTTCATGATTCTGATATTATGTATTACATACAATGCTGTTAATTGGCCATGGCCAGCTCTATAGTCCAGTAAAAAGGCATATGAGTTATATAATGGGTGAACTGGTCTACAGCACAAACGACCTGCATTTCAATTTACACTGATCATTAAGATGGGTAAAATGAGTACTATGTGAACTATGTATTATATAGACCATTCTGTTTTCTTGGGTACACCATAGTTAGCTTTTTAAAAAAGAAAGCTTAATGGTGAGACAAAGAACATAATCCATTTGGTTCTGGTATTTAGATTTCAAGCTATGACTTCAATTGTGTGGGTACACTTCACTGAAGTGGCCCACAAGCCTTCTTTACTTTAAACAGTCTTGCTGAAGCATGAATGGGTTAAAACACAACATCTATCATCTAGTGGCCAACATTCTGCTGATAAGCCTGAATAAAATGAGTAAGGCTCTTCAGGCCTTCTATGTTCAGGCCAGACCACTGACGGACTTGTACCTGACGCCATTCTCTATCTTGGTAGGACCTGCCAGAGGGTACTCTTCCATTAGCATAGCCTTGAAGACTTCAGTCTCCTCCGTGCTATTACAGGAATTAACAGGAGGACTTTAGGAGAGGGGTCTTTATATGAGGAATATAAAAAAAAACACCATTAAATGCTTTAATGCATATCTTCATCATTTACATAATTTAAAACCTTGTCACTATAGGCACATGTTTACACTAAGTATTAGGTCACGGTGTCATTACCAACTGAGATGTTTTAGAGATACTTTAATGAGGGGAATTAATTTAGCTGAAACATCTTAATTTTTAAAAGTTATTTTATAAAAACATCTTATCTTCAACAGGGCATTTTCTCCACAATCCTTGAAGGATCCATAAGTTTCCCATCAAGTCACATTCAATTTTGGTTGCAAATAATCCCTGTGTATAGAAAATCCATTAACATTTGCAGGATAATCTAGGTTGAAAAAGATGTCATCAGTGATACTGTAATTCAATTCTAGTAACAGACTAGAGAGTGCTCTGACATGGGGGATAGGAACAAGGGGACAGGGACAGGGGCAGGGGAAGAGAAAGCACTTTTAAAAGGTAATGCAAGAATTACTGAATTTGGGTATAAAGCAATAACCACTTAATGACTATTATAAAAAGAGACTTTGTAGTCATCTCAGAGATCTGAAATATTAGAAGTGATCAGGGCTTGTATTATGTAGATTTTAACTTGTAACTGGATTCTTCTATTAAATCTGTCCTCAGAGATAGTTTGACAAGTAGAAGTCTCCCAGAACAAAAATTAGAGTCTATTTATTTTACCACCTAAAAATAGTTTTTCTCAATGTAATCTCATAACACATCTGAGTTCAATGAATAAATTTATACAAGTATCCAACTTTGCTTTGCCCTCTAACAAAGCAAAGTCAAGTAATGTGGTCACCTGGTGAAGGCAAAAAATCCATAACCTGATGTGGATATAATTTTCTAAGTTGTGGTCAGTGTTGTGGTACCAACTCTCCCATGTGCCTGAAAAGAGACCAGTTCAAAGTCTGTTTGCTAGAAACCAAAATTATAGCCTTGAGAAAAAGGCTTTTTTTAATCTACTCCTATGTGGAACAAGTCCCATGAGGTACAAAACCCAGCCATATTCACAAAGGTGAACTCACATATCCTGAAATATGTTTAATGTTGGTAATTTGCATGTCAGCAGGTCTTTGATGAACTGGTCATCTACAAAGGGCAGACTGGCTGACCCTTTGCTAAAAGGCCTCTCAACAAAGAAAAGCATTGTTTTGGTAAATGCTTAGGAAGCCTTTGGAAGGCAAACAGAACAGAATAGCCTTGTAAAGCAAATTCAGTGTTCTGTGTATTGGAGGGAAAAATTCTAGCATGCCAGTCCAATGGGCCACCTTGCATGTGTCTAGATTAATTTAAATTCTTTACGTTTTACATACATAGTTATTTGAAAATCTTTTCCCTATGTATATCATATTTAAGATTTTTTCGACAATTTCAAGCATTTTTACCACATAAAGTAAGCTCTCATCACTTTAAAAGTAGAGAATGAAACTTTTAAGTGCTTGAGAACGAAGCATTATAGTTAACCAAAAATTAAAGAGTCCTCATAGTTTAGAAAAAAATTTCACTAAGAATAGCTTTTCTTTTAATATCCTGAGATCAGAATATTGCAATTTTACAAAGTCATCAATAGCACATAGTCTGGAAATTATTACTTGTGTTAACAATTCACACTGAGCTTTTACAAAGATGGGCAAAATGAACACTATTACTACATGTCAGTTCATTCCATTTACATGGGCACACATAGCCAGCTTTTTTTTCTTTTTAAAGAAAGCTTAATGGTAAAACAAAGAAAATAGATTTGGTTCTGCTTAGTTATGTTTTAGATTTAGACCTAGGATTTCACTAGTGTATTTTTTAAAAGGGGGGGAGGGGCAGGGTGGGGTTTCTTCTCAAAGATTAGTAATTACCAGGAAGGGCAGGTAAGAGCAAAGATGTAACCTTTCTATTTAGTTTGTGCAGGTGGGGGTCCTATTAGCCAAGATTTCATAATAAAGAGGGGTCGAGCTTACCTTTACTTAGCTAACTTCTTCATAGTTATTAATAAAAATGGTGATCAATATAAATTAACTAAAGGACCATTTCAGGAAAAGATTTAAAACTGAAAAAATTTTTCTGCTACCATTAAGATAAAACAATAGATATTACAAATTGTTGTTCAGAGTTTTCCAGTTGTCTCTGACTCTCCACAACCCAATTTGGGGTTTTCTTGGCAAAGATACTGGAGTGGTCTGCCATTTCCTTCTCCAGCTCATTTTACAAATGAGGAAACTGAGGCAGACAGGGTTAAGTGACTTGCCCAGGGTCACACAGCTACTAAGTGTCTGAGGTCACATGTGAATTAAAAAAGATGAGTCTTCCAGACTTCAGGCCTGGCACTCTACCCACTGAGCCACCTAACTATCCCCTGTTTCCTCCCTCCCCCCAATGGAATACATGCCATTTATGCAAATTCTTGCTTAACAGGTATTTCTTAGGGAATCTATTATGATCAAATACAAGTGTCTTAAATATTTTTTTAATTTAAAAGTTTCTACATAAATTCTATCATTTAACTTGTCTTTAATTCAATTAGCCTGAAGTAGTGAGGTTTACTGTACTGGTATAGGAAAGGGCTGTCACTTTCTTCCCCTTTATTTGATTACCCATAATAATCTCTAATATACAGATACATAAAAAGCTCCCAAACAAGTTTTGATAATGAACTGGTTTTTCAGACAAATCACTGGAAAAATTGAAACACTAAAGGTTTGAATTTATGTGAAAACATTTCTCCAGTTCAAATACACACAGAATATTAATAGGGGCAAGCTATCAAAAGAAATACACATATACCCAGACGTGTATAATCGTTGATTTGTTTTAAGATGCCAGGCAGGTGGGATGAAGTAGATGGTCACCACATAATCATCATTAAAACATTCTGGAGGACTAGTAGCAAAAAAAAAGAACCTTACCGATAGTGACCTTTATAAGGACCTTCACAAAAGGTCAAGTGGAAGTGTTGCTTAACTAACAGTTGAATACAACACACAATAAGAGTTAATTCTTTAAATGTCATGATTCTAGAAACACATCAATATCTTTGGACTCTATTACTGAATAGAGATGGTTACTGTAAAAGGAAATAAAACTTAACTGGAGGGTGCTGGGTATATTTCATGCTCCAGATGGTTTGAAGTCCTGGTGTTAGCATAGATATTTAAGACTGAAGAAAAATCACCTTGTCACCAGGGACATGATCAACTCCCCGTACCATTTGTGGACACAGCAAAATTATTCACTGTTTTGTGAATAATTTAGACTCATGCCCTTTAATCCCTTACTATAGAATTTCAATAACTATCTAACTGAGCTAAAAATAAAATAGAAACCTATTCTTGAGGCAGCTGTCATTCTAAGTATCATAATAGCCAATTTATTACAAAAGATCTTTTAAGTGTTGAAAACTTTTAGCAGTTGGAAACTAAACTGGTATGATATAAACTGCTTGTTTTTTGAGGTTAAATTCCACAATCATTGATGTTAGTTTACCTGCATCAAGCATTTGAAATGATTTAAGTTTAGCCAACAGATAATTAAAAACTAAACCATGAGGTTTGGGTCACCTAAGTCCTGCATTGATCACAAAATGAATTGCAACTTGGTTTGCATGACTCCAAGTACTGGACAGATACTAAGAAAATGAGAAAGGACCTTCAATCACTGCAAGTCAGTATTTACTATTTTTATTCAATTTCCACTCCTGGTCCCTAACCTTCCCCCCACTACCCGATGAAACATGGATCTCTTTCATTTCTAAATGTTTTCAGTAGCAGTGGCCTTGAACTGATAGCAGCTGAAGAACTGCGATCTTTAAATTACAGGACTACAGCATGAAAAGTGATAACATTTGTGATATTTCAGCTGGTTTTAGAAAATTTAAATTTGGTCCCAGTTGTCAACTGCTGCATTTGGGATTTTGAATTTTGTTTTAGGTTCATTGTAATTTTTGCTTTTCCTCCCATATTAAATATTCTTAAGACTGAATATGGGGTGGCCAGGTGGTGCAGTGAGTTAGAGAGCCGGTCCTTGGGAGACCCAGGATCGGTTCCGGCCTCAGATACATAACTCCCACAAAATAACTGGCTGTGTAACCTTAAGCAAGTTACTTAACCCCAATTGCTTTAAAAAAAAAAAAAGACTGAATATAAGGTTCGGTTCAGTTCCAATGTTAATTTGAAAAATACACCTACCCCTGAAATTGAGACTGTGGCACAGGGAGAATGTAGTGTGTGCTCACTTTCACAGCTTTGATCAAATCCCTGTTTTAAGGCAATGTGCAACTGGTCCACACCTTTTCAGCTGAACTCAACTCTGAGGAAGAATGCTAATTATTATTACTGGAGACATAATGCTGGTCAGAAAACACAATACACTGGTCAGAGTACACCTGCCAATCCTCATCCCCGTTTATTTAATGGGCAAGGAAAGTAGCTTCTGCTTGTTGGTGGAACACCCACATGAGCCAACTCCCTCTCCCAATGCAAGTCTGCATTCTCACAGTCTTTTAGGAGTAGTCACAAGAGCCAGTTTATGTCAAATATTGGGCACAAATTCAGGTCTTTCTGTTTTCTTTCCCCTCTTTAAGTGTGAATTGTCAATAGGGTCATTACAATGCCAATTCTTAAGACAAAGTGGATTGGGGGGTCGGGGGATGAGATTAAGCCCCTTAACAGGTTCTGTGTTAAGTGCTTTACAAATAATCTCAACTGATCCTTAAAACAACTATGGGCTGTAGGTGATATTATCCCCATTTTATAGTTGAGGAAACTGAGGCAAACAAAGGTTAAGTGATCTGCCCAGGGTCACACAGCTTCTAAATGTCTGAGGGATAGATGTGAATTCAGGTCTTCCTGACTTCAGGCCCAGAAATTTATCCACTGTACTGCCTAAATGCCTCAACTATGTTGAATACAGAGGAAGGATAAGAAAAAGCATTAGAAAAAAGCATAAGAAAAAATTAGGGATGCCAGAAAGCCTAACTTCAGTGTGGCATGGCTATCTATGAAACTTCTGGTTTTAAAAGTAACCTCATATAATCCTCCTTAGGATCCTAAAAACAAAAAAACTTTTTAAAGCAAAGTTTAAAGCAAAGCAAATCTACTAAAAGCCACCCATAAAGCTTTAGTCATATGCAGATAGCAGTCACTATACAAAGCACACTGAAATACAAGCATATATTGCTTAATATGACTGCTTCCACAAAAATATGGTGGGTACCACATAGGGGTAGTTGGCTCTGATATTATGTAGAGGCGGAGCTTCCCAAGGTAGTGAACAAGGTAAGATAGTGTGGAAATGTGGTAGGTAGTCCAATAATTGTAAAAGTAAGTGTTGGGAGGTGGGGGTGGTAGGGTCAAGCCTTAATGAGTCCCTGCAATAGTGAATGTAAACTGGAGGTCTGAATTAAGGTCGTAGTCATTTGTTTGAAAAGGAGATAAATATTGGAGAAAAAATTACATCATCTTCTTTTATCATATATGAATTTGCCTAAAAGCCTATCACTTCCATCAAGTGACCATCACTCTAAGATTTAGCAGTGCTCTCTATTAAGAACTGCAAGGTACTTCACAGACCATATTTACATCCAAGGTCTTCATTTACAGATAAACAGGCAGGAGGAGGATAAGTAATTTGCCTCAAGTCACCAGTGATTTGAACCAGAGTCCTTGGACTTTAAAGAGTAAGCTATTCCCCTCCCATGATTTTTAATCTATTCCAAGTCTTCTCCTGGTCTTAAATTACCTTCCTACTACTTTTAGAAATCCAATTATTTAACACCAATGCCAGGTCTTAAAAACAACCAAATGTAGAGGCTAGGGCAATCCTGGTGGACACACCCTTTTGGTTCCAGGTTCTTTTTGCTACCTTGAAATTAACTTTAATAATGCTTTTTGGTGGAGTTGTGAACTGGTCCAGCCATTCTAGAAACCAATTTAGAATTGTGCTCCACCCCACCCTCCAAAATCTATTAAATCATGCCACAACCCTTTGACCCAGCAAAAACTTTGATCAACACAATGACCAAATTCCAAAGAAGGCATGATGAAACACGCTACTCACCTGCAGATAGAAAATAGTCTGAGTGTGTATGTGTGTGGGGGAGAAAGGGTTAATGCAGGAATCTGTTTTGCATGACAATACATAATGTCAATGAGTTGTTTTTCTAGCCTTCTCCATTGGTGAAGAAGGGACAAAATTTAGAACAGAAAAAATAAAACTGAATTTTTAAAAATAAGTTAACTTGTGATGAAAATAAGGGCTTGATAAACATTAGGGAAAGATTCCAGGATGACAATATGAGTAGCTGATTATACACTGGGAGTCCAATATTCTCTGAGTGCCAGCCTCCAATGACAGAGTTGGGACAATGGATATCATTAAAGTGGATGTTGTTTAAAATACAAAAATGAAAAAGAATCCTTGTTGTTTCATTAAAACTTTAGACAGTTGTTCTAAACAAGTTTTTATCGTGGATGACCAATTTCTAGTGACCTTTCTTAGCCTGTTTGGAGCTTCAAATAGTAGTGGGTAAAGTTACGATTACTGAATTTATTTAAATAAAAATTTACAATGGTAATGTTAAAATGGTGTGATTACCTTTTAGAATGAAAGATCTCTTTAAAATTATTTCCCCAAAAATATCAGGTCTAAAAAAAATCCCTTCAGGTAACAGACCAATCTTTAAACAATTATGAAATTCTTTGCCTGTGATTGGAAGTCCTTCACCCTACCTTTCCTGCCTCAACGCACACAACTATATATACTATTAACTTACTGTCACATCTTCTCTGGGCCTCAGTTTCCTCATTTGTGAACAAAATGGGCTGGACTTGATGAGTTTTAAGGTCCAACACTTAGGATCTCTACACTTCGGCTAAAATAAAATTTTCTTCCCCTCAAATATCCTGCGAAATTTCTTTCCTTTGCTCATTGTTCACTATGTCCTTAATGTGTCCCTGCCTTGTGTTACTGATAAATTTGTTATCTTCCTTTAAAATCCAGTTCCAATCCCCACCTACTGAAGAAAAAAAAAATGTACTTGTTGATTTCTCCCCTGCAAATATTTAACGGCCTTTACCCCAAACGTCCTATAATGCACTT
The DNA here is from genome assembly GCF_028583685.1 of Petaurus breviceps papuanus. Taxonomy (NCBI): domain Eukaryota; kingdom Metazoa; phylum Chordata; class Mammalia; order Diprotodontia; family Petauridae; genus Petaurus; species Petaurus breviceps. The sequence continues at coordinate 22,157,460 of NW_027186457.1, read as the reverse complement.
GGACTTGTTGTTTTATCATCCGATGAAGATTCAAGCTCCCTGAGGTCAGGGAGTCACAGCTTTCCTAGGTAGGCATTTAACTACTGAACAAAATATACTCAAATGTTTTAATGACATCTCTTATAAGGGAATTTCCCTCCCAAATGTCAAACTAACAGCCTGTTAAAGCTGGAAGGTAACTTAAGAGTTATGGGGGGTAGGGGGGAGAGGGTGCAGAGGCGGGCAAGCACAGCACTTTTTCAGAGAGATACTAAACTTAATATCAAACCATTTCTTAAAACAGTGCTTACCAATGACTTGATCTAAGCCTTCTAATTTGGGCTTGTAGTATCGAGAAACACATAAAGCTTAAGTATAGTCTATGATAGCTCTATGGGTTCAACCCTATCAATTGCTTACCTCTCAAGCAGATTCTAATCATTTTCACTTTTACTCCTTCCTAGCCTCTTATTACCTTGTAGCAAACATTTTAGGTTTCATGCCTTTATTCATTTGAGCTTAGAAAAGATGCCTGCTTCTAGATCCATAAAAATCATCTTTCCTGCAGTGGGTTTGTCTATTCCCCAGTGGATGCCTGATGTTCACAATCCCAAGCACTAAGCATTCCCTATCATAATGGCTGGTCCTATTTTCTTATACAGAAACCCTTTCTCAACCAATGAGGATTCAAATTTCCAGCTCAATACACCTTTCTTATTATACTTGATTTCAATAAATAGTAAGCTCCTGGAGGAAAATAAAAGTCTTCACAGTATCTTCAAAAATTATTCATTTTATATGTGAAAATAGTTGCAGGGAAACTATAGTAACTGAGAAGCAGTTGGCTACATATACTATGCTTTAAGTATGTACAGAGGTTATGGTTCACAATTAGATAAAAAAAATTAAGCTCTGATAGGAAAGTCTCATAATAAAATTATCTTTAAAAAGATATTGATTGGATCCAATTTTGGCTGTTAAAAATGCCAATCATCTTAAACAATATTTTGCCATTTGAGCCAAACAACAGTACCATCTTCAGTGAGACCTCCAGGTCCTACAAGATTGGTGTTCATATCCCCAAAACTATCACTAATAACAGTATCTTTAGAAAAACTGTGTTAAGAAAATGTTCTAAAAGTTGATCTCTTATAAAACTAGCCTGGTACGTGGTTTAATGTGGACCATTATTCCTTTCCCTTAATTAAGGGCAAAAATGATTAGATACTGATTAAGTGCCGATAGTGTGCAAGATACTAAGCACTGTGTGCAAAATTCAATGTGAGCAAGGATTCTCCTGCCTTAAAAAATTTATAATCTAGATGGGAGTGTATTTAAATATTTGGAAAAATCAGATAAACAATACTTTGTTGTCATCCAAGGTTTAGTTCTCACTTTTACTTATAACTATCTAATATTTTTGGCCCCTTTAGCCAATACCAACAGTATCCATTAAAGGTAATATTTCTTTCTAATAGCATTTGCTTCAACTGGGATATATGATGCACATGCATATGTACAACAGATGACTAAGCCCTTGATTACTACACCAGTGGGTTTAATATATGCCAGTGAATGCCAAAGGCAAGTTCAAGCAGCTGGCACTCATAACACAAATTGCCTATCCCTGCTTGATGTAAAAGAATCAGGTAATTCTAACATCTGGAGAATAGCCAGCAGATTATTTCATGGCTAATGTTGAAAGAATACTCTAATATTTAGTAACATGTTTCAATTTACCTATAATGTATTTATGTAATAATAACATCTAAAGTAATAAATATAAAGTGAAACAAAACCCACCATTAACACTGTGATGGATGACAATTAAATTTTACAAAATTAAGCTTAACAGATTTTTAAATCCAAAATTTGTAATATAACCATGGAAGTCTTGTTTTGATGCTTCATTTTGATATAAGTAGCCTATGTCACTTGACACATATTAATCTTTAAAAAGTGATAAATTTTTCAGACAGAGCCGCTCACTATGGCATGGTTGTGAACTGTCAGCAAAGAAGTGCAGTAGAAATATTAGCACAATTATTGAAGTTTAAGGTATACCACTATCCCCATCTGCTTCTCTTTAAACATTTGCAAGCACATGCTACCTATTATTTCTGAATTTCACTGATGAACATTCCTCAGAGAAGCATCAACAACTCTTTATTAATGAGGCTAAATAATTACTGAAGAATTCTTAAGTTAACTATGATCTTTTTGATCCTTAACCCTACAAACCAAGTTTCTATTTGTCCACAATACAACCTTACAGCGAGTTTTACCTGCTAGGGGCTCCCAAATAAGGCTTTGTTCCCTTATATTAGAATTTTTAATTAATTGTGGAAAATAAAAAAAGTATACCTCTTGGAAACCAAATCCAATAAAATATTGCTAAGAAAACAATAGGCTAGAGTTTCACTGCTGAAATTTGACTTTTTCAAGGGCACTAGTCTTTCAGAGAATGGGCAATCCTACCAGTTAATCACTGCAACAGAAGACTTTCCTGATTAGGTGGAAGCAATGTTTCTTAATGAAGAAGAATTGTAATATAAAAAAGTCTTGGGCCTTGAGTCAGGAAGACTCATCTTCCTGAAATCAAATCTGGCCCCAGACACTTAGTTGTATGACCCTGGGCGAGTCAGTTAAACACTGCTTGCCTCAGTTTCCTCATCTGTAAAATGAGCTAGAGAACGGAAAGGCAAACCACTCCAGTATCTTTGCCAAGAAAACCCCAAACAGGGTTAAAGAGTCTGACATGAATGAAGAACAACAAACTTTTTGGTGGTTTTTGTTTGACTAACAACCTCACCTAAGTCTTTCTTAGGTTGAGGGGCCTTTCCAAGTATTTGAACTAAGGGGAAAAGAACAGGCTTAACAGATGAAAATGAAAGGCTCTGTAGAAACAGAAATGTACAAAGGTACAATGGGTTTAAAATTAAAAGGCACTTTCTTAGAACCCTGGAAAATGGATGAGACCATAATTCTGGAAGGTGCTGGAAGAGCAGGAGATAAGAGAGATACAGGAGCTGACCATAAGAAGAAGGCCTCTCAATCTGAACATTGTAGGTGTGCTTTTAACACAAAAGAACCATAGGAAGCCATCAGAAAATGTCCAAAAGGTGCATCTGGTGGGTGAGTAAGGAGGTGAGGAAGTGGAAAGTTAATTTTTGTAACTTGTCTTTTGAGTTATTAAAGAAGGTGAAATGCCAATAGAGGAAAGTCTGGTTTGAAAAAGGTGCTCCCATAGGAGCGGCCAGGTGGCTCAGCGAGTAAGAGCACGGGCCCCAGTGTCGGGATGACCTAGGGATCAAATCCGGGTTCTGATACTTAGCACCACACCCAGAAACACCTGGTCATGTAACCTTGAGCTAAGTTACTTAACCCCAGTTGCTTAAAAAAATAAAAATAATAAAAAGAAAAAGGTACTCCAGTCCAAACAGCTTAAGCAGGGTTTGGCTGCTTAGACATAATGAGTAAAAAGTCATTTTATAAGATCATAGTCCTGTCTCAATGTTAATATGAAAATGTGACAGGAAATTTCTGGGAAGAAAATTCATTCCTCACCAAATTCATTCCAGCTCCCTATGGGGTAAAGAGAACAATCAAATTTCTTCTGTAATTTTGTATTTTTTACCTAGTGAAACACATCTTCCTAATATCACTGAACATTTTAAAAGTTCATTAAGATTTCAAATATTAAAATCATGATTAAGAATTAGTCTGAGTGTTTAAATTTAGGCTCCACTTAATGTTTGAGTTGTTTAGTGTCCTCTTACCTAAATTCTGCATCTCCCCCACCTAGCTAACACACAGTAGGCACGTACTGTGTGTTAAAGAGAATAAAATCTTGGTGTGATAGGATGAGAAATCAAAACTATGGAAGAACAAGGAAAAGTAACTATATGAGAACCAAGAAATGGCAGGCAGATCAGGAATGTAATAACCTACACAAACTTACCCACTTATGAAGAAACAAAGTCTTATTGTTATTAGGCCCAAAGTTCATTTTTAAAAAATGAGACTCAAAACTTTTTAAGAATGTAATTTATTAAAAAAAAAAACATTCACCTATGCTGATTTTTACCAATAATACTGATTTACCAATTAATTGATTGTTACCATACATTTAAAAATCACTGAAATTTGGAGCTGAATGGGACTGAAGAAATCTAGTCTAGACCTTCATTATAGAGCTGGGGAAACTGAGGCCCAACTAACTTGCCCAAGGTTACATGGCTAATAATGAACAGAACAGTGACTATACTTAATGAAAATTTTAAAATATTAACCTTTAAAGATTAGTAATAACTCCCCACTTCTGAAAATCTGATCCATGTTTAATATTTTATTAAATGTAAGACTTAAAAGATGCAAAGGTTGGCCAAAAAATGCAGTAATATCATTCAAATGGGAGAGCTCCTTCCTAATTTACATTTCACAGATAACACACTATAAGAATCAATCACTAAAATAAGGGATTCTATATATCACTGAGTTAGAAGAGATCATCTATAAAATAATGTTCTTTCCAGTCCTAACACTGTTATTTAATTTACCAATTTTACATACAAACAAGACTTAAAAAAAAATACTAGACAGCTCTTCTAAAAAAGCAAAACACGACAAACATATGACAAACACAAATACAAGCAAATCAAGCCAAATAATTGAAACCAAGATGACAAAATGCTATTGTCATATTTTCTAGATAGCAAATAACATATCTTAATGTGATAGGAACACACACTTATCTAGTATCTTGTATGATGAAAGAAATGGTGCTGAATCCAAATTACACCAGAATTCACACAAATGTGCTTGTTGCCAGGCACACCTTAAAAGAATTCATTAAAGCTTTGTGCAAGTTTTGAAAAGATCATTTGCCCTCAACCTCTTGTAATTAAACACAAGATCGATGTAAAGCTAATCAATATTCAGCAACAAACACAGCACAACACCCCCCCCAAGTGTGTTAAAGCAGAAATACAAAAGACAAGCACCTTTTGCCATAAAATAAATTCACTACTTCATTCCACATTTAAAAAAAAGAAAGAAAACCAAAACCTGTCACATTCCTGTGAGAAAGCGGCTGGCTGCAGTTTACAAATTAGTAATGCATTTCTAGTGATTTTCAGCAATCACATTGGATAATGTTAAGAGTTTCTCGCCATAAATAACTGACTACTTTGATACTCTGTCTTGAGCCATCTCAAATTTCTCAATTTGAAATGTTTTGCAGTAAACCACCTTAAATAAACTGATATGAAAGAGAAACAAACTTTTAGATTAATTCTGTATATTTGGTCTAGGATACCTTTATAGCATTAAATATGTGTTGATTTAATAGCATTAAAATGTGTTGATTTCCCATGTCAATTTTCCAAGATATGAATTAACAGATTAATTTGCAAATTCAGTTTAATGCAGAGGAAGAGAAAACTCCTGAGTATAAATTAAATTTACATTGTATACAATTTGACAGTTAAAAAAAATCAAATTTTACTTAGATGATTTAATTTTGTTTTGATGCCCTCTATGCCATTCTAACCACCATGTGAGTAATTAAGCTCCCTCCCAGTTCAAATAAATTACGTAATTAAGACCATGTGTAATGACGAGAAACTAGCAGAGTGCAAAGCAGTTCATGCATACAATTTTGCATGTATGCATTCCATACTTAAGCATTCATACCTATCCCAGAGGGTCTTTGATTCCTGTAACTTGTTCAAATGGAACGCTTGGTAGAAAGCAGTTGAAGGATTCCTGTGAGATCCAAGAATCAAATGTAAATGATGTTGAGAATGTACACAAATCATTTTTAAAACATAAAGATGAAAGAATTTAGGCATGTAATTGCTTTCATTTTTTTTTTAAACAAAAGCTGCTTGCTTAAAAATATGGGTGTGAAATTTGAAATAAAAACTAGCTAACTTTAACCTGGCTCTTCACCAGTCACAGCTGTGCAAGATCATTATTTCACCAATAAACAACTATGAGATAGAATTCTGACTGAATATTATTATTATCTATTTATACACATATAGAAACCAAATCACATTCTAATCAACAGTCTGCATTAACACCATCCTTGCTGGTTTGAAGAAAACTGGGCCTAACAAGACTTTAGGAATATCAGGGGTATTTCCCAAGTCCATTTGGCAATCTGACAAGGGTCCTAGTAGGTCCATATATCAAAACCTATATGGCAAATAAGTAAAATCTGATATATTTTAAAAATATCTTGTTTGTTTTTTCAAGTTATTTCTTTTCTTTGTTAAAAGTATTTCCTGGCTGTTAAAGTGGAAGCTGGTGATTATGATAAGATGCCCATTTTCAGAATCTATTCAAGTGCCTGGGTACCTAAAAGAAGCGCTTTCTGGACTGCTTAGTGTTCATCTACACTGTCACCGTCCTCCCCCTCTCTATCCTATTCTCACTTCCTACTAACTTACTTTGCTTTTTTTTTTTTTTTTTTGCTTTTTGGAGGGCAATTGGGGTTAAGTAACTTGCCCAAGGTTACACAGCTAGTTTTTTAGTGTAGCTGTTAAGTGTCTGAGGCTGGAACCGAACTCAGGTCCTTCTGACTCCGGGGCCAGAGGTTTACTTACTGCGCCACCTAGCCGCCCCACCTACTAACTTACTTTGACACTGAATCCCCAAAATTTATCTTTATATATACTGAAGTCAGGGCTAAGGATGGCCCAAGCACAAGCCATGATCAGGAAACAAGTTCATACATAAACACGCATACTCCCAACCCCTCCTAGTTCAAAATGGCACCCTAAAAACTGTGCCAAATTTGACCAAGAACATCTTGTATCTCAAATAGTTGATATTTACAATGAACACCAGATAAAATGATATCGTACATGCATAAAAGTGTGACGAATCATGACGTCCTTCTCCTGGGCACCAAATACCAATCCTTAAAGACTTCTTTTTATTTTTTTATCACACATCCTTTCCATTTGTTGTCGTTGGTTTTTTCTTTTTGAAGTAGGGAGGGCAGGGCAGTTGGGGTGAAGTGTTAAGTGTATGAGGTCACATTTGAATTCAGGTCCTCCTGACCCCAGGGTCAGTGCTGTCTTCTCTGCGCCACCTAGCGGCCCTTTCCATTTGTTTACAAACATTCACTTCAGGTACACAAATAAGAGAAACAGCACATTCTTATAGGATAGGATAGGACAGGATGGAGTTCAGCAACATGACATGCAGGTCAAAAGTAGTACAGAAAAGGTGCACAAATGTACAATGGGGGTGTGGGTGGCAATCAATTCCTGTACCCTTTTTTGTTTAATTCTGTATGTGTGGGCTCCACCTTACAGCTTTAAGTATGGTACCCCTTTAAAAGAAACCCAACATAGCTTCTTAGAGGGCTGACCCAATAGTATTTTCAGTCCTAATCCCTGCTCTCTATGAGAAATATTGCTATCTTTCCCTCATGTGGGGAATAAATGAAGAGTTGACATTTCAAGCAAACTGAAGCCCCACCCCCACCCCCACTAGCATAGCTGGATTCTTATTTAAATTTGGTTTAGATACAATAAACTAATTATGAGGTCATGGTGTGTTGAGGTTTGGTTTTTTTTTTCCCCCACTGATATAGGCAACTGCTCATGAGGAAACTCCCTGTACCCTTGGAGATTGAAGCCTGCTCTGCAACTTCAAGGTTACCAGGGGCACTGACAAGTTAACTAACTTGGGTAAGGTCACACACACTGAATTTGAAGTTCATTAAAAAAGAGATTCTACCTAGATTAACACTAAGGAAATCCCGTAGCCTCCTGTCCCTACCTCTATACTGCCATGCCAAGTCATTTTATATAAAACTTACTGCCCCCTTTCTTATCAACCTAGCTGACTTTTAAAAGATGAAGAGTCACCTGGAATCTTTGCTGATAGTTAATGGTGAGTCAAATGCTGGTCTTGGAAGGGGGAAGACCTAGATTCAAAGCCCACCTCTGATTTAACCATTTACTAGCTGTGTGTGTACTGCTAGCCACGTCACTACATCCAGGCCAGGCCCAAGAGTCCTTTTCAGGAACCAAAGACCCCTGCATGATGCTCTGATCCATTATTTTGTGGGCTTTAACCATTTTTTAGAACAGTCATTCCCTCTCCTTAGAGCTCAGCCCCAATGGCTGGCAGCAGCACTGAGTGCAGAATAAGTGCCAGGCCATAGATGTAACAAGAAAAGCAGCCATTTCTGGTCCATTTAAGTGGCAGCCTCCTCTCCTGAATCTTGTTAATAGAACCCAAGGGCAAAGAAGATACTTAACCCGACTGAAGACAAAGATGTGAAAGAAAACACTTGATTGCCAGTAAGTTAGAGGCTACTCATACCATTAAAAACCTAGTCTAGTCTTCTAGAAGTGAATCTTCTAGCTACAGAACTTTTGAAAATAACTTCTAGGAAGGAAGAGTCTATTTGGTTTTAAGGAATATGGTATTCCCAAACATCTCAGAAACATAGTAGGATCAGTTTCCTACCTTAAAGACTCTTTGGAAGATTTAGGTCTATAAAGCTAAGTTTTTCAAAGAAAATTATAAAAAATACAAAAACACTAAATCGGTCTGGAAGTTATTAAATCTGAAAAGCCAATGTATTTGAAAAATAGGATGTGATCTCCTCAAAGTAGGAACTTGTTTATTTCTAATATTCCTAGTACCTCACACATAAGTGGGCTTTTTCAATGGGGGGAGGGGGGGAGAAGAACCACCAAAACAAAACACCACCACAGTATTTTCTTTCTTGGAGAAATTAAAAAATTTTAAGTCTTAACTTCCTAGAAATGGAATCTTACCAAATATGTTGGTTTTAGCTCTTATTTTAAAGGCTCAGTTTTTACACATATGGATTTCCATATAGTTCAAAATATCTGAAAAAAGTTAACAGGTTGTTAAATTGAAACTGTATTTAAAGGTGCAGTAAGCACCTGACACAGTCAATACTATACAGAGAAGTAACGACTTCAGAACACAAGCACATTTAGTTTAGGGAAATGTTATATAGTCACACTGAAGAAACCAAGCCATGATGCTAGCTAGTTATGTTATGTGGGTGTGAATCTTCTATGTGGCATGGCAGATTTAAGAGGAAAAAACAGGAAAAGAAGCATCACAAAGATGAAATCAACCTTCTTTTGTGACACAAGCAGAAACCTATGTGATACTTTTTTTTAAATTTTTTGCTTTTTGGAGGGGGGAGGGTAGGGCAACTGGGGTTAAGTGACTTGCCCAAGGTCACACGGCTAGTTTATTTTTGTGTCAGATGTATGGGGCAGATCTGAACCCAGGTCCTCCTTGACTCCGGGGCCAGTGCTCTACTCCCTGCACTACCTAGTCACCCCGTTACTTCATTTTTTGAACCTTCAATTAGAATCACACCTAAGTTGAAGGGCTTACATTCCTTATAGGGATAAGAATAGAAACAACTGTCTCAAAAATTGATTTATATAAAGAGATTAAAGGAAGGAGTTATCTCTGTGGAGCCTAGATAAACAAGAATTGAAAAGGAGAAAAGGGAAATGATAGCTATTTATAAATGCCAAAAAGGTCTGAACATCAAAGACTATTTTGTTTCAGAGTGACAAAGTTTAAAAAAAAAAAAAAAGGAAAACGGGGAAAATGGTATTACCAGAAAGCATTTCAAGGCTATAAACAGCCTACTATAAAGACAGATAAAGACACTAACAGGTGACCTAAGAAAACAAACTATAGGAAAGGAATTTTGGATTTGGGGTAGCTTTGTTCACAAATTCTCTTCATCTTCTGCAAGAAGAGGGTTTGAAACCAGTTTTGCAATGACCTATATCAGCCTTTACCATCAAAAGTTTCTGTTCAGTTTTCTTCAAAGTGTCAATAAAGGCTGCTAATTTAAATATTCAGTAGAAAAACCCCAACTCTTTAGAAAACCCAAGTATTGTTCATTTTCATTATCTACATTTAATTGTCATCTGATCAAAAATGGTTATTTTCCTACAGACCACTTGCAGATATTTCTGCTGTACCAGGTGACTACTCCCTGAACACACACTAAATACTGGATTCATGCCATTTCCAAGTCCCTGAAAGTGGCACAGCAGGAAGTGACTCAAAGCCCAGATAACATATCCACCTTTTCTTCAGCAAGAGAATCTTTGTTGGAAAAGTAGCTATGATACAGGGAGAAAAGAAAACCTCAACTGTATAAAAAGGGGAAGGAAAAAAAAAATACCCTGCAAGCTTAAAATGAGATAAAAGAACCGGTGAATCAAATAAAGGGACTGGTAAAACAAACTATCCACACAATTTCTTCTTTCTTAAAAGCTTATATCAGGGCAGCTAGGTGGAGTAGTGAATAAAGCACTAGACCCTGGAGTCAGGAGGACCTGAGTTCAAATTCAGCCTCAGATACTTGACATATTTACTGGCTGTGCAACCTTGGGCAAGTCACTTAACCCCAATTGCCTTGCCTCCCCAGACCCCCTCCACCCCACCCCAAATAAAACCTTATGTCTATGTCTTTGCACTACTTTAGAAGGTTCTTCCTGGATTACAAACTAGGAAAATTATCAGCCCTGAAAATAAATGCATTTCTGGACGCCTCAGGCAAATATCCTTACCAACATGAGCCTGATTTCTTAAACCACTCCTTCCAAAAAGGCTGGTCCCTACACCTGAAAGAAGTTGATGATTTCACTTTTTCTTTCTTCCATTTCCCCAACCAAAGCAGATCATTTGGGGTAAGTTTACTTGCCCAGTTAATTTTATTTCTATTTTAATTTCATGGATAGAATAGAAAATCCCAGAGGACTAATACTAAGAGACCATCAACAGTCTATGGAAACTCAACCACACATGTCAACAGACCAAACTTGGGTCAGGAGGAAGCAAACAGACCTCTCTTCAGATTACCACTCTGGAAGGACCAAAAATAAGAGGTCTCAGACTGAGCTGTGAAAAAAGCAGGACACAAAAGACAGGAGAGCTCAGGCCAAACATCCCTGGTCTCTCCTCCCAAGTGAGCTGAGTTCAACCCTACCATAAAGCCCAAAGTCAGGAAGGAGACTGGAAAAATGAGCAAACAAAAAGAACCAACCATAAAAAACTACTTTAGTGCCAGAAGATCAAGACTATATATAGTGAGTAAAACACTGATACCATAACCAACTTTGTCATTGTTTTAAGAAACATGAATTCTGAATTCATTTAGAATAAAATGCAGTGTTTCTGTATAACTGTACTTCCCTGTAGTAACAGAAGTTATGCGCACACATTCTGATACTAAAGAAATCAGTTTAAAGAGTGCCTATCATAAATCCTTTTGTATATTGTTCTCTGCCCCATCCCCCTTAACTATTTTATCACAGATTTGTTCAGAGCAAGGTACTCTTGTGCTTTAACCAATACTAACACATATATACTAACTATATACTAACACATAACACATACTAACTAATGGGAATAAAAAGTTAGATTTTTTTTGTCCTGACTTTAGGAAGACTCAACTCTTTCCTGGTCCCTACTTACCTCAATGTGTTCATGATGAGGCTGTCAATTAATTACTGGAAAAAGCACTACAAAAATTACAAGGTAATGTGTAAGATTTCAAGCTCCAAGAAGCATTTTAATATACCCACAGAAGAAAAACTTAACTGTTTCCAAGGATCTTGACAAGTGTCTACAAAACATCTTCAATAAAAGTGTAGCCTAAAATATTTATAAATTAATTTTTATTTTGACAATAGTCATGAGTGAAAAAATCAAAAGGGAGAACAGCCAACTTTTACACAAAGCTTCTCTAGCCCAATCATTCTCCATTTTCTGGCTCTGGATAATTGTACAACACATTTTGCTTTTGCCTTGTGTTGTACTGTTCTCTAACTGCTTCATGTGTCTTGTCCTAACAAAATAAGCTCCATGTGGGCAGGAAGAGTTCCACATACTTTTGTATCCTGCAGAATACTTACACAAAGCAACTATTTCATAACTGGGTTCATGAACTGACAAAGATATTGAAAAGTCAAGCCTAAGATCAATGGGAGCTAAAAATACCAAAATAACTATCCACAATACTCCCTTCTAAACAGGTTCTTAACCTTTTTTCTTTAGTTATCAACCCTTTTTTTAGTCTGGTTAGATCATTTCTCAGAATGTTTTTCAATGCATAAAATACGTTAAGATTGCAAAGGAATCAATCATACTTACAGTTATCAACAACAAAAAAAAAATTCATGAACCTTGAAGTTGGGAGCGACAATTTACCAATTATTTCAAAAGGAAGCTGGACCTTCCATAGGTGTTTTGGCAAGTTAATTAATATTCCCAACTCAGAATTTATTAGCTTAATCTTTGCTTAGGAAATCCCTTTCTTCACAAGATGCAGAATACATATATAAAGTATAAGACTTGAGGAAATAGTAAAATACTTTGTCTTAAAGTAAAAATAATCTCCCCCATGTATAAAGTCCACTTAGGACTTTTCTATAATACTTAGTTTTATTTATTGTACACACTTAAGATTGATAAAACTGTACTATTAAAATTATTTTCTAAAATAAGATGATTAAAATAGCCTCATTGATTATTGATGAATTAAGATTTTTATCAATGTTATTAATAAAACATCTAATTAGAGATTTTTATTTAACCTAACTAAATTGCTATTAACCAGAAGGCAGAATAACTTAAAAAGATGAATTCATTCTTTTAAAACAAATGTTAAATATAGCTCCAAAACTTGTCTTCAAATTTTACAAATGGAGCAATATGCAAATATTTTTAACTTAATCTTGCTTAAAACCACAAGTTTCCACAACCTCAGTGGAGTCTGAGAGTACAGTTTGGGAAGCAGGGATTGTTAAAAGCACTATTTGTTTAGCCAGGAAGAAGCCTTGGGCTGTATATTCAGCTTCCATCACTTTCTAGCTGGGTTACCAAGCACAGATCCCGTGCCTTCTTGAGGCCTCATTGAGCTCATCTGTAAAATGAGTACTTTGTCCCTACTTTTCAGGGTGGTTGGGAGGCTCTCACAACTCTACATCCATCTACCTACTACTTAAAGCTATTGCAGAGAAATAATTACTGCAGCACTTAAATCCATCAAGTAGCTGTAAATTGTAATTTCCAGAAGAACAGGGAAAGCCCCAAAATGTGTCTACATAGAAAGGAGAAACACTAAATCTATCTTTCACAGTAAATGGGAAGTTTAAAAGTTCAGGCATACTCTTTGAGAAACTTTTAAATATAGGACCAACCACACTGAACAGAGGTAGGATTTTAACCGGGGGACAGTTGGAGACAAGCAGCTGGGCATGACATTACTGGGACCTCAGCCCTAAGAAGGAGCTTTGAAGAAAATGACCTTGGTGAGCAGTTGGCCTGATGTGGACAAAGTTTCTGATATCAATTACCTGAGGAATCACTACAAATCTAAAGTGTGTACAATAAAGCACCCCATCAAAAATTTTAGGGAATGCTGCTTAATAAGCAATAAGTCGTATTCTTTGGAAGGTGGCAATGATAACTTTTGCCTTAGGCAAGGCCAGAAATATCAAGATGCTCAATTCAAGGAATATTAAGTTAATATTATGTGCAACTCACTCAATTTATTATAGCTTTATTAATGGGGCAACTCAACGATTTAAATTGTTAATCAGGCTGGGCTTGTCTGAATTATACAATCTTAAAAATGTGAAGATGTGCAAATTGGGCAGTTTAGATAAGCAAATTCCCCCCTTCCCCCAAGGTTGAAAACACTATCACAATTCAAGCTTCTAAGGAACTAGACAAAAGCTATAATTATTTCATATAATTTCTTCAAAGTAAAAAATTTGCTCTTCCACTAAATTATTTAAAAAGCAGCAACAAAAAGTTGTATGGAGCCAACATTATTCAGTTACAAGTTCATAAACAGATCTACTGGCAAAGTAAATGCAAGCAGTAACCAGCATCAGAGGAAAGCCTATGACTAAACCAAATAAGACCAAAGCTTCAAAGTCACTATTGCTGAGAAATACTGAACATCCTTTTTGTGACTACAAACCATACTTTTTAATTCAACATCTTTTCTTCTGTCATGTCAATCTTTTCCTCTGTTAGGAAAGTAATTCATTTGGGTACCCATTCCTATCTGTGGCCCTGTTACTGAACACTGACAGAGGTGCTGTGCCATGGATCGGATTAGGATGCCTAACTTCCCAATCTTTTGGTTCAGCAAAAAGCAGGCTAGCTTTCATTCCTAAGGAATACATTTCAGACTCACTAAATCCACTCCAATTTAGTAGCATTATTTTTAGAAGATCCCTACCCAAAACACTAGATTTAACATCACCTTTTAACTCCTCTACAGAGATCAGGGAGTTAAAAAATCCATTTGTAATAAACAGATGCACATATATTTTAGTTTGTAACTTTTTCCCTTAGTATTCTGCCCATTTTGGCCCCAAGTCCCACTGAATGTGTAGAATCTATTAAGTAAAGGAGGCATGCCCATTGCTGCAGTCTGTATCTATCCTAGAAGCAGTTTTGATCATCAAAGCAGAAGTGCCACTCACAATGCCCTAAAAACCATGATCACCGATTTCATTTAGTTCTAGTAGTGGCAGAATGCACAAGTGTGCGGAACAGGCCACTCAACTATCCGAAATTCTAGCATATTGATGTTTGGCTAATTGTTCATCAGCAGTAACTTGTAGTCCCTCAAAGAAATCCAAGGAGGGTGGAGACATCTTTAGGGCTTGAGGGCCTCAGCTAATTCAGGTTCAAAGTTATGTGTGAGCTAATATAAACAAGATATGTATGAGCAATGCTCCCATAATACCAAGAGATTTAAATTTAAACATGCAGTTTCTTTCTCCTTTCAAATGAGTAAATCCACTAAGATTTCTGTTCATTTCAGCTATAGAAATTCCTGCAGACTTTAAAAAACAAAGAATGACTACAAAAATCTCAATTCTACTTTGCAGAATCTTTTTGCTTTTACATTTCAATAAAAGGACTAAGCAATGAAGACCTAAATCAAAATATTAACATCTCAGCACAATTTAAGTCCTTCTGATATGTGCCAAGATCTAACCCCTCAGTCCTACAATCCATAATACCTGGTCAATGGTTATTAGCTCTCTATAAACAAAATCACTTAAGAGAATTTAGGGATATATGCCACGGAAGGTTTCCTTACAATCAGGTTTTCAACAGTTGCTGCTGCAGTTGACAGTTCACAATTGCAGCCATTCATTAGAGTTCCTGGAATGTAGCTTCAAGAGTTCACACTGGTCAAATATCTCTAGAAAAAGATGTGTACTCTGCTCCTTTTCCAATAGGTCAGTTTAAGATTTTGCACCTCCCCCAAAAGAAAGAAAAAGGAATCTTTTCAACATCAGGAAGTTTAAGGAAACTTTGCTAGCAACATCTATCCAACAATACTATTCATAAATTTTAAGACCTATTTCAAGCTACCATTATACAGCATTTTACATTTTAAGTTTTTACTAAAACAACTCCTTAAATTTTAGACAAATCCTATCTAATACTAAAACTTCCAGAACCACCTATTGCAGTATATGTACTGTTATCTATTTCACAGTTAGCAAATGATGCTAAATTTGATGAACTATAAAAGATCTCCCAGGATAGGCTAGTTTACAACCATTTTATTATCTTGTATCTAATTAGTGTCAACAGCTCACTCAGGTTCCTTCAAGTAGTAGTGTGGCATAGTGAATAAAACAGATCAGGCCTTGGACTCAGAGAACCTATATTAGCTATGTGACCACTGGTAAATCACCTCACCTCTCAGTGCCCAGAGGCAACTCTCCAAGACTATGTACATTATAGGTGAGTTATCAAATTGCAACAGGGGAGGGAGTTTCCATACCAGGAGTACCCCCACAACAATAAGAAAACGTGGTAAAACTTGTCTAATGCAAACATTTTGTAGTAGGACTTCACATGAAGTTTGTTTTAGGCAAAGGTATCAGCCTAAATCATGTTATCTATTTCTCCTCCCTTAAAATCCTTACTATTATCAAACATGTTTCCCATCTGCCCTCAAGATTTTAGGTAGCTTCAATGTCATAGAAGCCATAAAAAATTAAGATGCTATACTTACCTACTGTAAATGTCTACTGAAATTATTTAAAAAGCCATAATTACTCACTTTTCCCTACATTTATTCCATTTTTATATGCATTTCAAACTATATTCTTTGCAATTTAAAAATTATAAATCCCACATATTGGAGTCATAAAACTTCTCAAAAAATATTATGCCAAAAATTAAACTTGAAAACATTCCCACTTTATATTTTATAAACCACCCCCCACTCCTCTACACTGAGGGCATTAGAAGAGTCAGTACTGAGCCTACTTAATGGATTTATTCCTTCACCAGGGTAAATGTGTTGGTACAATGATAAAATATTCAAATGTGTTAGATTACAATTTTACTTAATTTTTTTCATTACTACAGTGAATTTAAAACTCAGACTAAAAAGAATGGCCTGAAATTTGGAATGCACATAATTCATAATTGTTCCAAGTGAAAAGTGAAAAGCTAAGTGAAAAGCTTATTAGTGGAAAAAAGTGCCAACTATGTATTTTAAAATCCACATGTATCAAAAGTACTGGGCCTTCCTGTACATAAATTAGAAAACACCTATGCTGGTTTAAATGACTGAGTGGCACTAATACTACCATCATGAAGTACAATCCAGATACAGCTAAGGAGATTATTTTTGCAACACTTCAAAGTTTTATAGTATTCAATTTATCTTTATGCTTGATGAGATTTTTTAAAATGCCTGATAAAAGATATTTTAAGAGGGAGGGAGGGTGGGATAGGTGAGAGAAATAAACTCTATTAATGAATTTTAGAGTTGCCTTACTCATGTGTTCCTTTGCTTCTCTGACTCATAATCATTTATAAAACTAAATTCAAGAGTATCATTATAAAGTCTGCTAAATCAAAGGGGGAGTGGGGCAGAGCAAAATGAGAACTTATTTTTTTTCCATTTACGTACTAAAAAAAAAAAAATGTGATTAATCCACCTGTCTCCTCTTGAGCTGATCAGTGGGATGTGAGCAGAAGCAGACAGGTGCCAAAATGATCCTGCATCTCTCACAAAGAAATGACTGGGTGGTGGCCACCCAAAAGGAAGGATGCCAGTTACACAGTACCAATTGTTACTAGGAAATTCAGTACCCAAACCTGCCTTTCTGATCTATGTGCCTATAAAAAGTAATGTTACTGATGTTCCTGTGGCTTAACGAATCAGTCCCACTACTTTATATTCAGACTTTATAAATATACTTAATAACATAGCTAACTTATAATAATAGTCCCTAATTCTGAAATGGAGAATTTTTGAACAGCTACTACTACAAGTCATTTTCAAAAATATTTGGAATATAAAGTTGACCTTAAAAATTAATGGATTTCAGGAAAACTATTCATAGTTAATGAAACTGTGCTGTGTTAGCAGAGGAAATCGAAGACATACTAACTGTATAGAGGGAAGCAGAGAGAAGGATGGGAAGGGGCTAAGAGGAAACACAGGGAGAGAAAGCTTAAAAAATAAAGCACAAAATCGTGTTCCTCTACAACACACCATAATATCCTAGAGAAATCCTTTGGAAATGATTCAAGTGTCTGACAACACTTAAAAAATTAACCTCTTAAAAATCAGAGTGCTGATGTCTTTTCTGATCCTCTAAATTACCTGCAATTTTCTATGTGAATTAACTGCATATTTTTGTGCAGTTTGTAACCATAATCCAATTTTTTAAAAAGGAATTTGTATAGAAGGATAATACATTCAATTTTCATTCTGAATTCCCCCTAAACCTACGAAAAATGTTCAATATTCAACCAAAAGGCAGCTATTTAAACAATTAATGTGATAGTATTCTTTAATTTTTAGTTAGCCTCTTTTCAAAGCTTCCCTTAAAAGGGGCAAGGAGAGGGGAAGCTAACAACCTTTACAATTTAGAATTTAGCATTTCAGTTCCTCTAAATTCTGAATCAGACACACAGCTTTAAAAAAAAAAGAGCAAGAAAAGAAAAACCCCCAAACCTCAATAGCCTATTTCATGCTTTCCCCCCACAGCAGAAAGAAAGATGAAGAGGGGAGCATCTTTTGAGCATCTTTCTCTTTTAAAAATTTAACATTTCATTTAAAAAGTCTGGTGAAGCTTTTTTTTCCTTTCAGAATGCCGAAGGAATGAGTTCTTGCAGTTCTGTATCTGACCCCACCAGCCCTACTCTCCGGACAAAATACCCTGGAGAAGTCGCCTGATAATTGCAATTTTTTTTCCTACTGTGGTGTCTATTTCAGCCACCTATAGAACTTTTCCTCTCTAAATAATTAAAAAAAAAAAATAAACCTTGCAATTGAGTATAGAAGCTCATTCTCCCCCATAAGTTGACAAGTAGGATACTTTATAAAGAACTACCATGGAAAACAGCTATTTCAAACTGTGCGTACCAAGCAAGTGGCATTGTGGCTAGCCTAAAACTTCTGCTCGATTCACAGACTGAAAGTTGTGTCTGGACCAAGTCATGTGCTGTAGTTTTAGTAGGGCTTTTAAATGATCTAAAACGAACACTTCTTCCTGTCTCTGTAAATCCATTTTGAATACATAGCAAGTATACCTAAGTGACATCCTGCTCAGTGCCCTCCCTAAACGACTCCTAAAGAGCAATCGGAAACCCCCAAATAATCAAAGGCTTCTTAGGGGCTTACAACGAAAACGGGCATACCTATCCTCATCGCCATCCACGGGAATGGAGATGCCGAAGACGGAGCTGGCCAGGCTGTTCATGGGCGTCGAGGCGGGCAGGAGGGGGTTGGCCAGGGCATCCTGCACGGGAGGCTTGACCAGAGGTTTGTTTTCAGCAATGAGAGAAGGTGGTGGCTGAGGTAGGGGTTCCGACTTTCTTCGAGTCTCGTCGACCTGTCCGGCTAGAGGCTGCGCCTGAGTCTGAAACTGGCCGAGCGCGGCCTGGGGCAGGCTGGCCGCGCCGCCCGAGCTCCTGCTGCCCGACGAGTGGCCGCCGCTCAGCTGGGCCTGGACCAGAGTAACAGGGACATTTGGCATAGTAACAGAAGTGGTGGGCACGCTGGGCGCGGCGCTCGCTCCGCCTGGGGCCACCGCGGCCCCCTGGCTGCTGCCGCCCCCCGGAAGCTGAGTCACGGATTTGGGGGGCGCCCCGGGCTGCGGGCCGCCGGCTTCTCCAGACTGGGAAGGTCCGCCCCCCGAGCCCCCCGGAAGGCCGGCCGCCCCGGTGCTCTGGGGCTGAAGGGCGGCCATGTGCTGTACGTAGTCGGTCTGGCCGGGAGGCTGGGCCGGCAGCAGATGCCCGGCAGCCATGGCAGGCTGCGGGTAAGCCGCAAAGGGTTGCGGCGGGGTCCCGGGCGCCCCGGCGGGCTGCACCTGCTGCGGGGGCTTGCCGTTGTGTCCCCCCGACACGACGGCGGGAGCGGTCCCGGGGGACGGGCTCTGCTGCTGGGGCGCCACGGCGGCCGGGCCGGGGTAGAGAGGCTGGGCCGAGCTCGGGGGCACAGCCCCACCTACGGGTGGCAGAGGCTGCTGCCCAACCGCGAAGTGCTGCGAGTGGGGTGCCTTGTCGGCCGGGGCGCCGTCGCCGCCGGGGTCGGAGCTCTGCGTGGCCTGCGCGGCCGAGCCTGCCACCAAGGAGCCGCCGGTGGCGCCCAGGCCGCTGTCCCTGTCGGCGCTCGGCTCGAAGGTGGAGCTGTGCCGAATGCAGTCACCGGTGCGGGCGAGCGCGGCGCCGTCCGAGTCGCGGTCGTAGTACTCCATACACGTCCATCGGCCGCGGCGGTACGGCTCCCCGGAGCCGTGGTCCAGCTTGATGACCCGAAAGCGGGAGCCGCAAGTGGCCGTTGTCTGGGCCGCGGCCCCACCGACCAGCCCCGCGGCCGAGGCGGACGCGTGCGGCGCCGGGCCCGGGGGGGCGGCCGCGTTCCGGGGGTTAACAGCCCCGCCCCCGTTGGCCGGGGGCCCCCCCGCAGCCGCCGCAGCCGCCGCCGCCGCGGCCAACTGCCCGTCCAGGAGTAGGTTGGGCGACACGGTACCGGGGGTCTCGGCGTCGCCCACGTTGTTGAGGGTCTCCTCGGACGAGCTGCGCTCGCACACCTCCTCCGGGCCGTAGTCCGTGGCCCGGGACACGTCGAAGATCTCGGACGAGACGTCCTCGGTGTGGGACTCGTCCGGGTCGTCCAGGCTCTCCGTGTCCTCGGTGATGCTGCTCGCCACCTGCGCCGTGGTGACACTGGTGATCTGGAAGCAGCTCTTCTTCTTGGCCGGCATCTTGGACATGGTGGGGGCTCCGGGGCGCCCAGATCCCGCCAACGCTGAGGGCCCGAGTCTGGGGGAGGGTCTGAAACCCGATCCGGGCGCGTCAGGGGCAGAGCCGGGCCCGGCCGGGGGTCGGACACATCCCTCTCCTGCTCCTCCTCCTGCCCCCTGGGGCCAATCGAGCGCTCCCGGAGCGGCTCGCTCCCCGCCGGCCCGCTCCGAGGCGCTGCCGAGGCTCGGGGCCGGTCCGCAGGCCCCGGGGCGCAGGCGGAGGGCGGGGCGGCGCCGGGCTCGCCTCTCGTCAGGCCGCTCGCGGCTCTAGCTGGAGCTCCGCAGGGCCATGCCGGCCTGCAGCCCAGACGGGCGGCTGCTGCCCGGGCAGAGGCCCCGCCCGGCGGGCACTCGGCGGCGCAGGCCCGGGCGGCGGCGGCCGCTAGGTGCCGCGGACTCGGCTGGCGGGGCGGCGCAGCGGCACGGAGCTCGGCCGGAACTCAAATTCAAACTGCTGCGGCTGCTGCACTGGCGGCGGCAGCTCCCTCCCCTCGGCCAAGATGGGGCCGGAACGGCCGCGCCAGGGATGCTGGGAGGAGGAGCGGCGGCGCCGCCGCCGTGCCCGGCTGCGCTGCCGCCGCCACCGCCTGCGAGGAGAGAAGCGGCTGGAAGAGGACAACGAGAAGAAGGAGGAGGATGCTGCCACCGCCGCCGCTCCTGCCGCTGCTGCCGCTGACACCGCCGCGCCGCTGCTACTCCAGCCGCAGCCGCCGCTGCCCCGTGACGCGCCGGCGTCGTGACGTCACCGCCCCGCCTCCCCCCGCCCCGGCCGGCTTCCTGCGGCGCTAGGACTGGGCTTCGCGTGGAGCTCGCCGGAGACCAGAAGTGGGCGGGGCCGGCGTGCGGCCGGGAGGAGGCGGGGCGGGAAAGAGGGGAGGGGGCGGGGCAGGACGCCTCTACCTCGTCTCTGCGGGCATCCCTGCGCGGTCGCGTCCGGCCCCAAAGAGCGCGACCCTCGGGAGGGCGCCTCGCAGAAAGAAGACGTGTACGCACATGCGTACGCCGCCGTGGGGCTCTCCGCCGGCGGGCGTTTGTGGGGCATCGGGGGACTAAGTTTGCAGCGGAGCGGCGTTCTGCGGAATCCCAGCTGGGCAGAGTGGGCTGTCAGCCGTCTCATCGGGGAGGGTTTGGACCCCGGGGTTTCTAGACCCGAGAGGAGCCCAGCTTAGCGGACAATCGGGATATCGTGAGCCACTGGGGACCTCCGAGACTGTCTAGTCCAATTCGCGTTTGTCTGGGCTGGATGACCTATGAGGTCACCTTCCAGCCCTGAGGTTCTGAGTTCTGAGTCATGTGCAGCGGCCGGCGTCACCAACTAATAGTCACCAGATAACATTATAGGGGACAGGCAGCAGCCAGGGGTACGGGGTGCAGCGCCCATGGCACCCGTGCACAGTAACCAGATAACACTAAAGGTATAGAAGAGGAGGAGAAATCAGAGGGGTGAGAAATTTGGCCAGCTGGAGGGACCAACTGATTACAAATGTAGATCAAGGAAATAGTGAGACTATTTCACATATCTGTATGTGTATACACACAAACACGTATGCATATATACACATACACTTTAGCACTTTCTCAACAATCTTTACAAAGTTCCCATTTTTAGCATTGTACTTGACACATAATAGATGCTTAAAATTGCTTATTTATTGACTAACTAAAAATCAGGAAGCCTTAGATTCCAGGAGGCAGTTCAGTAGAAAGCGATGAGCAATTTTGGGAGTCCAAGAACCCCTGTTCAGTTTAACACTGAAGTTCTTCAAAATTCAGAATCAGACCCACAGTATACAAAAGAGGGAGTGTTTTCTTTAAAAAAAATTAGCATTTTATTTTAAAAGTCAAGAAATTGTTTGCCTTCCAAGTTTTCCAAGGACTACATCCCAAAGCTTGGTTTGACAGGTCTATCTCTCCTCTTTAGACTTTTAAAATATACTGGAGAAGCTTCCAGACTGTTTCAATTCAAATTCCACCTTTGAATGTTTGTTCTGTTTGACTTCTGCAAGTCACTTAACCTCTGTAGGCCTCAGTTTCCTTGACTGTAAAAAGAGGGGATTGGACTAGATGTCATCAGAGGTCCCAGCTCTAGATAGGTGATCCTAGTTACACAAGCCCTGAGTGACCGTGGGCAAGTGTCTCAACCTCTTGGCATCTCTAAGACCAGTCAATGACCTTAAGTTGTGAGTGTGTGGTGGGAGAGGAGAAAGGGGGTGAAGGCTCTGAGTTATTTGTTGAGGGTGAGGTATCTAGGAAGAGGGAGAAGCAAAGATGGTTTAGAAGTAGTCTGTAGGAGACAATAACTTTACAACAAAGGTATAATCTATCAAACATGTATTAAGTGCCTACTCTGTGCCAGACTGGGGATACAAAAAGCAAAAGACCCTTTCCCTAAGGAGCTCACAGTTACAACTAATAGCTAACATTTATATAGTAATATCAGCTAATATGTAGTATATACTATATAGCATAATATAGTAATAATAGCTAATAAATAGCCTAACATGTGCCAAGCCCAGTACTACATGCTTTATAATTATTACCTTATTTGATCCTCACAACAATCCTGGAGGTAGGCGAAATTATTAACCTCATTTTACAGAAGAGGCAATTAAGGTAAGTGACTTGCCCAGGGTCACACAGCTGCTAAGTGGCTGAGGCCAACTTTGAACTCAGATCTTCCTGACTCTGAGCCCAATATTCCATTCACCCCCACCACCTAGCTTTCTGATACTTCAAATCAAATGAGGCAACAACAGCTATTTATATGGTACTTACTCTATGTCAAGAACTGTGCTAAGCACTTTACAATTATTGTCTCATTTAGTAATGCTTTGAAGCTTTTTGGAAAACTTAAAAGGCTTTATAAACATCAGCTATTAATATTCTTCAAAACTTCTCAATTCCAGAATATTGCAATAACAGCAGTTTGGAATCACAAAAGGACTACCAAGGGCTATTTGAGGTCAGAGACAAGAAAGGTAATTTAGAACTGGAATGATTGAATTAGATTCCATTAAATAAGCATTTTAAAGAAGGCCTGAATGTGTAAGACAGGTGTGTGTGTGTGTGTGTGTGTGTGTGTTAGGTATAGTGATACAAAGAGAAAAAGAAGAACCCTGCCCTGGAGGACCTTACCCTCTCCTCTTCTGGTACATCCAGGTAAACGGATCAGTTCAGGACAGTTTGAGAACACAGTCCCAATAACCAGGGAGTCAGGAAAGGCTGCCTGTCAAGGATAGCACGTGAACAGAGAATGGAATTCTAAAAGGCTGAAGGGAATGGGGACATTTAAGGGGGTCCATGAGAGATCCCTCACACCAGGCACAGGAGGACGAAATGGAATGCTTGTAGTAACTGGAAGGCAATGAGCATTAAGTGCCTACTGTATGCTCAGCCTGTGTGAAGAAGTAGTGATACAAAGAAAAAAAAAGTTGTTCCTGCCCTCAAGGAGCTCTCTGTCTCCAGGCTAGCTTTAACATGAGTGTGTGAGAGGAAAAGATGTGAAATTCAAGTCAACCAGTATTTATTGAGCACTTACTATTTGACCAGACATAGCACTAAGCACTGCGGAGGATAGAGACAAAAAAGCAAATATGGTACCTGCCCTCAAGGTACTTACGGTCTCCTGGGAGAAAATAGCAAGGACTTGGATCTGCATAAACAAAAAGGTGAGAAAGTAGTTTGTGACAGTATTGTTTCCTTTGTGCCCATGGGCAAGTCCTTTATTCTCTGGGTCTTCTTTTATTCTCAAAAATGTGGGGTTTGGACCAGATGGCTTCTGAGGTTTCTTGAAGCTTTTAATCTGTTTATCCTACAAACTTGTGAACCTTGGTGGAATAGAGGAGGCACTAAGACCTTTGAGGGTGGGGAGGGAGAATCAGAAAAGGTCTCCTTAGGAAGTGGCGTTTGAACTGTGTTTTGAAAGAAGCCAGGGAGCTCTGCTAATTGGTGGGGAGAAGGAAGGGCATTACAGGCGTGGGGCACAGCCTATGCAAAGGAACAGAGACTAGAGATGGCTTCTCCTCCTTAGGATAAACCAGTTCAACTTGCTTCTAGCCTTGATCAGAAGGGAGGAGTGGACAGGGTCATTACTGTTAATTCACGTGGATGATTTGTGGTCATTCAATAGTGTTGAATAGGACATCAGTTTTCCCCATGGACAGGTCAGCCTGACCCCTAATTCTCCTGAATCACACCAGTAGCTCCCATAATTCTCCAAGGCAGTCTTTAGTAATGGTGCATTCCCTGTGCTAACCCATTCTGTGGATTATTAAAGAAATGCAGCAAAATTCCTTAATATTTTCCCACTGCCTGGATGGGGGAAGGCATTTAATCCTAGGACCCTTTCCTTTGTTTTGTGGGCAAGCTTAGGAAAGGTCCTGGGTGGAAACCACACAGGAGGGTCAGAAATGGATAGGCTGTGATCAGCATTATCAGAGGGAACTTCCAAATGAATGAGATCACAAATCCACTTGGGTGCCCTTTACTTGAGTGAGCCTAAAATAGTTACTATTGTCTTCTGACCATGCCTCCCCAAACAATCCTTTCAATCCTGTATTATCAGAAAACTGCTCCTAAATATCTCCTTTGATCCTTCTTTCCATCACATAGTGCCTGGTACATAATAGGTGACTAATAAATGCTCACAAAAATGTGACAAAGCAGGCTACTTTGCCCCTAAGTCCAAACTACAATAGCTCAAGGCCAGACCATTCTTTAGCTCCTTCTCTCTTCTGCCTCCAATGTCTCACCACGCTTCATAGGGGTGTCCCATGCATGAGTCTAGAAAGAGGGTAGTGGTGATGAACACCCCTGCCCTCCTATTCTTCATTGGGTATAAAGCTAAAGGAAAGGGAATTAATTATTGTTTTGGGGGGGCTTTTGGAGGGGCAATTGGGGTTAAGTAACTTGCCCAAGATCCCATGGCTAGTAAGTGTTAAGTGTCTGAGGTTGGATTTGAACTCAGGTCCTCCTGACTCCAGGGCCTGTGCTCTATTCACTGTGCCACATAGCAGCCCCAAAGGGAATTAATTGGAAAACATGGGGTATTCTATTGGCTCCTGTGAAGGTGGGGGTGGATGGGGAGGTGGTCTGCTCCCCTCCCCCCCAAAAAGACAGAGGACACATAGGAAGAGAAGGTCAGAATGATCTAGCACAGACTCACACTGTGTCAGATGATTCTGGCCCACTTATCCAGTACAAGTATCACTGATACCAAGGCTCCTTAAGAGTCTACCCTTTGTGGCAAGCTTTTAATAAACTTTGCTTTTCTTTGACTGAGAGAAGGCTTGATTCAAATTCATTCAGCAGGACCTGGCACGTTGGTATTTTGGCATCTCGCACACCCCTAAACCTTAAAACTCAATATCTTAATGGTACATTTTATGGGACCCCTGACCTCATCATCATGACTATGATAGAAAATGACCCTGTCCATCATCCATGTGGAGGAGCATTAGGTATTCAGAGTGACACAACATGGCTTGTAGGTACCTCTATAACCTATTGATAATCTCTATTAACATGTCTTTTTTTTCTTCTTGGAGGGCATTTGGGGCTAAGTGACTTGCCCAAAGTCAGGTGGCTAGTAAGTGTATCAAGTGTCTGAGGCCTGATTTGAACTCAGGTCCTCCTGACTCCAGGGCCAGTGCTCTATTCACTGCCCCACCTAGTTTTTTTGAAGTGTGAAAAAACAAACAACTATACATTGTAAAGATTAGAAATGTAAGTGAGTAGCTGGCAGAGCTAGGCATGAATCTTTTGCCAAGTTCAGCAAGGTACAGTGAAATCCAGTGCCAGTGAATTGAAGTCAGAGTTCTTGAAATTAAATCTCAGCCTTAAATCCTAGTATGACTTTGATCGGAGTATTTAGTCTCTCTAATCCTGTTTCCTCATTTGTAAAATGAAGGTGTTAGATTAGATGGACTCTAAGGTCTTCAATGACCCTATGACTTATACTAGCTGACCCCTACCTTCTAGGGATCCCTCGAGGTCTGAAATTCCATGATTTCATCCTGGTTGAGTTAAAAAAGTCATGTGATGAAAACTCATTGCAAGATTATCCCCTTAAAACTGATACCAAGAGGAATTTTAGGAGAGAATGGTCTTTAGTCACCTCTGAGGTCATGTGACTTGAACCTGGAGACCAAAGGACCCTGGAGGCATAGATGTAAAAGAAGCTTCCAACAGGGTCTCTTCAAATCTGTAGTTTGCTCTTGTCCCAAACCTTGTCCTAGGTGCGTTACATGGGGGGGGGGGGGAACCCGAAACTCCCAAAATGATCACATTGGTTAGAATTCAGATTAAAGTAATTATCTATATTTGCTCACACAAATATCAGTAGTTCCTACAGTGCCTTTGTCCTAGGAATAGCATTTGCGAAGTGGAGAGCTAGGTGGCACCATAGTGCATAGAGAGCTATGCCTGGAGTCAGGAAGACTCATCTTCCTGAGTTCAAACCCAGCCTCAGACACTTAGCAGCTGTGTAACCCTGGATGAATCACTTATGACCCACTTTGCCTCAGTTTCCTCATCTGTAACATGAGCTGGAAAAGGAAATGGCCAACCACTCCAGAATCTTTGCCAAGAAAAATGGGGCCCTGGTATTGGCTCATGCAGAGTCAGTCATCCCTGGAACAGCTCAGTAACACCAAATGCTTATTTCCTTCCTTCCTATCCTGGGGGACTGAATCAATAACAATTATTGAATGGTGACAGCCATTCATCTTTCATTTCTTGGATCCCCTCTGTCAGTTGACTCTACATAGGTATAAGGCACAATGGAGTGTAATTTTTATATGTGATTGGAATTTAGTCATCTGGTAAAGTATTCCAAATTAGATATGAATGAAAATGAACAAATCAACCACTAACTAGCTGAGTAACTTTGGGAAAGTCAATTCACTGCAGGATTTGGACAAGATTATCTCTGAGGGCTCTGCCAGCTCACCAAATAGCTGGCCATTTTGAAAGTTGTTGAGGTTTTGTTAAGAATTTAGAATTTTCTCCCTCCTCTCCGTATCTCCCTCCTGAAATTATTAGTCATTACTTTGTGCTTATGTTGTGTGCTACCACTAAGTAGTAGTTGTTATTCAGTAGATTATAAACTCATTGAGGGCAGGGATCTTATTTTTGTGTCCCTGGCATATTATAGGCCCTTATTAAGTGTTTGGTGAATTTGATCCAATCCTCTCTTAACAACTTTATGGTAATCAGACAAGGATTTTGAGTTGTAGCCCCTGATACTTCCTAGCCATGTAACTGTGGGGGAGGCTTTAAACCTCCCCAAACATCAATGTCCTTATCTGTAGAGATATAATACCTCAAAGGGTTGTTTTTGAGGACCAGATAATAATAACAGATGTTAAACTTTTTGCAAACTTTAAAGTTCCATATAAATGTCTGCTGTTTTTATGGGTAAATTGTTTTTGTTGTTGTTTCAGACTCTTCGTATTCCCATTTTGTGGCTCCATTTTCTTGGCAAAGATACTGGAGTGGTCTGCCATTTCCTTCTCTAGCTTATTTTATAGATGAGGAAACCGAGGCCAATGGGGTTAAGGGACTTGCCCAGGTCAGATTTGAACTCAGGAAGATGAGTCTTCCCGACTCCATGTCCAGCACTCTATGCACCGCACCACCTAGCTGTACTTATATTGGTAGAGGTGAATGCTGTGCACTCTTCAAAAAAATCAAATTAGGGTTAGGGAAAAAAAAATAAGTGAATTGACTAAATCTAGACTATACTACTAGTGTGGCTATAGTTTGAGGTAAATTTTGAAGAAGGCTTTCTGACTTCTCCGTTTTCCTGCTTGTTCCAGACAAACTGGCCTCCACACTGCTCATCCTAGGCACATAACAGTCTATGTACTACCTCTGTGTCTTTCTCCAAGTTGTCCCTGATATCTGAAATGCTTTCTCCTGATCTCTTCCTCTGGGAGCCTCTAACTCCCTTCAAGGCTCACCTTAATTGTTTCATTCTTTCTTGATTCCTCCATTTGTTAGCATCTTCCTATCAAAAAAAAAAAATCAATTTGGGGGTGTCTAGGTAGCACAGTAAATAGAGCACTGGCCCTGGAGTCAGAAGGACCTGAGTTCAAATTCGGCCTCAGACACTTAACACAAAACTAACTGTGTGACCTTGGGGAAGTCACTTAACCCCCCAATTGTCCTACCTTCCCCCCTCCCAAAAAGCAAAAAAACAAAAAGAAAACAAAATCAGTTTATACTTTGTATACAGCCTGTATTTACTTATGTATAAGCAAGTTATGTACCCCACCATTAGAATGTACTCTCCTTGAGCCTAAGAATTGAATCAATTTTGCATTTATAGTCCTTGTATGCTATTACATTGATCTTGGATTGGTTGAGTGGTTCGTTAAGGGCAGATATTGAATGTTGTGAGTGGAGTTTATCCTGCGGATTCAGTGTTGTTCATTGTGCTTAATAAATACAGTTGCCTGTTTCTTAACAGGAAAGTCTTAAATAGTATTGTGATTTTAATGGGAAAAAAAATTAGTAAAAGAAAGTAAGGCTTCTGGTAGCAACACTGGATTTCACATTAAAAGAAACAAGGAGTTTTAGTTGATGTGAAGATGAAGATAATTCCAAAAACAGGCCACCTAGGAGCGATCCAAAAGAATCATTAGAATCACAGAATTTGGGGGTTGGAAGGGACTTCAGTGACAATCTAATTCATCTCTTACCTGTAAAGAAGTAGTCCTTTCTGTATTATCCCCGAGTGGTCATTGCTCTGCATGGATCTCCAGAGGTGATGTCCCATTTTGGATGGCATGAAGCTAGTTTGTCTCTTTTCATCTTCCCTACACTGCAACTAGTTCTGTTCTTAGAGTCCAAACAGAATAGATCAAATCTCTTTTCCATATGCCAGACCTTCTTATGCTTGAAGAGGACTATCATGTTCCCCCTGAGTCTTCTCTAGACCAAAGAAACCATGTTTCTGTTAGGGATCAGATTAAAGATGTTTTAGAGAGTATTTTAGAAAGGGGAAAAATCAAATGAAAGTAACTAATATTCCCATTGGAATGCTTTGGGGGTGAGTGTGGGGATTTGCCTTAAAAAAAAGTAGTTTGCATGAAAGTTATATGTTTCTATCATTTAAAAGTCCTAACATCCTGTGTAAATTTGCCCTTAAAAAACAGTACCATGAAAAATTCTAGACTGAATGAGGAGGTATAAATCTATATGCCCTGTGTACTCAGAGTTGATAGAGGATTATTACCAATCAAGAAACACTTATTAGGCACTTAAAGTATATAAGGCATTGTGTGATATAATAATCAACAGTTGTGTCCCCAAGTCACTGGATATCCCATTCTAATTCTACTCTAGCTTTAGGAGAGATCTCAGCCCCAAACCCCCTGCACTCAGAAACAATAGGTAGAACTTGTGGAAATGCCCCATCCCAACTCCCACAGTCCAAGCTTGGCATCAACCTCACCATCCGTAGTTTAAGTACTTCCAATATGGAGGCTGTAAGTAGAAAGATGGAATAAAAGCACATGGCAAATCAGGATTATTCCTGATGATGGAAAAAGCTATTGAATCATCATCCATTCATCATCCTGAGGCATTCTATCCCCAGGTTCTGTTACTTTATTATCTAGCATCAGTACCAGATGGTAGATTGCTCCACATTTCTGAGATCTTGGAATGTGATCTGCAGAGACCAACAGAAAAAAAAGCACTTTTGAAAAAAGTTTTTTTGCATTTTTTAAAATGAGGGTGATAAGCTAATCAGAAGACAGGATGATCAAGTGGGGGGAATAAAATGTGAAAACATATTTTTAAAGATTTAGCATAGTTTCAAAGAATTTTTATCTGGAGGAATTCATTCCTAGACAAAAGTGAATTTGAAGAGCCAGTGCTTTCAGGCAGCCCTTGCCATCTTGGGAGCCCCCACCATGTGGAGGAAGTGCTGAATCGGGCATCGGACAGTCTGTGCCACAGCCTGTGCATTTTCCTGGCAGTCCCTAAATAGCTGCTGTTTATTTTCTGTGTGAGTATCACTGAATTGTTACAAGATAAAATGGAGAATAATTGTAGGGTGCCAGAAAGCATTTGACGGAAACAAATATCAGTTGTCTAAACAATTACAAATGGATTTATGACTATGGTTTTCTGGGTTTTTCCATTTTTGAACTAGAATTACATGAGTGTCTTTTTTATTGTGGGAAGACTGTCATGTTAATTGTCCACTCAATCTGAAAGAAAAACAGCATAGAACATAGAGACCTGAAGACCAATGAAACTCCATGAATCCCTATATAAAAAAAAATCTTAAAAATTAATAATTCATACTTTAACTTTGAGGTTTACAAAGTATTTTATGTATTTTATTTCATTTGTTCTGCACCACAACCATTGGAAGCTGGTGCTATTATTATCCCCATTTTACAGATTAGGAACCAAGGCAGAGGGAAATTAAGTGATTTGCCCAGAGTTGTGTCGCTAGCATTTGAGGCAGAATTTGAACCCACATCTCATTCCAAGTCTAGCACTCTATCCATTACAACACTACCTCTCATCTCATAAATTCTGAGGCATAATGTACTCAAAATTTCTACCAATAAAAGAAAATGAATTAAATCAGAAAAAAAGAAGTTTTAGTCTCAACCTATGATTTCACAAGTGTAGGGTACTCCTAGTGAGGAAACACCCTTTATCAGTGCAGAGGATCTATTTTGCATTTTACAGTTTTATAGATTTATCTAAGAATTCTAAGAACTTAAGTAATTTGCTTACAGTCACTCAACTAAATATGTGTTGGAGGTGAGATTTGAACCTAGGTCTTTCTGAGGCTGGCATATTTCCACCATTCTGTGACACCTCTCCTTGGGGTAACTAGGGCTGGATATATATAGACTTAGGAATCATCTAGTGAGTTGATATAATCACTAAGCATAGAGAGAATAGAAAGGAGACCAGGTCAGAGCCTTAGGTGGAGAGTGGGTTGTTTAGGAGGTGGTAAATGAACGAGAAAAGGAGAAGCAGTGTTCATACAGGTAGAAGAAGATCCAGGAAAGCTGTGTCCCAGAAGGCAAAAGAGGAGAGAGCATCAAGAGAATGGAAGTCAGTTTAGTCAAATACTACAGAAAGATGAAGATAATAGTTGAGAAAAAGACATTGCATTTGGCAGTTGAGAGAAAACTAGCAATTTTGGAGACTGCATTTTTAGTAACATGTTAAGGTTAAAAGCTTTATTGTTAGGGGCTGAGAAGCAAGTAGGCAGTAAAAAAATGAAGATAGCAAAAGCAAATGACTTACAGAACTTGGCAGTGAAAGTGAGAAGAGCCTTAGGAGAGAAGCTTGAAGTGATGTCAGGATCAAAAGAAGCATTTTAAGAGTGGGGAGACCTGGGCACATTTGGATGCAAGAAGGGAAGATCCAGAGATTGAAGAAATGAGCAAGGGAATTAATGATGTTTGAGACAAACCCTCTGGGAATCTAATACTACAATCCACACAAGTTCCAAAAGCCACTTGGGTACCTCCAGAGCTTTTATAAGAAACATAGACCTGAAGAAGTTCTAGTTGGATAAAAGACCTGGGCAAAGATTTCTCTGAGAGATGACTAAAAGCCTTGGTAGTATTGGTTTCAAAGTGAGCACAAAAGGAAACAAGAAATATCACTTTAGGGGACACTTGGCCATCTTGCTTTTGTGTTGCTTAGGTTGAACAAAATACTGTATAAACCATTTCAGCCTATGAGCTAAATTAGTATAGAGGCAGCTAGTCCTTTGAGACTCAAAGTCCTAGTGATGTATTGATCAGTAACATGGTTATGCAGTTGAGTACTGGGTTTACTGCTAGGAAAAGTCTAATATTCATGGACCCATGGACCTTATACTCTTGGAGAATGTTGCTAATTAAAGTGATAGAATTAGGGCTTGAAGCCTAAAGGATTTCCCAGAAAGGGGAAAGCAAAAAAGGTTCCCAGTGTACTATAAGTACTGGGCATAGGACAGGTCATATATTCTCACACATACAGCAATAATAAGTATATGAGAATCATAGCATTAACTGAATGACTTAAACAGCATTCATTATTTCATTACTACTACTAATAAGCTTACAATCAGCTAGAAAGTTAATATTTAATATAAAACAGTGTTTTGTTTTGTTTTTTACAAAACACATAATTAGCTGTGTTCCATTTCACATCCTTTTTTGGCAGTTGATATTCTGATCTAACAGCCAAACCTCATCTTTCCAGTGGTGGCTCTCCAAAGCCAAATCTTCCTTTGGTACTAACCCACTTCTGCCATCGCTTAGGCTCCTTCCCATGATTACTCTGGTGCTGGGGAAAAGGAAGATGGCAGCTGCCATTTCTTCAGGCTTTTTGATGTTCACCAAGATTGTTTCTAAAGGAAGGAGACACAAAAGAGGCAGCCAGGGGACCAGATACAAGTTTCATTAGTTGGTTTTATGTTCCAGGAGGAAAGCAGCAGCCAACTGCTACCATTATATGAGAGGAGTTAAAGACCATCCTCCAGCCCTCCCAGAAAGCACATCTTGTCACCCAAAGAGCTGCATCCAAGAAGGCTGCCAGCTGGAAGTGACCCCTTTTTCTACCAGGTGTGACACCATGAGTCATCAGCTTTTCCAGCTCAAAAGTCAATTAGCAGACTCTCCGTCATATATGGCCCCAGCCTAGCTCCCACATGCTCTACCAGAAACAGGCAGAAAGTATCTCTGGAGGTGTGTGGGAGGGAGGGGCCCATTACATTAACAACCCTTGTAATCTGCTGTGTAACTAGTTCTCTCTACCCTCCCGGCCCCAGCACTCAAACTTTCTTTTCTAAAGTTACCTTCCTTCTACTATATCTATGGCAGATGTCTGCAGTATTTATTTACATGTTGTCTTTCTTATCATATGTAAGCTCCTGGAGGGCAGGGTTTCGTTTGTTGTTGTTTTTTAATACCGTGACTATATCATTTTAATGCTGGTTGATAGACGGATTGTCAAGGATGAAGACATAGAGGAATTGTTTGAGCAATAACCTATATTTCCCTCTCCTAGTTCCAATATCTGCCTCTTTTTGACCTGACATGGGGCTTTGGGGGCAGGGATACCTTCTGATGCACTTATCATGTAGTATTTTATGTTATAGCTGCTTGTGTGTGGTATATGTCATAGCCTCCTTCTTGTCTGGAACATCCATAAAGGCGAAGACCATGCTTCCTCAGCACTTAATGTTTCCTTCAGTTCCTGGTAGAGTGAATTCAGTTAAATTAGATTGCACAAACATTTGAAAAACGCCCAGTTTGGAACAAGGGACAGGAATAGAAAAAAAAATGGTACAGTCCCTGCTCTCAAAGAACTTATAATTTGATTATCGCTCCCATTTATAGAAACTTTAAGGTTTATGTAGCTCTTTTCTCACAATGACACTATGAAGTCATTGTTGCAGGTAACTCCGGAGTCTGAAGATTTGATACAACTTGAGTGACTTGGACAAATCACTTGATTTCCCTTCCCTGTGAGGTTCCTCATCTATATAATAAGTGGGTCAGTGTAATGGGAGTGTAAATTTAAAGATCTTCCCTGCTGTGATAGTAATGGCAATTAAAGATCCCCCTGTATTGGCTTGGTTTTCAAACTGATTGTGTTAAAACCCAGAGCTTGTTAATCCCACCTGTGGGATGGACTTGTTGATGTGAAAGGAGAGTCCTGAACTGGGAGGAGCTGGTGACATAGATTTGGAGAGACAAGGGAGAGGCAGAGGAGCTTTTTGGAAGCAGCACCTCGGGGGAGGCAGAGAGAGAGAAGGAGAGCATTGCTGAGTGCCACTTTGTAATGTAATGCCAAGGAAAGGCAACTTCCCAGGTTCAAAATACCAGCATAGGTGCTCTCCATTTTATACAGTGACAAACCAAGAACAGAGAAGGTCAAAACATGACATCATTCAAAATACAGCATTTACTAAGTGTGACTAAATAATCTCCAAGGACTACCCCACCCCAGGACCTTCCAATCATTCAATCAATTACAAAGTCCCTGTTCTAAATACTACTCCACCCCTAGGCTATACCTTCATTTAGTCCACCACAAAGCCCCTCTTCTCAAATGGAGATTAGTTTCCAAACATAAGTAAACTACATTCATTTGTTCAACCACCGAACACAAAAAGGTCAAAAGTTCCCCACCCCTGGATCACAATTGAATCTACCCCAGAGTTACATCAAGTTTAAGCACAGCACTTAATACTCAAATGGAGGTCTTTTCTTCATCTTGACATGAGGCAAGTTCTCAGCAATCTTAGTTCCTGGGGAGACAAGGCTTATCAAGGCCACAAGATACATTGCCAGTCCCTCCATTAATTCATCCTCTGTCTGTAGAACAGTCCTAGAACCCCTGAAAACATTAGCAAAACCCTCTCCTAGGATTTCTGTAAACATACAACAAGAAAATCCTTCTTCAGGGCTTCTGAACCAACAGAAAGGTTCCCAGACCCCTGCAACAACAGCACTGTCCTTCACCAGTGGACAGTATTCACTCTGTCTGCAGGACAGTCTCCAGACCCCTGCAACAACAGCCCTGTCCTTCACCAGTGGACAGTATTCACTCTCTGTCTGCAGGACAGTCTCAGGGCTTCTTAGCCAAAAGCCAGGTTCCAGGACTTCTTCAGCAACAGGACTGTCTTTCACCAGTGGACAAATCTGGCAAAACAACATCAAAACAGACAGACAAAGTACCAGCAAGACAGCCATGTCTCCTCAGTCCTTGGCAGCTCAGGGGGCAGGTCTCAAAAGTCCAGGGCAATTCAAAGCGGCCACCAGCAATTCTCTTAGTCTCTCTCTCTGCCTCCACGTGGGTGCTGCTTCCAAAAAGGTCTTCCGCCTCTCTCTTGTGTCTCCAAATCTATGTCACCAGCTCCTCCCAGTTCAGGACTCTCTTTTCACATCAACAAGTCCATCCCACAGGTGGGATTAACAAGCTCTGGGTTTTAACACAATCAATTTGAAAACCAAGCCAATACAGGGGGAACTTTAAATGCCATTACTATCACACCTGCCCCTAGGCTAAAGTGCACCTGGAGCCTAGGGTGGGAGGCTTGTTTTGCAGTAGATACTTCTTGATTGGCCAGTGAGTCAATAAGGTTGTTACATTCTCTGAGACAGGAGAAGGCTATGTAAGCCCTGATGTATAGCTTTGTTTTGGGGTTCACTTTGAGAAGTGTTCTGTGATTTGATGAAACTCTGGGCTAGCCGTTGTCCAGAGCCCCCTGGCTTTGAAAAACCCAGATGCTGAAACCCAGATGTTGATTGGATATGGATGTAATGGTTGGACAGTTTGGAAATCTGTCTACTTGATCTGTTTCTCTGACTTGATAATTCTGTCTGTATACTTTGAAGTTCGGGGTGCTGACCTTTTTCCCCTGAACTAGGTGAATGATATATACCTGACTGATTAAAGTAAGCTTGTTAACCCATTTTGAGTTGCTTTCCTTTAACAAAGCAGATCCAAGAACCTGTGTTGGCAGCAACCCTGAGGACGCTTGGGGTGCTTGCTGCTACAGTCAGACAAGGTAACATTTGAGGTCTTTTCTGGTTCTAAATCTACAATTCTTCATTCTTCAACACAGGTCACCTAAACATAGTATCTTTCTGTGTTTTTCATGAGAGTGCATATACCCTCCATAAACCCAGATTACTACCCTTGTGCAATTTAGTAGATAGTAAGTATTCAGGAGCTTCTGTGGCCAAAAAATTAATCACATTTTAGCAGATCTCAAAAAGCACAAGAATTTTCTTCCCTGTTTTATAGATGAGAAAACTGAGGCTTAATTAGAGGAAAGTTATTTGTCCCCAGTTACATAGTTAAAAGTCACTGGGAATAAAACAATGGTTTTGGTGTTATAGACTCACAGTTCTTGAGTTCAAATCTAGCCTCAGACACTTCGTAGCTCTGTGATGCTGGGCAAGTCACTTAACCCTTTTTGTGTCAGTTTCCTCATCTGTAAAATAAGCTGGAGAAGGAAATGGCAAACCACTCCAGTATCTATGCCAAGAAAACCCTAAATGGGGTCATGAAGAGTAGGACACAGCTGAAAATGACTGAACAAAAACAAAAATTTAAAAAAGTACAAACTAAGATTTTAAACCAGGCCTCCTGATTCCAAGTATTTAAATACTCTTTTTTTTTGGCACCAGTAGACACTGAATAAATGTTTATTGAACTGAACTGACAATCTTCTTGTAACTGAAATCAACACATAAATTGATTTGGGAAGGAAGGTGACAACCTTGTTAGGAATTGTTTCAGGATCAAGAAATGAAAGAGACTAGAAGTTTATAGACTATTCAGAAGCCTCACACCTGTGAACGCTGAATAGTTTCTTCCAGAAAAAGAGTCAGAAAGTATTGCATAACTTCCTAAGAGATAAAATTGACTGTGTCTTAATTGACAGGAAACAACTTATTGCAGATAAAAATCACTTGAGAATCAGCTGTTGGTATGCATTCATATTATTGTGGTGTTAGCAGAGGGTAAGGTAAATCCTCAATTAGAAGAAATCATAAAAATCACAGAATAAGATCCTAGGATTTAGAGTTGAAAGATTAGAAATCATTTAGCCATCTGCCAAGATACTGGTCAAAGCAGAGCTAAGATTGGAATGTAGTCCTGAGCCCACATCCAGCACATTTTCCTTTGCAACATGCTTCTTCCCCTCCCTCTACCCCCAACACAGTATCTCAGAATTGGAATGGATATAAGGCATCATTCAGGTCAAGCTCTCTTTGAATAGGTGTAATGCCAAGCACAAGCAATTTCCAGGTTCGGATTACAGCATAGAAAACTCCGTTTATTCAGTGACAGAATGCAAAACATTCACAGAAAATCAAAACCAAAATGCAGGGTAATGCAGTCATTTAGTAAGTTCTCAATTCAATCACAAAATACTAAGTTCCAAGTACTGCACCCCTAGAAAGTACATTCATTTAGTCAATCACAAAGGCTTCTCTCTATTCACCTGGAGATTAGTTTCCAATCATAAACAAAGTACATTTATTTGGTCAGCCACAAAGTATAAAAGTCAAAAGTTCCACCCCTGGATCACAATACCATCCATCACCACAAAGCACCTTCTCAAAGGGGAAGTGGAGAGCACAAAGGCCATCTACCCCTAAACCACAGCAAGATTAGGATATCATCACAGCATTTAATACCCAAGGAGAGGTCTTTTCTTCATCTTGACCCGAGGCAAGTTCTCAGCAATCTCTGTTCCTAGGAAAACAAAGCTTAACAAAGCCACAATATACATTGTCAGTGTCCTCATCAATTCACTCTGCCTGCAGAACAGCCTCAGGATCCCTGAAAAATCAGCAAGACTCTCCTTCAGGATTTCTGTGAACATAACAACAAGAAAATCCTGCTTCAGGGCTTCTGAATCAATAGCAAGTTTCCAGGACCTCTGAAACAACAGCACTGTCCTTTACCAGCAGAGAAATCTGGCATAACATCAAAACAGACAGAAAAAGGGGTGGCTAGGTGGTGCAGTGAATAGAGCACTGGCCTTGGAGTTAGGAGGACCTGATTTCAAATCCAGCTTCAGACACTTAACACAAAAACTAGCTGTGTGACCTTGGGCAAGTCACTTAACCTCAATTGTCCTACCTTCTCTCCTCCAAAAAGAAAAAAGAAAAATCTAAAAAAAAACAAAAAACAAAACCAGACAGAAAAAATACCAGCACCACAGTCATGCCTCCTCAGTTCTTGGCAGCTCCAGGTAGCAGTTCTCAAAAATCGTGGGCAGCTCCTCAGCAATTCAACTGGCCCTCAGCAATCTGGGTGGCTTCGGTTGGCAGTTCTGTCTCTCTCTCTCTCTGCAACTCTGGCCCCTGGCAATTCTCTCTCTCTCTGCCTCCACAATGCTGCTCCCAAAAGTTCTTCTGGCCTCTCCCTGCTTGGGCCTCTCTCTAAATCCACAGCACCAGCTCCTCCCAGTTCAGCCCCCTCTCTTCATGTCAACAAGTCCATCCCACAAGTGGGATTCATAAGCTCTGGGTTTTAACTCTTAACCTGAAAACCAAGCCAATACAAGGGGATCTTTAAATTCCATTACCATTACAATAGGAACCTCTGTTCCCTTCAACATCTCTGATAACTTCTCATCCAGCTTCCTCTTAAAGATTCAAAGTTATTGGAAATGTACTCATTCCTGAGCCTCAGGAATTCTCTCTCATTCTACTCTCAGACAATTAGGAAGGTTTTTCCTCTACTGAGTCAAAATTTGCCCTTCTACAACTTCTACTTATTGTTTCCACCTCTGGAGTCAAGAAAAAGAAATCTAAAATATTTTCTCCATTGCAATACTTCAAAAACTTGAAGACAGTCATCACATCTACCCCAAGCATTATATTGTCCAGGTTCCTTCACCAATACTCTTATGGCAATCCATCCCTCTTATTCTTCTGATGGCCCTTCTCTAGCTGTGACTCCTTTTGGTAATACTATGATGGGAGTAGAAAGAATAAGGGACTGTGCATTAGAGTGCTTAAATCTGATTTCCAATTTTGCTATTTACTGGCTTTCTAACCTACACAAGTCACAAGGTTACTCAATTTTATTAATGCAGATTGGAAATATGTTCCATTGTTGACTGTTATGGCTATAATCCACTAAAAACCCCAGATCTTTTTCACTCAGTCCATAAAAGCATAGCTCTGCTTCTCTACCCCATAATATCATTCTGTTGGTAAATTTTTGAAGTCAAATGTAGTAAATACAATTTATCTCTATTAAATTTCTTATCAATTATAGTCCATC
Organism: Petaurus breviceps papuanus; assembly: GCF_028583685.1. NCBI lineage: Eukaryota > Metazoa > Chordata > Mammalia > Diprotodontia > Petauridae > Petaurus > Petaurus breviceps. The sequence continues at coordinate 22,118,338 of NW_027186457.1, read as the reverse complement.
ATTCCAGCTTCTTCAGATCTTTTTGGATCCTGACTTGTTCAATGTATTAGCTAGATAGATTCTATGTTGTTCAATGTATTAGCTACCCTCATAAAGTACTGTGTCATCTGGAAATTTGATAAGCAAGCTACCTACACGTTTTTCCAAGTCACAAATAAAAATTTGTAACACAACAAGGCAACATCATGTTTTTTCTGCAGGTTGATATTGGTCCTTTTATTATTACTTATTGTGTGCAGACTTTCAATCAGTTCTGAATTCACCTAACTACATTTTTATTTAGCCCATGACTCATAAATACCATGTGATACTTTGTCCAATATCTTGCTGAAATCAAGTATATGGTGTCTGTAGCATGCATTCTCCTGATCTACAAAACCCTGATCCTACTAACTCTGTCAAAGAGGCTAGTTTGGCATGATCTCTTACTGAAGAACTCATGTTGGTTTTTAGTGAATACTGCCTCCCTTTCTAAGTACTAAGAAACCATCTCTTTACTAATGGAGTTCTAGGTTTTCCCAGGAACTGAAATCAAGTTCATTATCCTATAGTTTAAAAAATTCATCCTCTTTCTCTTTTTGTAAATTGGGTTAATATTCCTCTGTCTCTCATTTTGCAGGTCATCAGATGAGAAAACATAGCTTGTGACTTTAGAAGTTCCAAGCTAACTAGTTTAAACAAGCTACCCCAACTCTAAAAAATGGGAAATCAGCAAAATAACTAAGACATCTTATTTCTTATAGAAACTTAAATAATGCAAAATACTACCAGAAGGAAACTGAAAAAAGCCTAGAAACAACTTCAGTCCATAAATCCTTAATCATTTTACCAAGAAGAGAACAATGACAACCAAGGGCAAGATTATTTTAGAGTAAAGTCATTTATAGTACATTATGGAGAACGATGATGCAAGATTATAGGTAGCATTCCTTCACAAAACATTGAAAAACAGTTAAGGAGAAAACAGCTTAAGTCAAATCCTCCCAAGAGTATTTGCAGATGAAATTGGAAGGAGAACAACAGATACAGTTGAAATTGGAAGGAAAACAACAGATACAAATGAAATAGATATGCCAGTATTTTTTATGCTGCTATATTTTCATCTAAGATAATAATAATAGTATTACAACTTTTAGATACTACCACTTCAGTACCAGATTTACAATTTGAGAAAGCTGCAATGGTACTTAAAAAGATGGATTTGGGGTGAATGTTCCTGACCAGTTCTTTCAAAAAGAAGAAATTATTATTGGAGATAATATAGTTTTGAAGACATTCAGGGATCGATTTTCAAGATATCTCAAATATGGAAAAATTCCAAAAGAAAAAAGATCACAGATGGTGCTTTAAAAAAAAAAAGACAAAAAAAATACAACTGAGAATATATCAGCAGCTACCAATCCATATGACTGCATTCTCATCTCTGTAAACCTTTATTCACATTATGGTTTATAAAGAGCCTTTTCTCCTAACAACCCTGGTGTACTGAAAATCTTGCGATCTTTATTTTACAGGTGGAGATTGAGGCTCAGAGAAATTAAATGGTTTGTCTATGATTACACAACTAGTAAATATCAGAGCCAGCACTCAGACTCAGATTTTCAATGCCATTGATCCCTAATACACCATGGGGGTCTTATACATACACTGAAAAATATCCTTGGTGAAGACATGAAAAGTGAACAGACAGGTTTTCACAAGTATCATTTTAAAGGAGAAAACATCTGTTGTGTCTCAAGGAATTGTCTGAGCAGTGTAGAGTAGATCCCATTATGTTTGTTTCTTGACCTTTATAATAATTAACTCAGTAGGACAAAATGCAGCCCTCCAACATTCCCACGCCTTGTGAAAAAGGATTTAGATAAATACAACTGTTAAGATAATTTTATTCAATGATCTACTGTGCACTGACATCAAAAGAGTTACAAAATAGTGGGTTTGGGTGTCATTGAAGTTGTACCAGGAAGAATATAAACAAAATAGTATTCCTTATAGAGGGGGGGATTTTTCAAATTTTCCTCTTTGCACTAATAGCATTGAGCCCTCAAATACTACAACACTCCCCTCAAGAAATTTCATAACAACTTTGGGCTCAGTCCAACCATCCACATAGGAAAAACAATGCATATAAGCACCTATTGGTTAGATAATGAAATGCCACTGGATGGCCAGCCTGTTCTACTAACTTATAAGTAAGCATATCCTGGATAAGAGGAAGTCATTCATTGCATTGAAGGGATTGTCCAGTTCTTGTGATGATCCTAAAGCTGCTCCATGCTGTAAAAATCTATCCTTTCAACATCAATATTCCTCTGATAATGTTACGTAATTTGAAGTCACAGAATTTCATGATGTCAAAATGAAAGATACTTTCAAGCAGGGAACAAGTTGGCTACCATATATCTCTAATGATGACTTGTTCACAAGATGATAATATAGAAGAAATAGTTTAAAAATCCTAATCAAAGACTGCTCTTATGCTCTTTCCAAGATCACCAATGACCTCTTAATTATAAGAAGCAATGGTCTCTCAATTCTCATCCACCTTGACTTTTCCATAATGGTTGACATGGCTGACTATCCTCTACTTCTTAATATTAACTCTGCTCTCAGTTTCTATTACACTGCTCCTTCCCGATTATCCTTCTACCTATCTGCTACTTCTCTGTCTCTTTCATTTATTCTTTCTTGTCTTCCTGACCCAAAGTAGAAGTGTCTCTGAAAGATCTGCCCTTGGTCTTCTCTTCACTTACTTTATTTTCTCCTTTGGCAATTCCATCTATTCCTTCATTCTCTATTTTCATTTCAATGCAGATGAGTTCTGAATTCCTATATCTCGAATAAATCTCTCATATGAGCTGAAATACCCATTACCAACCCAATCTGGTGGTGCAAAGGATAAAGTGCTGGACCTGGAGTTAGGAAGACCTGAGTTCAAATCCAGTCTCACATGCTTATTGGCTGTGTGAACCTAGGCAAGTCCCTTCACCCTCTTTGCCTCAGTTTCCTCATCTGCAAAGTAAGCTAGAGAAGGAAATGGCAAAACATTCTAGTATCTTTGCCAAGAAAACCCCAAATGGGATCACAAAGAGTTGAACACAAATGAAATTACTAAACAACAATTCCATTATCAATTCTATGCTGACCATCTTCTCCTGGATGTCCTATGAGCATGTCAAATTGAAAACTTCCATAACTGAATGACTTCTCTACCAAACATGCCTCTGTCAATTTCCCTTTCTCTATTGATGACATTGCTGTGCTCCAAACTCATTCAAACTAAAAAGGGAAGTCTTTTTTGATTCTTTGCTTTCACCATCTAAATACAATCAGTTCCCAAAACCTTTCTACTGACATAAAATCTCTAAAATATTATAATGGTTATGGGATTTGAAGGTCTTTCATGCCCCTTGAACTTGCTGATGTAGCAGGAAAGGGTGGGGCAAGAGGAAGAGGGAGCCGGGCTAGAGTGCATGTGGTGACTGGAAGCATGACAGTAGCAGTGGTAGTAGCAGTGGTGGCAGCGGCAGCCACGGCAGCATTATAAACTCCTTTTGTTTGAGCCAGCCAGAATTTCTGCTAAGGACTCCTGCTGAGGACTGCCAGGGACAGCAACTGCGGGGAGCTGGAGCTTCTGGGAGCATGCTTCCTGGACACTGAGCAGTTGCAGTGAGTGGGGAGAAGAGGACCTTTGCCTGAGACAGCCTGTTCTGTTTTGAAGGCTTGAGAATGTGGGTGTTTACTATATTAAATACATGTTCCAACTTCATAACTACTGTGATGGCTTTGACTTTCTGGTTTTGGGACTCACTTTTCTGGTATTTGAATAAATGTTCTAGCTTTGTCCCCCATGTAGAGAGCCTGGTATATTTTGTGATTAATAACCATATCAGCATGTTTATAGTTACTGTAGGCATTGTGAATATTGCATTGTTGATACAAATCTCTCCCTGTCTCCTGCCACCATTCTAATCCAATCCTCATAACTTTTCATCTAAATAACTAATTTGTCATTCTTGACATCTTTTCCTCCCATTTTTCTCTGAAATTCCTCATTGGGTATATCTTGCAACATGCTCATTCCTATCATGCACCTTTCCATTGCTCTCTTTGAGAGGTTCTTTAGTTCTTTGGGAGCAGATCTTACTGCCATACTTCAGCCCTTGTAAAATGTTTGTCCAGAAAAGATAAGTCTTTGTTGTTAGTAAAAGTGCTTTACAGTTTCTCAAAAGCAATTCAGCTCATTCTCCTCCTCTTTTGAAATTCTGGCCCCAGCTCTTGTCCACCAGACAGATATTGTTGGTCATGATCTATAGGGTATCTATTTAAGTGCCTTCTGAGATCTTGGCTATATTCATTCTTCATCCATTTGATCTTTCCTATGTGAATGGACAGGCCAAACTTATTTTATTGATGATAGACCTTTTCCACAAGGCTCTGCAATGTCTTGATGTAATCTACATGATATCTGCTCATACTGTCCTCCTTGATATTTCTCACATGTAATATTCTATTTCCCACCTTTGCACTTTTGCACTGGCTGTGCCTCTTGCCTAGAATGATCTCCCTCCTCACTTCTGCCTCTGAAAATCCCTTGGTCCCTTCAAGACTTAGCTTAGGTTTCATCTTCTTGTAGGAGGCCTTTCCCAGTCCCTCCAACTTGGAGCGCCTCTTCCTCAAAGGTTACCTTCTAATTCTTTTGTATGTATCTTGAATATATTTGTAGATGTATGTGTTATCTTCCACATTTGATTATAAGTCCCTTGAAGGTACAGACTGTTTTGCCTTTTTCTTTGTGTCCCTACTGCTTAGCACAGTGGTTGGCACATATCAAACACTTCATAAACTTTTATTGATTGATTGATTGATTGATTTAGTTTGAGTCACAACAGCAAATCCACTGCATTATGTTATAATCATATTTTGGTTTTTGGCAAGAAAAAACCATGGGATTGTTCAACTTGATCACCCACTAATTCATTATATTTGGTTTCAAATGACTTGCGAATGTTTCAAAAAAATTAAAACCAGCCTCCAAGAATGAAGGTCAAAGATTTTAGGAATGAAGGTTGGAAGGAATCTTCCAGGTCATTTATCAATCACCTCATTTTATAGATGAGAAAACCAAGGTCCAGCCACGGTAGGTGAGTTGTGTGAGCTTATATAAGAAGTAAAATGGCAGAGGTGGGGTTTCAACCTATTGCTTCTGAATCCAAAACCAGGAACTTTTCACTGTACCATATTGCTTCTCATTGCCATGGAGGATCCTAAAAAAGTGGGACTCAGGCTCTAAAGACAGTTCTAAAAGAGGGACTCTGAAGATGTCTTCAGCAGTAGTGATACTTTCAAGATACTTCCAAGATTCAAATAGATACCATGCTGAAAAGGATCCTGATTCATTTGGTTTTTCTGATTCTAGTATACATGCACACATAAGTGTACATACATACATACATATGTCTTGTGATGGAATACTATTTTACTATAAAAAATAATGAAAAATATGACTTCAGAGAAGCCTGAAAAGACATGTATGAACTGATGCAATGTTTTTGATTCAATCTACATGATATCTGCTCATACTGCCCTACTTGATATTTCTCACATGTAATATTCTATTTCCCACCTTTGTGCTTTTGACTGGCTGTACCTCATGCCTAGAATGATCGCCCTCTTCACTTCTGCCTCTGAAAATCCCTTGGCCCCTTTAAGACATGTGTGTGTATGTATTATGTACACACACATTTCACACATACACCATGTTATATACATACGACTATCACACCTGTTTGATTTTACACAAGTCACTTAATCTCTTTGAGACTCAGCATTCTCACAGAAGGCAATATGGTGCAGTGGTTAGGGAGTTGGTCTTAAAGCAAGGAAGATGAGGGTTCACATTTATTTACTATAACTTGTTCAACCATACTCCAGGTGATAGGCACCCCTCAGTTTCCAATTCTTTGATGTGACAAAAAGAAATGCTGTAAATATTTTTGTATAACCTTAGGGTTTGTTTTGCTTAATCTACTCTCCTTCTTATTAGCCCATCTCCCATTTCCCTCTTGTTTCCCTGCTAAGTAAAATGTATTTCTGTACCCATCTCTGTATGTGTTTACTTTTTCTTTCTTCCTTTGACAAGTTCAGATGAGAGTGAGACCTAATTGTCAATCATTCTCTCATCTTTCTTTTTGTTTGTTTAGAAGTCTAATTATATATGCTGATTATGTGAGATAATTTTCCCTTATCTTTCTTTCCTCTCCCCCACTTCCCAACTTGTGTATTCCTCTTCCCCTCCCTTTCCATTCTTCTTTTAAGATCATCAAGACATAACAGAACCTCTCCTTAGCCTTTTCTAAAATTAGACTCTTTCTGTTTCCTGCTGATGATAGGGTTCATATGGGGCACATTTATCATCTCCCTATAGAAGAATATAAGCAGTTTTTTTCCTCATTTACTCCCTTGTAATTGTTTACTCATGTTTACTTCTTAATTACTGTATTTGCACTTCAAGGTTTCTATCCAGCTCTGGTCTTTTAATCAGCAATGCTTGGAAGTCCTCTATGTCATTAAAGATCCATTTTTTTTTCTCTTTTAGGATTATACTTAATTTTCCTGGGTAACTTATTCTTGTCCATTACCCTATAACTTTTGCCTTCTGGAATATTTTATTCCAATCTCTTCATTCCTTCATAGTGGTGATTGCTAAATCATATGCAATTCTAACTGGCCCCTCAGTAGTTTGAATACTTTCTGACTGCTTGCTTTTTCTTTGACCTGGAATCTTGAGGTTTGGGCTATAATCTTCCTGGGAGTTTTCATTTTAAGGTTTCTTTCAGGAGGTGACTGCTGGACTCTTTCTATTTCCATTTTGCTCTCTGGTTCTAAGAGATCTGGGCAGTGTTCTTTTAAGACTTCTTGAAATAGGATGTCTAGGCTCTTGTTTTGGACATGACTTTCAATTAATCCAATAATTCTTATATTTTTTTCTCCCTAGTCTACTTTCCAGGTCAGTTGTTTTTCTACAAGATACTTTCTTTACATTTTCTTCTCCTTCATCTTTTTTCCAGTTTGACTTTTGCATTATATTCTTTCAAAAAGTCAAAGAGAAGTTGGCACTTTCTGCAATAATAGCTCACATTATAGTAGGTTACAGATTTCAAAGCACTTTACTTACAATAACCCTGTGAAACAGTAACTGCAAACATTCTCGTTCCCACTTTTACAGATGAGAAAACTGAGGCTTAGGGAGTTGAAGTCATTTGCCAAGTTCATATAACTAATACTTGGGAGAGCTGGGACATGGACTCAAGTCTGCTGACTCCAAAACCTTCTGTTCTTTCTGCCAGATCCTTCTTCTGACACTGATATGCTGGATTTTTCTATAGGGATCTTTGAGAATCTGCCAGTTGTTATGATTCATCTTCTAGCCAATGATCAACCATGTCTAGACAGGACATGAGGTCCTTTGTGATGGTATGGCCAAACATATACATTACTTTGGAAGGATTTATGTTCTCAAAAGTATTTATATATTTTAAATATTTACCATATAATATAGTTAATAGAAACTAAGGCAGCAAACATGAAAATTTCATAATTAGTACTATGCAAGGGAAAAGTGTCATAATTCAATATTTATAACAAGTCAATATGAAACTCTAAAGTAAATCAAACTCTTCTATGAAAAAAATCCCATGAACTGAAGTGTATAGTTTAAAATATACAAATTAATGGATTAATTGTTTTCATGCATATATACCTTGTTAGGCTCGATGGGCTTTGTGTGGACTCTGGGTATGTATTTGGGTGTATGTCTATATGTTTTTCATTTGTTTAGTTGGCTTCTGTCATTTATATACTTGTCCTCATTAGGGTGTGAGTTTCAGATTTGGCCTCAACTCTGAAATGTGAGTAAATGTCTGGCCATGTGATACTGATTTTCCATTGCATCTTGCAGCCTTTATGGTCTTTGAGGCAAGAGTAGTCGTGGTTGGTACATAAGAGAAACCTTCAAATAAAAGAAGTCCAGTTTGAAAACATATTTCAAACTTACTGCCAACCCCAAGTAAACGAAGTCTTAGAATCATAAAGCAGATGGTTAGAGACCCAAAATGAATCATTGTTTAAACACTGCCTTTACGGAAGGGAACACCTAATGTTTCTAACGAGATGATAATTTTCATCATCATAATAATACTTGGAACTTCTTAAACACCTTTCATCTGAAGATCTCAAAGCCCTTTAGAAGTAGCTCATTAAAAGTCTCTGAGTTAAGGGAATATGTAGGAGGTTTACAAATATTCCTAAAGAGCAAATATGGAAATCGACAGCAACTGTTTATAGTTTCACAACCATTTTGGAACCAAGTAGAAACTATAGTAGCTGGAGGATTTAGAAATATTAGAGGTCAGTCACTATGTTGAAATTTGCCTGGAACTCTATACTTAACGTTTCTGCTCTTAAAAAAAATAATTTTTTTTAGAAAAGCTATAGAAGAAAGCTCTAAATGAAGTGATATAGAATGAAGCAGAGCCAGAAAAAACAATATGCACAGTGACTACAATAATGGAAGGGGAAAGTATAAGCCAACAAACAATAAATCTCAGATCTAATGCTGCATGATTATAACAACTCATCTTGGGTTCAGCAAATAGTTGATAAAATGAACCTTCCTCCTCTCTGCAGAAGTGGAGGACTATGGGTATGGAACATTGAATATATACTGTTGGACGGAACTGGAGTTCTTGTGTTGCTAGGCTCACCCTCTCCCTCTTAAAAAGAAAAAAATTTGTTCTAAGGAATGAGTATTGGAGAGGATGGCATATAGTTAGAAATTTGGTTTAAAAAATCAAGTCACTCAAAGCATTTCCCCCAACATGTCACTATTGTTCATAAGGGTCCTTCTGAAATGTAATTTGGTGATAGGTGTTATCACTATCCTTGTCAGGTCTCAAAGGGACAACAGAATGAAGATATATTGAATTATAAATTAAGTTAAAAATATTAAAATTATAGAACCATATTATAGATTTAGAGCTATAAAGGATCTCAGAGTACATGTTTTCCACTCCTCCTCATTTTATAGATGAGGAAACTGAGACCCTCAAACGGTAAGTGACTTGCCCAAAGTCAAATAAGTAGTAAGTGGCAAAATTTAGGTTCAAATTCAGGGCCTTTCACTCCAGATGTAGTGAACACTCTCACCACTGCCCAACACTGCCTCTAGAAAGATGAGATCTGGCTTCTCATTCTACTGCTGGTATCTGGTGACCTCAGTCAAGTCATTTAACATAGTTGTGCCCTGTGTCTCGATTTGTAAAATGTTGTTAATGATATATGCCCCCTACTAATTCCGCAGGCATGTTGGGGAATTAATAATATGGTAGATCTGAAGCATTATGACCTCTTTAGAAGAAAGATGTTATTATAAATGTAAGGTGTTATTATTATTATCATTGCTTGAGAAACTGAAACTTAGGATGGTGAAGTGGCTTATCCCCCAGTAGGGAATAGTAAGTTGAAATTTCAGGGTTTATATAGAGAGCACTGGGTTTTCTGTTAAAACTATTGTAAAAGGAAGGATATGTCTTGCTAAGTCATGCTATGTGAGTTCCTGTAGCTTATACCCTAGTATTAATTCTGAGTGGCTATTTCACAGATTTGAATTAACTTGCGAAATCAAATGTGATTTCAGCAATCAGTGGTAAACATTTCTATTAAAAGTGTCAATCAATGGTCAAGTCATTTTTCTTGGAAAGTCCACTTCAGCTTTCCCCAGAAGGATTGCCTGTTTTTACCAGATTATATGCTTTGAAAGAAACTCTAAGGGGAATGGGAACAATCTCTGCAAACAAATGAAACGTTTTTGAATGTGGTGCAGGTACATTAGGGAGTTCTCATTAAGCTGTTTGGTTATCATGGCTTTGGTATCCTCATTTTTCTACGCTCCTAATATCTCTGTGAAATTCTGTAAACTGATATCAGAAATTTTAAAATAGGATTTCATCTGAAGAATGTTATTCTCTAGCCTCTAGATTGTTTGCTTTTTTTTTTTTTCATGAAATGAAGAAACAAGTCAGGCAATGAAAATTTATTTACCTTCCAGTTTCTTTTCCCTAATCTTCCCCTTTTTTTGCATTAAGACTTTTCTGTTTATATTTATTAAACATCATAGACAGTAGCAAATGAAATTGGTCATTGTATTTTTTTAATGAATTATAGAGGCATTTCTTTAAAAGACCATGTTTATTATGGCTAACGGAAGCTGCATCAGGTGAAAACTATTGAGCCAGGTAAAGGTTGCCATACAAACAGAAGAGATATTCCCCAACTTTCTGGGTGAGAACCACTTTTCGAAGTAGTTAACATTGTTTGGAAGTGGTGAGGAAGGTGGAGGAGATGAGATTCCCACAATGAAGTCTCCCTGTAGGGCATGGCTGCTCAGTGAAGGACAGTGAAAAGAAGTCTGGGTAAGATTTCAATGCAGATGACCTTGGTTAACATTCTGTTTCTGCTACCCTTCAAGCTGTGTGACCTTGGTTGTCCCTTGCCCTTCCTGAGCCTGTTTCCTCTTCTGTGAAATGAAGGTGCTGGGCTAAATCTCTATGTCCCACTCTAAATCCAATGAGACTATGAGGAAGGAGCGTTGACAGTTGTGGCCTTCCTTTCACCATATAGGTTGGGCTCCTACATGATTCGACAGTTGATATTGCTGGACTGTTTGCTCACCCTTGACCATTGGCCCCTGTGATAGTTTGATCCTTTGGTACTATTTTTCATTTGGTTCACTTATAGTATGAACATTTTAAAGTATAAAGGAAAGAAATTTGCTTTTTTCTTTAAATGTTTTTGGTTCATCAGTATATTTGTATAATAATGAAAATATGTCCTATTACTCAGTTGAAGAAATTGGCATTCAGCTCATATGGTTTGGGGATTACCATCTACAAGGTGAGATCAGCTCCCTAAAATGGGCATATTCCCAGGATACTAAAAGGTGACTTCAACATGTTGGGGCATTTTATCCTTTATCCAGCAAATCCCTGATTGCTCTCCAGAGTATCCTGACCTATGTCTCATGGTCAGATCATCTCTTTGGTTCTGCATAAATCTGGGTGTTCCAAAACCTTGAGAGCTCAGGCCTTCCCTGAAGGACTATGGGAAAACTGGTGTTAGCATTTCCATTCCGAATAATTTTAGTGTCTCTTAGTTTAGCTTCTCTTAAAAGGCTAAAACTTATCTAAGAGGTAATTAAACTGTTAATGTCTTGTTTTGAAATCAATGAGATATGGAAAAAATAATTTGATTTGTTGCTTTTGTAATAAAATAACTGCAAAGATTCCAAGAGTCAGAAGAGAAAGCATTTTTCAAAAACTGTTTCAACATTCAGCAAATGAAAGGAATATGCTAATCAACATGCCAGATTTCATTGACTCAGAAGCTAATTCGTATTTTATGCAAAATTTTGTAACGATCAAGAATGATATGCAAAACAGAAGTAAAACTTAAAGCAAAAAGATAAGCCTGGTAGGAAGTCATAAATGTCAGTTCTGTTTATATCCCCCTTGAACATGATCAAATTCTGCTGCTTCTCAGATTTCTCTGAAACACTCTGTCTGGTTCTCTCCCATCACCCCTTCCCCCTATGTATACCTTGTGTGATATCCTGTGTGAGTAAGTCACCTCTCAAGTGGGGGATGGGTCATTTTTCTCTTTATATGCCCAGAGTCTAACATAATGCCTGGTACATAGCAAATGCCTAATAAATGGGTGTTGAATGGTCCTGAAAATCATATTTCATGAAGCGATTAAACACAGGGAATCCATTGATGCTGAATCCATCTTAAATGGAAAAATGAAGTCATTGTAATTTTCCATCTTTACTACATAAAGCAGAGGTGTTGAGTATGAAAAGGAGAAGTAATTGGGTTTTGTCTCTAGGATCGTGCAATCATAGGAACACAGATTTAGAACTGGAAGGCTATAAATAGAATCCCTTTTTTTCACAGATGAAGAAATTGAGTCACAGAGGGGTTAAGAGACTTGCTAATGTTGAGACTAGATTCAAACTCAGGTCATCCTAACTCTAAGGCCAGTGTTCTATTTGCTTTGGTCCAGGAAACATTTAAGTGCTCCCTTGGAGCTGGTGTGAAGGATAATTTGCAGTGAAGTTTCCCCATTCTGAAAAATCAAATCTAGAGTGGCTTCAGCATCCACTAGGCCTAAGTTTAGAGGTCACCTGACCTTGCAGGAATCTGGGACTTAGAGCAATGGAGACCCTCCCCAGTGCCACCTCAGCAGAAGATATGCCAAATAAGGACAGAAGTGCTTTCTCAAACGTACATTGGGTAATCTAATGTTTCCTTCTTCCTGTGCTTGAGGTAGATTGCCTCGTTTAGATTGTATACCTAACTTCTAGCCAATAGAAGAAAAGGGTCAGGAGGAGGGTGGGGGAGAATTCCCAGTTAGGGCTTTATAACTTCACCATTTCCTTTTGTAAATTGCTTCTCCTCCCTGACCATTTGTCAGGAGAGTGGCCCTTTCTCGGGATTGTAATAAACCATTCTTTTCTGCTTCCTACCTCTGAGTATTATTTGGATAAGGATTTCTGTTGCACACAGTTTTGGGGTGCACACACTGGGAAGGTTCATCTTTGTCAGTTCTAATCTGGCCTCAGTCATTTACTAGCTTTATGACTCTGGGAAAGTTCTTTGACTCTGTTTGCCTCAGTGTAGCAGCAAGCACCCCAAGCGTGCTCAGGGTGGCTGCCCATACAGGTTCTTGGATCTGCTTTGTTAAAGGAAAGCAACTCAAAATGGGTTAACAAGCTTACTTTAATCAGTCAGACATATATCGTTTACCTTGTTCAGGAGAAAAGGTCAGCACCCCGAACTTCTAAGTATACAGGCAGAATTATCAAGACAGAAACAGATCAAGTAGACAGATTTCCAAACTGTCCAACCATTACATCCATACCCAGTCAACATCTGGGTTTCCACATCTGGGTTTTTCAAAGCCGGGGGGGCCCTGGACAACGGCTTCCCAGAATACAGATCAAATCACAGAACACTTCTCAAAGTGAGCCCCCAAAACAAAGCTACACATCAGGGCTTATATAGCCTTCTCCTGGCTCAGAGAATGCAACAACCTTCTGGACCCACTGGACAATCAAAAAGTATCCACCGAAAAACAAGCCTCCCACCCCAGACTTCAGGTGCACTTCAGCCTAGGGGCAGGGAAGATCTTCCAAATTTGCATTCCCATTACACTCAGTTTCCTCATTTATAAAATGAGCTATAGAAGGAAAATAGGAAATCTTTCCAATATCTTTGCCAAGGAAACCCTAAATGGAATTACAGAGAGTTGGACATGACTGAACAACAACAATAAATTCCTTCTTTCAGTTATAGAAACTTAGCTCCCTCTGGAAGACCTTATATCCCAACCTACCCTCACAGGTCTGGTTTAAAAAAAAAATGTTCTAGGCACTACATGAGCTTCTGGGGATCTGAAAAAGAAAAAGAGAAAAAAAAAACAATTCCTGCCTTCAAGGAGCTTACATTCTCTTGGGAAGATACAACTTTCAGATAAATACGGTATAAACTAATTAGAGGAGGAAGAAAGCACTAAAAGCTAGGGGTTGTAGGTTCACTTGAGCAAAAACTGTTTCATGATTAACAATGGAGGACCATTAAGTTGGAAAATAGATAACATACTACTATCTTGACTAATAATAAAATGGATTGTTTGTGTATCCTTTGCTGGGGAAGGGTGAGGAGGGAACAAAAATTTGCTGGATTAAGGATAAACCATACTTTTCCTTGATTGGAAGCAGCAGTGGCCCTCCATGCTGAAGCTATCATCTGGTATCCTTTACAAATATTATAGATTCTAAAGTTTTAGTACTTGTAAGGATCCTGGGATATAGCATGAAAAACTTAGCTTATTTTTTTTTAAATTTTTTTAAAGCAATCGGGGTTAAGTAATTTGCTCAAGGTTACATGGCCAGTTATCTCTGGGTGTGGTGCTAAGCCCGGATTCCATCCCAGGTCATTCCGACTCTGGGGCCGGTGCTCTTACTCACTGTGCTACCTGGCCACCCCAAAACTTAATTTTATATATACCTTAAAGAATAATAATAAGAGTGATAATAAGCAAGCAAACATCGGATTGATAAAACCCAAAGAATATTTCATTTTTAATTGGGTATAAGAAATAGTATCTCAAAAAAGGCCAATTTGGGATTCTAGTTTTTTTAAAAATAGATTTGTCAGTAATTTGGACAATTCATAGTTTCTGGTTAATATTTGGGGGATGGGATTATTAGCACTTAAGAATATAAGGAAATGCATGCAAGTCAGGGACATATATTAGAAGAAAAAAGTAATCAAACAAACCCAAGATAGGTAATGTTTGAAAGTGGCAGGATGGGCTTTTGATTTCTCAGTGGAAGTAACAGGATTGTCTCCTGGCTTATTCTGGGAAGTTCAGCAAAGAGTATCTTGTGTAGATTGAGCTCAGTTCTACATTTTGGGGGAGATAAAAAATTTTGATTAGACAAGTACCTATCTTAGAGGTCTTAGAGCTTAGCAATTAACTCAATCAAGTTCATCAATCATTGTGTTATTCTCTTTTACATAATTCTGAACAAGTAATTAATTCTACTGCCATTCACTATCCGATCTTTTGATCTTTTATTTATTTATCCATTCATTTATTTATTTGTTCATTCATTCTTTTGTTTTTAGTTTTCAATATTCACTTCCATAAGATTATGAGTTCCAAATTTTCTCCCTCTCTTCCCTCCCTACCCCAAGACTCCCCTAAATCTGACACTGATGAGGTGCAGGCTCTCAGAACCCCCTTGAGCTCTCCTTGAATCTTTGAAGTACAGGCTCTGGGAACCCCCCTTGAACTCTGATTAAATCTTCCTATTCCATGAGGCATTTGCATGAGGCCATAAGCCTTACATTGTGGCTGGGCCCAGACCTCTGTAGCTAGCCTAGCCTAGCCTAACCAAGCCCTCCATTGTCCATCTATTTCCCACCCTTGAGCCTATCAAAATATCAATCCACCCTTGAGCCCATCATTGTCGGTAGTGTCCAGGTGGCCTCCAGCAACTTCCCACCCTTAATCACTCATTGACCTCATCTGACTTCTCCTGAAGACCCTCCCCAAACTCCTCCTCTAGACCACCCCTAGATTCCTCCCACAACCTTCTGTATATAAGACCCCATCCTGTCTTCATATTTGTGAGAGCATCACAGAATGACCTAGCACAGGCTTACTTTGTGTCTAATACAAGTGAACTTTTAATAAACTTTGCTTTTCTTTGGCTGAGAAGACTTCAGTTGAATTCATTCAGCAGGAACCAGAGTGTTGGTATTTTGGGGTCTCCAGAGCAACCCCAACCCTCTTCATGGGCAACCTCTTCAATATAAGCTCTACATATGTGGTCATCTTAAACATATTTTCACATGAGTCATGTGGTAAAGAAGAATTAGAACCAAAGGGAGGAACCACAAGAAGGAAGAAACAAATAAAAAGTGTCACTCTGCTGCCTTAAATGGATTGACCAGAGGTTAGGGGGTTCTTTTCTTGCTTGTTAATAGAGTTATTTATTTTCAGAGGCTTCACTCATTTCCCACATTAGAATGTGAGCTCCCCTGTGGTCTGGGACAGTCTTCTGTTTTCTTTGTATTGTTAGGCTTAGTACAGTGCCCAGTACTGAACGAGCAACTTAATAAATGCTTATTTAAGAGCAGCTCCGAGGCCTAGAGTCAAGAAGGCTCATCATCCTGAGTTCAAATCTGGTCTCAGACATTGACTAGCTGTGTGACACTTGGAACATCATTTAATTCAGCTTGCCTGTTTTCTCATCTGTAATAGAAGCTAGAGAAGGAAATGGCAAACCATCCTGGTATCTCTATCAAGAAAAACCCAAATGGGGTCACAGAGGGTCAGACACCACTGAAAAGGACTGAATGCAACAAATGCCTATAGACTAACTAATGGATCTCCTAGTCTACTAGATGAGGGGTTGTAGTTTCCCTTGGGAGTTGCCCCTTCTGACAAAGACCCAAACCCTATAATCCCATCAAAAGTATTTTATGAGACAAGGGGGGGAGGCACCTCCACTTTCCCTTCTCTCATTCTATACCTCTTATGATCCTGACCTCATCATTTCACAAAGTTCTCTCTCCAAAATGACCAATGGTTTCTTAATTGCCAAATCTAATGGCCTTTTCTCAGTCCTCATTCTCCTTGGCTTCTCTGCAGCCTTTGATACTGCTGGTCCTTCTCCTGTTCTTGATAACTGAAGAGGTTACCTATAAAGAGGGTTAGGGTTAATCTGGAGACCCCAAAATACCAACACGACGGGTCCTGCCAAATGAATTTGGCTCGTCTCAGTCAAAGAAAAGTAAAGTTTATTAAAAGTTCACTTGTATTAGACACAAAGTAAGCCTGTGCTAGGTCATTCTGTGATGCTCTCACAAATATAAAGACAGGATGGGGTCTTATATACAGAAGGTTGTGGGAGGAATCTAGGGGTGGTCTAGAGGAGGAGTTTGGGGAGGGTCTTCAGGAGGAGTCAGATGAGGTCAATGAGTGATTAAGGGTGGGAAGTTGCTGGAGGCCACCTGGACACTACAGGCAATGGGGGGTCAGGCCAGTTCAAGGGTGGATTGGTATTTTGATAGGTTCAAGGGTGGGAAGTAGATGGACAATGGAGGGCTAGGCTAGTAAGGGAGGTCTAGACCTAGTCACAATGCAAATACCTCATTGTAAGGGTTATGGGATTTAAAGATCTTCCATGCCCCATGGACGTGCTGACATAGCAGAGCAAGAGAAAGCAGAAAGCGAGAAAAAGTGAAAGCCGAGCTAACGGTCCTGCGGTTGGCGGTTGGCAGCGGTTGCGGTTGCCCTTTTTTTTTTTTTTCTGCTAAGGACCCCTGCTGAGCACTGCCAGGGGCCGGAGCTGCTGGGAGCTCGCTTCCCGGACGCTGGGTGGTTGCTGTGAGTGGGGAAAGGAGGACCTTTGCCTGAGGTAGCCTGTTCTGTTTTAAAGGCTTGAAAATGTGGGTGCTTTCTACTTTATCTACCTGTGCCAATATCATAACTACTCTGATGGCTTTCACTTTCTGGTTTTGGGACTCAGTCTTTTGGTATCTTAATAAATTTTCTAGTTTATTTCCCCAAATGGCAAACCTGACGTATTTTGTGATGGATAATTATATCAGCATATTTGTAATCTCTATAGGCATTGTGAATATGGCATTGCTGATACACTCATCAAATAGAAAGATATAATCAGATATCAAATAATCAAATAGGAAGAATAATCAGAGTTCAAGGGGGGTTCCCAGAGTTGCACCTCATTGCTGAATCTTCATCCAAGTCATGTTCACTAACCACAGGTGTCCCACTGGACTGTGTTCTGGGCACTCTTATATTCTCCCTCTATTATGACTTGGTGATCTCATCAGTTCCTATGGATTTAATGGCTATCCCTGGGCTGAGTCTAAACTGTCTTAAACTCAACACATCATTATCCTACCTCCTAAACCAGCTCCCCTACTATCTTTTCTATTTCTGTATAGGGAAACACCATTTTCCCAGTACCTCAGGCTCACAGTCTAGGTGTCATCCTAGACACCTCATTCTCTCTCACATTCCCATCCCCACATAGCCATTCAATTGCTTGCCTGCTGATTTCACCTTTGTGACTTCTTTCCTATACAGAATGCAAGAGATGATTTTCTTCTAAGTCACTCAAGTGCAGGACCTTATTGTAGAGGTTTAGGGGTGCTCAACACCCCAAAATACCAACACGCTGGGTCCTGCTGAATGAATTCTACTCCAGTCTTCTCTCAGCCAAAGTAAAGCTTGTATTGATAAGTGGGCCAGAATAATCTGACACAGAATGAGTCCGAGCTAGATTGAATTCTCTGCCCCTTCAAGGAGGCAAGATAGAGTTTCTATAAGGAAAGATTGGGAGGATTTAGGGGTGGGCTGGAGGAGGAGTTTGGGGAGGGTCTTGAGAAGGAGTCTAAGGAGGATCTTGAAGGAACTGAGGTCAGACTCCAGGGATGAGATTAAAGGTGGGAAATAGCAGATGGTAGAGGGCTAGGCTAGTTTAAGGGTAACAGATTTGGGTATAAGATATTTTGATAGGATCAAGGGTGGAAAGTAGCTGGACAATGAGGGCTAGGCTAGGTTAAGAGTAACAAAGATGTGGGCCTAGCTATAATGAAAGGCTTATGGCCTCAGGCAAATGCCTCATCAAGTGGGAAGAGTTCAAGGGGTTTCCCAGAGCCTGTACCCCATCATTTATCACTTCATGCCTGGATTACTACAATAATCTGCTGGTGGGTCTGCCTGCCTCAAGTCTCTCCCCCACTCCCATCTATCCTCTATTAAACCTCTAAATTGATTTTCCTAAGCTCAGATCCAGTCATGTCACACGCCCTACCCCAGGCCCCTAAGCACACTCAATAAACTCTAGTAGATGAGGTACAGGCTTGGGTTGAATCTTCCTGTTTGATGAGGCATTTGCCTGAGGCCATAAGGCTTTCATTATAGCTCCGCCCAAATTTGTTACTGGCCTAGCCCTTCATTGTCCAGCTAGTCCCTACCCTTGATCCTCTCAAAATATCTATACCCAAATCCCTCCATTGTCTCTCATCTCCAGGTAGCCTCCAACTACTTTCCACTCTCAGTCTCATTACTGGAGTCTGACCTCCTTTGACTCCTCCTGAAGACTCTTCCCAAACTCCTTCTCTAGACCACCCCTAGATTCCTCCCACAACCTTTCTGTATATAAGACCCCATCTTGCCTCCATGAGGAAGAAAAGGCCAGAGAATGATCTAGCACAGACTCACTCTGTGTCAGATGATTCTGGCCCACTTGTTCAGTACAAGTGTCACAGATACCAAGGCTCCTTAAGAGCCTACCCATTATGGCAAATCTTTCATAAACTTTTCTTTTCTTTGGCTGAGAGAAAGCTTGAGTTGAATTCATTTGGCAGGACCCAGCATCTTGGTATTCTGGGGTCTCGAGCACCCCTAACCCTATACCTCAACATTTTATGTTTCCCTGACCTCTATATTTTATGGTTCCTTGACAGGGAAACACTGCTAATTTCAAGTTCTTCTCCAGCCAGGACTGGAAGGTAAGTAAGCCTCTCTTTCTTACCCTATTCCCTTCTTGCTCTCCAAGTACCTTGGAGGTGTTTTTTGGGCCTGACCTCTCAGGTCCCATTAGGTCAGACAGCTAGGAGGCTGTCTCCTACTCAGCCTGACATTCTCAGGCTCTCAGTCCACTTTGGTTATGTTGGAGGACATGGACCTGGGAACAACTTCTGAAGAATGAAGGACAAAGACAGATGCCCCATCTGGAACCCTAAGCCAGATTCTTTCAATTCTCTCAGTACTAGGGAATTGGGGAAACTTCAGGTACCTTTCTGTATTTTTTTGGTCTTATTTTGGTTGTGTTTTGAGGCTTACTCCAAAATCTTCCTTTATGGA
Source organism: Petaurus breviceps papuanus (assembly GCF_028583685.1). Taxonomy (NCBI): domain Eukaryota; kingdom Metazoa; phylum Chordata; class Mammalia; order Diprotodontia; family Petauridae; genus Petaurus; species Petaurus breviceps. Next base: position 22,098,808 of record NW_027186457.1, on the reverse strand, counting down.
GGAAGGGATTTCCAGCCCCTATGCCTATATTGGGTCAATCCTTTTTAGTTCCCAAAAGTTCTCCTTTGGGTTGTCTTTTACAACATTAGGAAAAATTTAGTTTCTCTAAAGAACTTGAAAAGAAAAAATTGGTGTTCTTTTGCAACACTGTTTGGCCTCAGTATCACCTAGAGGACCATGAAGCATGGCCTGTTTTGGGGACTTAAAATTATACTGTTGCAGAGAGGGTAAATGAATAGAAATTGCCTACTTAATGGTCTTTGTTGAACTTTCTCTGACATGGTTCTCAGGAAAGATTGTGAGATCCTTAAAGCCAGAGCTCCTCCACAAAGGGGTAATGGGGACCAATTAAATGACCCCCTTCCCATGGCCCCCAGGGCTTCGGCCTGGCCCCAGCCCCTCTCCCCTCAGTGACTCCTGCTCAGGTCCCACCCAGTCACTGGTCTTGCTGAGGTGCCTCCCTCTGCAGCCCCTCCCCCTGAGGTGACACCCACTCAGGCCTCAGGTCCTATCCCCACAACTGTCTTAGAGGTATCTCCTCTTCTGACCCTTTGCCCTCATCATGTGCCAACTGACCTTCCCCCTTGCCAGCTGGATCCCTCAGGCTTGCAGTCTGATCCAGTTCAGCCAGCACCCCCCAGTCACTCCCTCACAGGAAGTAGGACTTCCTATCTCCCTTCCTAAGCCCCTGTCCCCACAGCACCTTCAGGGCTTCTTCCCTTAAGGGAAGTGGTTGTCTGGCCCAATGGGACAACTAGAGTACATGTTCCATTCTCCATTTCGGATCTCAGTGGAGTTAAAGGAAAATTGGGGAGGGTCTTCAGGAGGAGTCAAATGAGGTCAGACTCCAGTAATGAGACTGAGTGTGGGAAGTAGCTGGAGGTGACCTGGAGAAAAGAGACAATAGAACAGATTTGGGTATAGATATTTGGAGAGGATCAAGGGTGGGAGCTAGCTGGACAATGGAGGGCTAGGCTAGTAACAGAGACATGGGTCTAGCTATAATGAAAGGCTTATGGCCTCAGGCAAATGCCTCATCAAATGGGAAGATTCAATCTGAGTTCAAGGGGGTTCCCAGAGCCTGTACCTCATCATAGGGGCTTCCTATTGCCTCAATTATAAAATGCTCTTTTGGCATTCAGAGCCCTTCATAACCTACCTTTCCAATCTTCTTACACCTTACTCCCCGTTCCTCTAACTACACCATCTCTAGACTCCAGACACTTTCTCTGGGGGTCTTCCAAGCCTGGAATGCTCTCCCTCCTCTTCTCCACCTAATGGCTCCTCTGGCTAAAATCTAAGTAAAATCCATCTTCTACAGGAAGCCTTTCCCAACCCTTGTTAATACTAGTGCTTTCCCTATGTTAATTATTTCCTACTTATCCTTTATAGAGCCTGTCTGTACACACTAGATTGTAGTGTCTCCTTCATTAGATTCTTAAACTCCTTGAGGGAAGGGACTATCTTTTGTCTCTTTTTGTATCCCCAGAACTTAGCAGAATGTCTAGTATATAGTAGGCAATTAATAAACGTTTATGGACTGATGAACTTAGATTCATCACAGACTTTCCTGGTCAACTCTCTATTACATTTTAAATTGACCAAACTGAACAGTCATTCTGGTGTCTTATATGTGACCCAGCATAAAGTAAAGACTTTCTCAGTGTTGTAGTCAAAGTATTAATCTTAAGAAGTTGTGAAAACTGTACTGTTTCTTGTCCCAGAAGGAGAACCAGGGCTGATGCAGAGGTGACAGAGTAGACGGATATGTTCACCAGGTCCACATACCTAGATTTGCTTCATGAAACCCTGGTTTTCTGTGAAAGGCAGGTAGAAAATGATGGCTCATCATAGTCACAAGTATTGTCCCTATTATTAATTTGATCACTTGTAGCTGTGGCTGCTAGAATAGGAATTAGGTTCATGTCTTTTTCCTAGCCTGTGTTTCTATGTAGATTATTCTTGTGAAAAATAAACTGGCTTAGCATTGGAAGACCCACAGAGCCCTTCCATCAGGAAAGGTGTCTCAAAAAAATTCCACAAAGGGACAATGACCTGGATCCAGAATTGAACAGGAGGAAAACAATAGCCTGGATTATCTTTGGAAAATAGTGAAATTCTTTTGATAACCCTGAGTTTCTCCTTGAAACAAAGGTGCATCTTTCACAAATGTGAACATTCTTCCGATGATGTTGTATGACCATAGGTCATGGAGTATCACAGTCTCCAAAGAGCTGAAATTGAGGCTCACTAGAAGAGCAATGGAAAGGCAGAAGGTGGATGTGGGCAGGCTGCAACACATTACAGCCAACATTCCATCTCCTGCCTGTTGCCCACATAGCAGCCCATGTCTGGAATGCCATTCTTCCTTCCCTCTCTGCCTTAAAGAATCCTCTGCTTTCTTCAAAGCATATCTCAAATACCACCTACTACGCAAGACCTTTCCTGGTCTCCTTAGTGACTAACATTGTACCTGTCTTGATGTTACTTTGTTCTTTGTTTTTGTATTTTTGTTTTTTGGAGGGGGCAACTGGGTTTAAATGACTTGCCCAAGGTCACATGGCTAGGTTTTTGTGTTAAGTGTCTGAGGCTGGATTTGAACTCAGGTCCTTCTGACTCTAGGGCCAGTACTCTATTCACTCCACAACCTAGCTGCCCTTACTTTGTTTTTTGTATTTATGTATATACTTAGCAGAATATAAGCTCTACAAGGGTAGGAACTGCTTTTGGCTTTATATCCCCTCTATGTTGCTTGGCACATAGAAGAAACTTAATAAATGCATATTGAATTGCTGTTTTATTATGCAGGAGAAATGGCATAAAGAAATACAGAAACATAAAGACAAAAAATAGTCTGGTTGTGCAGAAAAATGAAGACATAACCAACAGAGTCAGCTATTCAATCAAGGAGACTTTATTAAGTGCTTACTATGTGTTAAACACTATACTAAGTAGTACAGATACAAAGAAATGTAAAAAAAAAACAGTTCCTGCCCTCAAGGACTATATATGTATTATAAATTATAAATACATGCATGTATGCATAGGTACATACATACATGCATACATAAATAGCAGATAGAAGGAAACCATGGAGATGAAGGTTCTAACAGCTGACGGACCTGGGGAAGTCCTCTCGAAGGTACTTGAAGTAGACAAGGGAAAAGAGGAGGCAGGAGTGAGGGGACATGGCATAAAGGCATGATGACAGAAGATGGCTGTTACAGGAAAAGATAAGCAACATAGGCTAGGGTAGGTGGATATTAGAGTAGAGGGGGTTAAGGAATTAAGCTAAAAGGTAGGAAGAGAACAGGTTATGAGGGGCTTTAAATATCCAGCAGGAGACTTTATATTTGATCCCAGAAGTCACTGGAATTGATTGATCAAGGAGGATGACATAATTAACCTACTTTCTCCATTAGTATTTATACTACATCGAGAGAACACAAAGACCATCAACAGGTTGGCTAAATTCCTTCTAGCAGACTGATAAGAAGGCATGGAAAAGCCCACGGGATGGGCCAGCATAACTGGTGTACCATCTACCAGGGAGGGAATACTTTCAACATTGATGAGATCATCAATGATCCATCAAAGAACTGATGGCATGTTGTTTTTTCTCATTTTAATTTTAATTGGTCAATTTTGTTTCTAGGTCATTTCCCAATATAATCCTCTCCACACTTTCCAGAGATCCTTATGACAAATTTAAAAACAAAAACCCTCTTGAGAAAACTGATCAACACATTGACAGAGTGTTCCATTCCCATAGTCCTTGACCTTTAAAAAGGAGAGAGGGAGTTGTATTACCAGAACAACCTTGGTCATTGTAATTATACTACATTTCAATTCAGGGTTGGGGGTTTTTTTCCACTTACATCGTTATAGTCATTGTGTATTTTGCTTTCCTGTTCCTGCTTACTTCCTTTGAGTCAGATTATATGTCTTTCCATGCTTTCCTTATTCATATCCATAATCTCTTGCTACACAATGATATTCCATATTTTCATGTACCATATTTGTTCAGTCATACCCCAATCAATGGACATTTCCTTTGTTTCTAGTTCTTTGTTATTGTAAAAAGTTCTGTATAGTACATATGTAACCATTCTTTTTAATTACTGATATCCTTGAGATATGCCTAATAGTAGACTCTCTGGGTCCAAAGCATGGACATTTTAGTCATGCTTCTGAGCAATATGGTATAATGGAAAGCACTAAATTTGCAGTAAACAGGCCTGGGTTCATGTATGAGCCCTGCCACCTATTAGCTGTATGACCTTAGTTAAGTTACTTAATTTCTATGGATTTTAGTTTCTTTTTCTGTGAAAATGAGTGTGAAATAAGCAGACTAGATGACAAGGAGATGGAAGAGATCCTATCTACTCAACCCTAAGCCTACGGTCCTGGTTTCTTATTTACTGTAGTGATCATCTAAAGGGGAAAGGAAAAGGTTCTCTTGCTAATAGAGGTTAGGAACAGCACTGCTGTGAAGAGAAGCCTAGGACCCTGAGGAAAGAACCTTCCTGCCTCAGTTTCTTTCTCTGTAAAACAAGAGGGTTAGGCTAGATGGTCTCTAAGAGCCTTTTCATTTCTAACAGCTTGTAATTCTAGTACTCAAGAGCAAAGGTCCCATGAGTCACTATAGCCCAGTACTTGGTAATCCAGAGATTAACTGTTAGCCTTGGTACCATGAATAGAGGATGAAAGAGCTCTGAGTTCTCATTTGGGCTTGTTTTATGGTCTTAGACCCATGACCTTCACTAAAGCTCTATTTTCTTATCTTTAAATATGAACCATAATGCCTACTTGCCTTTTAGAGAGAGGAAATAATAAGATAGGACTAAGTATTGTAAATTGATTTGATACTGTAAAGTATTCTGGGAAGCATCAAAAATAATTTTTGGTAATTGAATATAGAAGAAAAATGTGATTGATTTAAATTCATCTGGCCTGGGTGTCTCAAGCTCAACTCTCTCATTCACCACATTCCCCTGTCTCTATAAATATGTCCCACAGCCGCTATCACCTACCCTAGGTATGCAGAAGCACCATGCGGTCTGCACGTGACTTCCCAGAATTTATTTTTAAGGTTATTTGTGGAACAGGCCTCTTTTTAGTTTCCTTAAACACCATAAAATAAACTCTCACTGCCTATTTTGTTCCCATTTGGATTAGCTCGGAAGAACATGAACTTTGTTTCAACCATAACATTTGCAAAATTGGAAAATGATGGAGTTTAATGATATGGCTTGAGACAGCCATCCATGAAAGCCTATGTTCAATAGATTGTAACTTCCTTGAAGGCAGGCACTGGCTGTATTTTTTAGCTTTGTTTTTCCAGCAAACAATAGGGCTCAAAAAAAAAAAAGCTAGGTGGCAAGCAGTGAGTAAGAGCTCAGCCCGGAGTCAGGAGGACCCCCAGATCGGTTTGGGCCTCAGATACTTAACACCCATACAAAATAACTGGCCATGTAACCTTGGGCAAGTCACTTAACCCCAATTGCTTTAAAAACAAACAAACAAACGGGCTCACTGTATATATTGTTGACTTAGTAAATGTCTGTTGAATTTACCGTTTGTCTAGTTAGAATATACAAATGTAAATTTCCATTATTTACGCTTTCTAGAATGGGCATATTTACTTTGACAAAATGGTAACAGGTATTGCTTTGTACATCCCTTTACAAACTTTTCCTTCTTGTATTTTTCTGAATTTCATTGCTACTACTATGGTTATGTAATTGAGGAACAAGATGGCAAAATGAGTAATATAATAAAATGGCCAAAAAATCCGAGAAGATCTGGGCTCCACCTCTGTCTCTGCTACACACTGGCTTTGTGACCCTGCACCAGTCACTAAGCCTCAACTCCTGAGTTAACTAACTCTGAGACCAGAAGATACAGCCCAGCTACTGTCTTGCATTAGTAAAGGGAGTTTCCCCGTTAGAAATTCCCTATACATCCCTATACAGGGATGGCATAAAAACCATTGTAATTATTATCATTTGCAAAAGTGTAGTCAGGATATATATTTTTATTCTTATTTCTTTCCTCCCCATCACTTCATATGTTTTTCCATATTTCCGCATCTTTCATATGTCATCTCTCAAGGCACAATAACATTGTATTCATCTACAATATTTATCTCCCACTGTTTGTTCATTCAGCTACCCCCTCCCCAACCATTATATATCTGTAATTTCATTGACTTTCCACTTAGATGAATTTTCATTTAAGTATTTAGATGAAATCTCCAGTAATTTCACTATATTTTCAGTAGTACAGAAATGATGATCAAATAAAATCCAGGTCATTTCAAATGTAAAGAATGCAAGTGACACTTTCTCTCTGCAGATTATTAAAGGTTTAAATCTCTGCCTATGCCTCTGGATTTGACACAGATTCATAGTATTTCAATGGTATAACTCCACTAAGATCATCACCACAACATCTGAGGAAATCATTTGTGGAAGAGGTTTTTTTTTTTTCTGCTTTTCTGAGTTCCTCATGCAGGAAACCACAGGAAACTGCATTGTAGTACACATTTCCCTGCAGGATTTGGTGTGTCATTCATTGTAGGGAATTTGGCTTCCCAGCTGCCTGTAGTTCATATTTTTAAATTCATTTCCCCATTCTCCCTCCCCTCCCCCCAAAGATAATTTGATGAAGTCAGTTCCTCAGAGATAGAAAGTTTTTTTTCTTTCCTTCATTTTTTCTTTAAAGGTCAGGGGTGAGTGTGTTTGTTGGTTTCTTTTATGGACACATCACCATTCTGATTAAAAAAAAATTCAAGAACCATAGTTTATAACTTTGACTCATGGAACCATAGCCATGATCTCAGGATAAAATACTCACTGGAAAGTTATTTTTTTGTAACCTAATGGGATTAGTGTTCAGGGTGAATTGGAAATATTATCTGCTACAACTTCACAGGAGTTGCAAGACAGGCAACTGGTAAGCTGCTTATGTGAAAAGGGAAAGAAAACCCTGGCTTTCCTCAGAGAACTTAACAATCATTCATACAGTAAAGTGATTTTACTTTAAAGTTTCACTCCCCTCCCCCACCATCTTTCTTTTTTTTTTATTAGGAAGTGAAAAGCACATTTCCTTAGTAGGGCTTGGGGGTTGATATGTTTTCCAAGTGAGAGTCCAAAGCTTCACGTACGCAGGCAGTTTTCTGGAAATCTGTTTACTGTTTCATAAAGACACTGGGTTATCATATGCTCTATTCATTTCTCTCCCATCTGGACCTGTCCGGGGCCATTTCTTGATCAGAGAATGTACTCTTAGGTCCAGTGAAGAACTTTGAATTATACTCTCAATGACTCCACTGCCAATGGAAGACCCTGCTGATTTCTGGTTTCACCCTGTTCTGAGTTCCAGAATCCCAATGATTTAGCATTCCTGACTACCACTGTGAGTCTTCACCTACATGAATAACAACATCGTTGGTGCAGGGACTTGGACATTCCAAAATTTGCTATTTTCTCTCTAATAACCCTCCCTTAGCAAAGTTTTTATTTGAATTCCTAAGTTCCCAGACGTCACAGAATCATGGATTCTGAGTTGGAAGGGATCTCAGGGGCGATGTATCCAGCCTGTGCCCAAACAAGAATTCCCCTGTGATATGCCTGACAAGTGATCCCTCAATCCCCTGTTGGATGACCTCCCATGAGACTGACACACTATCCACCATTTTGGACAGCTGTTAGGTGGTTTTTCCTTTTAGCAACTTAAATTTGACTCTTTGTAACTTCTACCTAGCTCTTCCAGATCCACCCCCTGGGGTCAAATAGAACAAATTGAAGCCCCCTCCCCCCCTTTTTTTTTTAATGTGACAAACCTTCAAGTACTTGAAGACAGCTATAATGTCACCCCAATTCCCAATCTTCTCTTCTCCAGAACAAGCATCTATAGTTCTTAAAACCAATATTCTATGGAAGACTGAAGACCGTCCTCCATCCAGGTTGTTCTCTACTAGATAGGGGCTCTCTAATTTATCAATGTACTTCTCAATCCTGACACACAGAACGAAAAAATTTCAGAAGTGTTCTGACCATACAGTGGGACTATATCATCTCCCTAAGTTCTGGACACTACGAGTCATATGATATGAGGTACTATATATATGTATATATAGTATAGTACAATAGAATACAATATGGTATGGCATGAAATGGTATAATACAGTATAATATAATAGAGCATTTGTGTTCTTGGTTGCTGTATCACACTGTTACGTATTAAGTTTTTAGTACACTAAAATCTCCACATCATTTTTAGAACTGCTATCTAACCATCCTCTTAACCAGCTGTTTATTATCCAAATTTACCTTTATCTTCAGAAACTGGACTTCAACAAGCAGCCTCAGTGAAAACAGCACACATACCCCCAGTCTCTTATTCATGACTGTAGCAATGCTTTCTAGGTTCCCTCTCTCTGTATCCTTAGTACTTGAGAATTGTCATAAGTGGATAAGTCTTCTAGCTTGACAAGCTTTGCAAAATTCTCTCGAATATATACAGCGAGAAGACTGCAGACCTTACAATTAAATCAGCAAGCCTTTATTAAGTGCTTCCCATGTATATGTTAAGTACTGGGAATAAAAATACATGTCTGTGGATTTTTACAATTCTTCTGTACTGGTCTCCTCACCTCCCCTCAAAAAAGTCTCTACCCTCAAAGAGCTTATATTCACAGGGGAGATGACATTGCATGAAAGGAAGCTGAAAAGGAGGGGCGCCGGGGGAAGAAAGTAAAGGCACAGGCTTCGTAGAGAAGGGTCAGGAGTGGAGCCCAGAGAGGAATGAAGGAAGTGAAGACGGCTGGCTTGGGAACTTTCTTTAAAATGGAGTTTCCGGGAAGAACTGACTAATCAGAGGAAGGGGACAGGGTGAGAAGGTCACTGGAGAGAAGCTCATCTTCCACTCTTGAATACATATCCCAAGAAGACAGTAGACTTTTCTACTGTTTTCTTTCCTTGAAGCAGCAGTTACCTACCCCTTTAAAGGGGAGTTATCAACTACCAATATTTCTCCCTTTGCCCTCTGCCCATTACTGGATGATCACTTATCTGAATACACCTGTGGAGTCACAATATTAGTCTTTGGAGACATTGAAGCTATTTCCTCTTTAGAATAGGCCTGTCTTGGGGCGGCTAGGTGGCAAAATGAATAGAGCACCAGCCCTGGAGTCAGGAGAACCTGGGTTTGGATCTGGCCTCACACAGTTAACACAAAAAATAGCCGTGTGACCTTGGGCAAGTCACAACCCAAATTGCCCTCCAAAAAAAATAGAATAGGCCCGTCTTTCCTCTGGGGAGGCCCTTGTATTTGTTTCTCAACTTTAAGCATTCAATGTTTCTTCTTCCTTTTCTCCTTTACATAATATTCTCCTCTCCTCTACTTCTTGCTGTCAGGATTCCCCTCTCTGGAGTCTTTTTCATCTCTGATTTCTCATTGGAGATCTTCAATTAAAAAAAAAATCTGCTTCCATGATTATTATGATCTATGATAAGTTAAATAATGGAGAGGTGAACCTTGAGTTCCCTAACCTTAAGTAGTAGATGTTTATGCATTGAGAGAAAGGCATTGTTACTCAGGCCCACTTTCAAAATTTCAAAATATTCCCCTAGGCTAACAGTGGGATATTGAATTCTTTTGGGCCTTATCTGCACAATGAGAGGTCCGACTCTAAGGTCCCTTGTACCTACATTCTATAGAATAATAACTGACATTTATTGGTTACTTTGCATACGTTAAGATATAGTGTCTCAAAAGTCTTAATGCAGCTTTTAGCTATTAAACTTTAATATTATAATCACAGTTAATATTAAATAATAATATTAAGATTTAAACTGCACTAAGACTTTTAGAACACCCTGTATAGGGTAATTTATAGGTTATTTTTTTAGATTTTTCTTTTTGCTTTTTGGAGGGGGGAAGGTAGGGCAATTGGGGTTAAGTGACTTGCCCAAGGTCATGTGGCTAGTTTTGTGTTTGGTGTATGAGGCAGGATTTGAACTCAGGTCCTCCTGACTCCATGGATAGTGCTCTATTCACTGTGCCATCTAGCGACCCCAATTTATAAATATTTTTATCCTCTAGCAACCCTATGTCATTGTGTACTATAATCCCTATTTTACAGATGAGGAAACTGAGGCTCAGAAAGAGTAAGCAATATTTGCCCATGATCACACAGCTAGTGGTAGGTAGTCAGTGGTAAGATTTGAACTCAGGTCTCTCATGACTTCAAGTCTAGGATTCCATCTACCGTGTTTCCCCGATAATAAGACCGATCCCGAAAATAAGCCCTCCCCTTACTGTGTAAGATTCCTCTAAAATAAGCCCTTCCCCGAAAATAAGCCCTATTGAGATTGCTACTGTAGTGAAGGTGATCCCCTGTGCTACACGCTACATTACGGTACCCTCTATATGCACCGTCCCCCCCCCCACCGTGAAACGCACTCCGCGCTCCGAGCTGCATCCAATCAGAGCTGCAGCAGTGAGCGCGTCATCCTGTTCTTCCCCAGTGATTTGCTTATTGAATAAAGGTACATTTTTTTGTTCACATTTACCTGTTTATTAAAATTGCTGTCAATGTTCATTAAAATAAGCCCTCCCCTGAAAATAAGCCCTCTAGTGTTTTTCTGTCCAAAAAATTAATAAGACAGTGTCTTACTATCGGGTAACACGGTATTATATAAATGCTTGCTGCCTAATCTCTTATGTTTTAAAAAAGTATCACAGATCAGTACAGAAGAATTGTAAAAATCCACAGTTCTTGGGGCCGAGAAATAAGTGAATTTGTGGGGTTTTAGCTAGTGTTGGAAATAATTTTCATTCAGGGCTTCCTACCTTCTTTTCCTAAGTCTCTTTCTCCTTGGATCATCTCAAAATCTTTTTAGCATTAAGATTTCCATCACAATTCCTCCATTTCTCCCTTCCCTTCTCTCAAGTTTTCTTCCAAATAGATTTAACAGCCTGTGCCCATAGACTTTCTGCCACCCTCCTTCCTAAATGTGCCTTTAGGCCTCTGTGAACCAGGAAGAGTCAGGAAAGCATCCCTTGTCCCTGTACCATTTTTCTGAATTGCTTCCTGTTTCTCTTCCTTTAGGCACTTGACTGCAGCATTCCACAGTTCTGAAAGAGGAGAGAAAAAGTGCCAGGAGTTGTCATTTCTATTGCACTTAAGAGTTCCTAAGCACTTTCCATAAATGATCTCATTTGGTTCTCTTCATGGCCCTATGAGCTAAGTTGCTACTCTTCCTTTGTTTTCAAAGAAGACCAATGACATCACTTTTGAGTGATGTCTTGACATGCCCTTGAGTAGGAGGTAAGTGACACAGGGCTGTGCAGAGTCAGCCTCAACCTCTCTTGCTAGTCATCAAAGTCCAGTGGCAAGACAAAAGCCACGACAGCTGGTGATGGCCTGAATCACAGTGGATGACCCTGTGTCTTCTGTGTCTGACCAAAATTCTAAGCACTCCACAGTGCTTGCTTCAGCCTCCTTCATGGCCATTGAAACAAACTGTCCTTGTCCCCCTATTCTGCCAAGAGAAGTCTTCACATGCTTGGGGTAGACATCCCCCCAACTCACCAGCAGATTTAAAGTCTGGTGGTTACCCTAAATCTGGTTTAGCCCATCTGCCAAGATGGTTCCTACCAGGGTGTGATCACTGTGCATGCTGTAGCTTCTTGGAGCCATAGGTGAGAGTTGGCTAACAGGGAGACCCCAGCTGTGGATGAACAGCCCTGAAAAGGGCTCACAGGCCCTCACACCAGGGATGCTAGTCCTAGCTGAACATTCCATACAGGTGAGAACAATAACCACTACTATGGCCATTTTACTGCTGAGTGAAATGAGTTTCAGGGAGGTTAAGTGAGGAGCCTTTGGCCACACAGCCAGGGTGGAGGTAGAGTGCCAACTCAGAGTTTTCCTCGGGGCAGGAAGCATTTTGAGATGTTTGCAGATTTGTCTCAAGCAAACTTTAAGCCTTCACTTCCCCATCCATCTTCAGAAGAAGCCTGCTGGAAACTCAGCATGTCCAAACATAGAAGCATGTTGCTGATTCGTTGGTTATGGGGGCTTCTATTATTGCTCTGATCATTTTAATGAGTCTGTGATTCTTTCCTCTTTATATTTTTGAATTAGTGCCATTTCATGTATAGAGAGCTAGACTTCAGGTTAGTAAATTCAAGTCCTGCCTTTGACCTACCCTAGCCGTGTGGCCCTGGTCAAGTCATTTAATCATTGCTCCGTGCTCTAGGCAAGTCTCTAAGACTAAAAGGGACTGATGAATGTAAAAAAGGGAATTTCCTCTGAGAATTCCCTATGTTAAGGAAAACAGGCTCAGTCCCAATATTTTATATTTTTAAAAATGCAATTCAATCTTTACATCCTTCAAGCTTCCCGATTCACTTCAACAAATTAATTTCTCTAGCATTTACTATGAGCAAGGCACTCTCTAAGTGTTGGGAAAACAAAGGCAAAACCAGTTGCTCTCTGAAAGCTTACATCCTTCTGTGAGGCGGAGGGCAGATGGTATGATTATGATTGCATGTAGGGTATACCTAGGCATGTCCCAATGTAAAAAAAAAAACTCGTATTTTGGATCTGTTTTTTTTTAAGTTTAATTTTTAATTTAAAAGTATTTAAATTTAGTGAAGTTATAGTTATTTTTTAGGTTGATGAATAAAAATTGTGCCCATTAGGACTGAGTATTCAATAAATGTTTGCCTTTGAAAAAATAAACAAAATTCCCGATGCCATCCTAATGTAATGAGCATGTTGATGTATACAACAGACACAATAAATGCCGTCGTTTCAGAAGGGAAATGATACTCTACTTTGGGGAGGGAAGAGGATCAGGCAAGTCTCCTGCAGAAGGTGGCATCTAACCTAGGCCTTGAGAAAACATAGGAATGGGGTGAGGAAGGAGGGAGGATATTCCATAGGTGAACCACAACCTGTGAAAAGACTCGGAATTGGTAAGGGGGACGTCTAGGAGGGAGGGGAGAGGGGAGGGCATTTGACTGGCACAGAGAGGGTGTGAAGGGTACCAAAAGGGAACAAGACTGAAAAGGTAGGTGAGAGGGAGCCAGATGGTGGAAGGCTTAACATGCCAAGCTGAAAAGAGGCCATAGGGAGCCATGGAAGAATTTTGAGCAGGGGAGAGATGTGCTCATTATTTTAAGAATATTAATTCTAATATGAATGAAGCTTCTCTTACAAAATCTATGTGCTATATATGAAATTAGTTATATTGTTTATATAAGATTCAAAGGAGAGATGAGTGTCATGAACAATGTAATAAGTAACTTGCTAAAGGGAATACAATGCTATTAGCAAATGTTTACATAGCACTTCATGGTTTGAAAATCTGCTTGATCCTCAACCCCGCCCTATAAGAGGTGCAATTAATTATTATTCCCATTTAACAGATAAGAAAATTGAGGCTGTGAGGTTAAGTGATTTTTCTGGGCTCGAAGAGCTAGTAAATATCCAAGGCATGCCTTCCTGACTCCCAAGTCCAGCAATCTGGACAATTGACCATACATTTACTATATTCATTCCTTTCCAGGCTATTGTCTGGACTGCTCTACCAAACCCCAGAAATCTCTTGGAAATTCCCTCCAGCCTTGGAATTCCTATATTTAAAGTGCCCACCTCTCCTGTGGCCTCTCCCTCTGATTGGATGTCTCCTCTCAGGCCCTCCCTTTGAGGCAGCCATGTCTTCCCCTGCAGCCTGTATTTTGTCTGCCATAGCCTTGTGCCCAGTACCTTCAAAATCAATCAGTAAACATTTTATTCAGTGACTACTTTGTGCCAGGGCTGTGTCAAGCACCAGGGAAACAAAGACAGGCACAATACAGTTCCTGCCCTCAAGGACCTCACAATCTAATATGGGACCACAAAGCACGAAAAAAAGTTGAAAAGGGGATGGAGGGATGTATGATGGAGTCCTGTATCTTGGAAGGGAAATGGTCTGATGAGGTGAGAGTTTCCGAGTTGGTTCATCTTGGAGAAGGATCAGTCTCTGGAGATCATGAAGTCCAGGAAAGCAACCAGTGGAAAATGAGGGCCTTCAGGCTCCTGCCCTCTCCTCCCAGCTTCCCTGGGCATGTTTCTCTCACTCCATTAGAATAGATGTTTCTCCTAGGCATCTTTCTTAATTGTATCAGTATACAAGTATTTGTATTCCCAGCACTTAGCACCCAATAAATGTTTGTTGACTCACTGAGTTTCCACAAAGAATAGAGTCTTTTCAAGGGACAGGAAACTGCGCCCTCAAGGGCCGTCCCAGAGAAAGCTTCCAGACTACCAGGAGAGAGATGTGCAAAATAACACAGTGTGAAAATACAATAAGAAAGGTATGAAGGGGCGGCTGGGGGGCTCAGTGAATAGAGCACTGGCCCTGGAGTCAGGAGGACCTGAGTTCAAATCCGGCCTCAGATACTTAACACAAAAACTAGCTGTGTTTTGGGCAAGTCACTTAACCTCAACTGCCCTACCTTACCCCCCCCCCCAAAAAAAAAGCAAAAATAAATAAATGAATATCTAAGAGCATTAAAAAAAAGAGAGAGAGGTATGAAGTGCCATTGAGAGGAGGGAAAAATAAAAGCAGGTGCCATTTGTTTTGCATCTAAGCTGGGCTAAAGCATTTTCCACAGCTTATTGTGTTTAATTCTCATTACAGCCCTGAGAGGCTAAGCACTACAGGAACTATTGTGGCCATTCTGCAGCTGAGTAGATTGAGGCTGTGAGCAGTGAAGTGATTTGTCAGTTATGGTCCCGGCCATGCCGCCATATTTTCACAGCCACTGTGGAGGGAGGACTCCAGCTCCAGTTCTTCCTGAGGAAAGGTCCAACACAGCTGGTCTCAACAACACAATGGGGTTGGGGGGGGGGGGAGCAGCTGTTTTGTTCCAAACACCTTCTTTCTAGTCACTGAATTTTGGTTTTTTCCTCAATAACATTCTCTCTCCCTTTTTTTTTTTTTGTAGCATCCCCAGTAGGGATTGCATCATCACTTCCCTTTCCCCTAATGCTCTGTGACCCACTGTTTGGATTATCAGGAAGGAGCGGCCAAAAGGTATTAGCTACAGCATTTGAGGTGGAGGAAAAAAACAAGAAGAGGAAATGGCTCTTTTTACTTCCCCTTTACAGATCCCTATTATGGAGGTCCCATACATTGGAGTCCAATATGCCTACCACGCTGAGGTCACCACCATTGGACAGGCAGCAATGGCAAAAATCTTGGGGAGAACAACTTGAGTTGAGCTTGGCTTCTCTCATCTCTACTCCAGGGCAGAGCCCAACTGGGAATAAGGAGCAGAATTAAGGGATTATTAGTGTCCTTGGGAAGTGCTGGGTACTTCCAGGGAAGAAACTCCCTCTACAGATTAACAACTGTAGCTCATAGTGGGCAGCTAGGTGGTGCAATGGATAGAACACTGATCTGGAAGTCAGGAGGACCTGAGTTCAAATCCAGCCTCAGACATTTACTAGCTTTGTGACCACTTAACACTAATTACTTAAAAAAAAATCCTAAACAATTTATAGTCTTATGACATTTTCTGCAGAAAGGGGGAGAGAGTACAGAGAGATTAAGTGTCTCCAACATAACTGTGGGAATATTTGAACCCAGATCTTGATTCCAAAACCAACCTCCTATCTACTAAGTAAAGCTACCTCTTACCTATTGGATATCCCCTCCTTTAAAAAACAGTAAAAATCCTACTAATCAATTCAGAAACACATAATCTATGAGGGAAAATAATATGTTGAGTGTATGGGTATATGTGTGTTACTCAGAAGACGAGAGAGAGAGAGAGAGAGAGAGAGAGAGAGAGAGGGGGGGGGGGGCTGGAGTCAGAGCATCTAGGTTTGAATCTCAGTTTATAGGACCTTGAACAAGTCCTATTAACTTCTTCTCTGGGTCCCTCTTTCCCCCTCTTTAAAACGAGAGGGTTGGAAAAACATGATCCCTAAGTAGAAGTCAAGCACTAAGTCCTGTAATTCTAGATTATATATGGTCTTGATATAGTAACAAGAGTATGGGGTTGATAGGGTTAAAAACAAACATGCAAACAGGAATGGACTTTAAGAACAACTCATCCAAAATACCTTACGATGAGTAACATATATATTATATACTTCAGTGAGTTTTGTGTGATTCCCAGGGCTAAAGGTAGAAGTCCATCATGATGATTTCCTTCTGTATTTCTCATACACATAACTTCCCTTTTTGATGTGACTAATAAAAGTTTGTGAGAAAGGAAATAATACTAGATAAAGGTGTGGAGTATTTAACCCCATTTAATTATCTTGTGCTGTATACTTTGAATTTTTAGATAGCTGTACGACTGGATGACTCATTTTATTTCTGTTCTCTGTACCCAATGCTTCCTCTTGCATTTCCTTTCTTTAGAGATAGAAAGCTAGGAGCTTTCTTGCTGATATTCAGCAAGGCAGCCTGGCATGAAGCTAAATGTAGCTTCCCTCAGTAAGACCATACTTACCTAGTGTAATGTACATGCTACGTGTGGGCTCAGCCATCCATCA
The DNA here is from genome assembly GCF_028583685.1 of Petaurus breviceps papuanus. Classification (NCBI taxonomy): domain Eukaryota; kingdom Metazoa; phylum Chordata; class Mammalia; order Diprotodontia; family Petauridae; genus Petaurus; species Petaurus breviceps. The sequence goes on along the minus strand of NW_027186457.1, from coordinate 22,082,238 downwards.
ATACCCTTCCGAGTTACAATGAGGATCTAAAGGAAGAGGTGTGAGACCAAAGGCCAGGAGTATTACCAACGCTTATTACTGTGACTCCACAGACTCACAGCAAGCTTTGCTGAATCCAGCATAGGCTGGCTTCTACATATACCATTCCTTTCCTAGTTTTGTTCCTCCTCATCCCCATTCTACCACCTTTAGGGCTGGTGGTGGTCAGGAATGGCCACATATGGAAGTGGTACTTGAGCTGAGCTTTGTAGGAAACTAGGAATTCAAAGAGGCAGAGGTGAGATGTAGTGTATTATAGGTATAGGGGACAGCTTATACAAAGACAGTGAAAAGAGATGGAATGTTTTCTTGGTGGGTAGCTAGGTGTCATAGCACTGGACCTGGAGTGAGGAAGACCCAAGTTCCAATCCTACGTCAGATACTTACTAGTGGTGTGACCCTGGGTAAATCATTTAACCTCTGCTTGTCTCAGTTTCTTCATCTGTAAAATGAGGATCATAATAATAGAACCTACCTCCCAGGTTTGTCATGAGATGAAAACAACATAATATTTTCTAAGTGCTTTGTAAACCTAAAGTTCTACATAAATGCTAGTTATTCTAATTAAGCAGCAAGTGTACCATATAAGGAACATGAGTATGTGAAGTGAGTAATAGGCAATAAACCTTGAAAGACAGGCTTGGGGCTAGACTGTGAAGTCCTTTAAATGCTTAGCAGAGGAATTTGTATTTGAGCCTAAAAACAATAGGAAATTGCTAGGTAATAACATAGTCTGGCCTATGATTCAGACACATTACTTTGGTGGGTGTGTGAAGGATCAATTAGAGAAGAGAGAGCCTGGCAACAGTTTAGAGGAAGAGTGCAGCTGAGATGTGGCCAAGGCCCAAACCAAGATGGCGGCCATAGGAGTGAAGGATGGGATACATGGGACAGATGTGTTGGAAGACTCAACAAGACTTGGCAAGTGACTAAATATAGGACGTGAAAGAGCATTAAAAAGTTGAGGGTGAGGCCATAGTAAAGTAATAGAAAATGAAAGCCCCTACATTGGGGAAAGGGTTAAGATTTCCCTGTTTGCTGAGTAGCATTTCGGTAATTTCTCTCTTCCTTACTTGATTCAGCAAATATTTATGAAAGACCTGGTATGTCCAATGGCATTGTCCTAAACACTGGAAGAGATGCAATGGAAAATAAAGTTCTTACTAAACCCCAGGGGATTATTCAAGCCTTCGGTGTTTCCCCAATTTTATGGAAGAGAGAGATTCAGGCTAGAAGTACTAAGAAGAAAGAAAAAGAATGCTTTTGCAGGGATGAGAGTAGACACCCATTTTACCAACTCAAAGGCTGCATCTCCCTAGGCAAAGGGGGAGGAAAGCGTAAAGAATATTATATTCAAGAGCCAGGATAATTGGGGCACCACACAATCTGATGTTAAGGATTAAGAGTGTTATCAGCTGGAATTGTTGGGCTTGGGGCTGATTAATCCAAGAACTGCTCACTTTTTACTTCCCTTTCCTAAGTCTGTGATAAAACAGATGCAAAGTGTTAAGAAGCAGGTGTCTTCTGATGGCATTGATGCAGTGGGGGAGGGGATGGGAAGGGAAGGGAAAGGGTTTAGCATGGATCAGATCTGGAGTTTGAACCAGCCTGGTTCCTGAAGGTTCTAGACTAAGTTACTTCCATCAATGAAGGCTTACAAGAATAGGTGGGTACGCTGCAATTTATTAGGGTGTGCACCATGAGGTTTTAATTTTTGTTTTCTTTAATGCAAACATTTATTGAATGCTGAGTCAGAAATTGTATTTTTATTTACCAAAACTAAGATTCAATTTTTAAACCTTAGTAAGTAAATGTTTAAAAGACAAGCAAAAAATGAGATACAAAATATCAGGCCACCCCTGCCTTGTGTGCACACCTATGCTTATAGGCATGACCATAAAACTACACCTAGAAGGGATCTCAGAAAGTCCTGTGCCCAGAATAAAGACCTCTTGAACATCCCAACAAGAGGTCATCCAGCCTTTGCCCGAAGATCTCCAGTGAAGGGTAACCTCCTACCTCCTAAAGCAGCCCATTCCATTTGTGGGCCTACTATTGGGAAGTCTTCCTCATATTAGACCAAAATATGTCTCTTATTACTCCAGGTTTTGCATTCTGGCAAGCAGAATAAATCTAATTTGCCTTCCTATGAGAGTCCTTCAAATCCTTGAAGAGAGTCATATTCTCTAATTTTCTTCCTTTGTTCCTTCTCTCTCCCTTTCTCTCTCTCTCTCTCTCTCTCTCTCTCTCTCTCTCTCTCTCTCTCT
>NW_027186457.1:22007433-22079922 GCF_028583685.1 Petaurus breviceps papuanus | reverse complement strand
TCTCTCTCTCTCTCTCTCTCTCTCTCTCTCTCTCTCTCTCTCTCTCTCTCTCTCTCTCTCTCTCTTTCTTTCTTTCTCTCTCTCTCTTTCTTTCTTTCTTCCTTTCTTTTTTCCTTTCTTTCCTTCCATTGGAACAACACCCATAAACAACATAGTCATTTTATTGAAGAAAAAAATAATTTTAAAACTTTTAAGATATTACCTATACTTCTCAATCTATCCCCTCCCCCATCCCCTTTTTTTGGAAAGCCATCCCTTAAAACAAAGGATAAAAAGGTGAGGGAGGGGGAATATTCAGCAAAAGTAACTTAAAAAAGTCTGACATTATATTCAGTATTCCATACCGATAAGTAATCCTTCCCTGAAGAAGGGCAGTGTGTGTGGGGGTGGCAGTGGGAGGGGGGTGGCAGTGGGAGGGCGGGGCAGAGGTGCCTTCTCATCTCTTTTTGAGGCTCAGCTTGGTCATTGTAATTTGGAAGCATTCAATTTGGATTGTTCAATCCATCAATTAACAAGCATTTAATAAGTACCAACTATGTGCCAGGCATTATACTAAACTCTGGGGATTCAATGAAAGGAAGAAAATAATTCCTAATCTCAAGATCTTTGTCTTCGAATGAGAGATACATGTAAATAATGAGGTACATCATATACATACACACACACAGACACATGGGGAGGGAGGAGAGAGAGAGAGAGAGAGGAAGGTGACCTCAAAGGGAGGATGGGACAGGGACAGGATTAGGAGAGACCTTTTCCAGATAGTGGGATTTGAGGTGAACCTTGAAGGAAGCCACAGAAACTAAAATGTAGCATTGAGTTGGAAGAGCATTCAGGGTATGGGGAAGAACCCATACAAAGATATGGATTTGGGAGATGGAATATCATGAGGGAGGGAGGGAGGAAGGGAAGGAGGAAGGAAGGAAGGAGGGAAGGAGGAAGGAAGGAAGGAAGGAAGAGGGAGAGGGCCCAGGTTGTCAAGGGCTTTAGATATCAAACAGAGGACTTTATTTTCCATCTTGGAGGTAATAGGAAACCACTGATTTGCTCTCTAATTTTGAGCCTCCCCCTTCACATGGGCCTGTTCCTAGATCCCCATTCACTGGCAGGGCTGAGTGGCTGCTGGATACCATTCCTTGTTCTCAGCTTCTGGCTCCAATCCCTTCTCTATTCTCAGGATCATGAGTCATGACCCATGCTCTTCCCTGGGGATGGAGCTGGTAGCCTACATGTTTGTACAACAATCACAAACAAAAATCCATGTGACAACAGCAATATAAACATCTTCTCACCATCCCATCATCTCTCCCCTGACTTCCTCTTCCCCTCTTCTCCCAGCCCCACATAATAATTGGGCATAGTTAACCACAGGAACACTGAAAGAAATCTCAACAAATAGAATCGGAATCACTTAACCAAGCAAAGCTGATAAAAAGTAAACAGAAGGCAGAGAGTAGGTTGGGCTGGTGATGAATAAGCCTAATATCAAGTAAGGAAATGTAGGTTAAGTTGAACAAAAAGATGAGAGCTAGCAGGAAAAGAATGGGAAGGAAGATCACAGGAAATAGTGATAGCACCATCATAAGAGGTTTTAGAGGATACTGGGGTTGATAGGACATCAGGGCCCTTGCCAAGCACTGAGCATCTAAAGGAAGAAACTCACCACTAACTAATAGGTGTGGAAAATGGTGAGTTAAGGGTAAATGGAAAGTGGCCATTCATTTGAAGTACAGTGAAGAGGACCAGGGCTTAATGGATAGATGTGTTAGGTGACAACATTGTACTTAGGATAAAGACAGAGAAAAGCAGGTCAGTTGTGTGATACCTGATCAAGACAGTTCTACTAATGGAAAGAGCAAATGTTATCTGAGGACATTGACTGTGGAATGCATGCACAGCAAAGAAAACACATTGGCTTACAAATGGCGAGGAAAGTTTTCTGTTTTCAGTTTCTTGGTTTGTTTTTTTTTAAACAGAAAAGTAGTCTGGAAAGTGTGAGAGATTTTGTTTGAGTTTGTGGAGTTATTAATTCTGTATTTGAAATTTGTGGCTTCTTTGAGGTAATTAGTCATTAGGCTTATTATGAGGTTTTTGTTTCAAGTAGGAGTCAAAAGAGAAGAAAGGGTGGAACTTTAAAGCAGTGAGGAAAAGAAGGCTTATTTGGGTCAATTCCAATGATTATTGTGCTGCTGATCAATCAACTATCGATTATTAAGAACCTACTATGTTCCAGTCACTGGTTACAACTCTAATAACACAGACAGAAAGTGAAAGAGTTCCTGCTTTCAAAGAGCTTACATTTTTCATCAGGGATTCAACATATACACAGACAGATGGCCAAAGGTAGATAGAGATGGGCAGACAGAGGGAGACAGAGAGACAGAGTTTGGGATGGACATAGAGATAAAGATGAGGACAAAATAGAGGTAAAGATAGATAGGGAGAGAGAGACATAAATAAGCGTTGATAGACATATACATATATATCTATATAATAGACGTGTATTATATATTTGTATACATATAATATGTATACAAAATAACATATGGCAACAAATGAGGAGGCACTAGAAGGTAGGAGGAACCAAAAAGACCAGTATAATTGAAACAGGCAGCTTGAGGAAGAAATACAGTAACACTCCTACTGTCTCCACCATGTCTATCTACAGTGACCTTTAACTGTCCCAAAACAAAATTCAGAGGCAAAGGCTTTGTGTGAATAATACCAATAAAAGCTGGCATTTGTCAGGGTTCACAGTCAACAAGCATTTTATATCTATTACCTTATTTGGTTCTCACAACACTTGTGAAAAGTCTGGTTATTATTATCTGTATTTTACAGATAAGGAAACTGCACTACAGACTGATAAGAGTCTGAGGTAGCATTTGAAGTCAGGTGTGTTTCTGACAGCAAGTAGAACAAGCTATCTACTATATTATGCTACCCTTGTGAACAAAAATCATTTACGATCAAATGAAAATGGGATTGACCCAGAAAACAAACTTTGCTTTGGAATTTTTTTCAGTGCTCAAAATGTAACAAAAAAATTATTAAGTATCTTCTATAGACTTAATAACTGTGAAGTGGGCGCTGTTGATTATCACCCCCATTTTACAGTTGAGGAAACCAAGGGAGGCAGCAGTCATGTGACTTTTCCAATGTCACACAACTACTAAATCCATATTTGAAATTTTCTGACTCCATGCCAGGAAACTCTATCACCTAGATGTTTCTAATCACATTGAATTTTATTAAGGACACCACTTTTTAACTTTTCAAAGTTAAACCCAAGGCCTTTTGTGAGATATGCATCACATTATAAAGATATAGTGTTTCTTAGCCTCTCTCTGCTGAAGAAGATTCATTTTGAAAAAAAAGTTTTATTTTAAAAATATTATTTCTTTTTAAAAGATCTTTTTTTCTCCTAATAGTTTCATTCCTAAATATGTCCCTCCCTAATTCCTTACCTAGCAAACATCTCTTGTAATAAAAAAAAAAAGTAAAGAAAGAAAGATAAGAGGAAAAAAAAAAGCCAGTTCAGTTCAAGTAGCCTAGGCTATACTAGATGTAATGTTCCCTACTTATAATCAGTCTCCTTCCTCTAGCCTTTTGTCTGTAAATCACAGTCATTTCCTGATAGAACTCTCCCACCCTGGATTGAACTTGCCATTATAACAAAGAAAAAAAATGTAAGTAACATTCTTAAGGTATGATTTGTTATGGAGACTCTGGGATGAAGGCCTATGCTTAGAAATCCTCAGAGCTCGGTGTCCTGCTGTTGTCCTTTCCATTTATATCATTGTAGTCATGTCTCTGGTACTGTTGCTTCTGCTGACTTCCTAATGCATCAGTTCATACAAGTGTTCCCATGTTTCTCTGAATTCCTCATATACATGATAATATTAAATGTCCTAATATAGAAGACCATTAAGTTGCATTTATTCAAATTCTAGCTTTGCTGCTGATCACTTGAGTGACCTTGGGCATATCTCTTACATCTCTGGGCCTTGGTTTCCTCATCTATTAAGTGAGAAGCTTGAACCAGAAGATCTCTGAGGTTTCTTGATTTGCAATATCTCTCGCCATTTCCTAATCAATGGGCACCAACTTTCTTTCCCATTCCCTGCTGCTATGAATAATCTAGTACATGAAGTAGTTTTCTTTCTGTCTTTCACTTCCTTGGCATGCATGCCCTATAATGGGGTCACTGGGGCAAAGGGTATGAACTTTTTATTTTTTTTTACTTATTTCCAAATTGTAAAATTTCTTTTTGGAAGATGTACTTAATGTATTTTAAAGACGCCCACCACCACAAAATTATTTCAAGATTGAAAGGCTGGAGGCATGCCAATAAACAGATGAAAGAGTATGAAAAGCAGAAATCCCACTTGGAGTATTTGGAATGCTGTATAATGGAGATTAGTGAATGCAGCATAGCTAGGAAGATATTATAACTAAACTTCTGATTCATAACCAGGATAAAATGAATCCAGAAAAAATAAGTCATTTTAGGATGTTATTGATATAATGATCCTTAATTTTATAAAGCGTTCAGCATCAAGAGGTAAATTAGTAACTGCCACTAACTGTCTCTGTGACCTTGGGCAAGTCTCTTGGTTTTGTATGATTTTCTTGTGAGAAGGAGCTCAAGGAGAAGAAAAATTTTCTGCCATTTCTGCTTGAGCAAATCACTCTCTGTTTGTTTTGATTTTCTCATTTAATAAAAATGGGGATAATAATAGCACCTACTTCCTGGGGTAGTTGTGAGGATCAAAGTGAAAGAATTTTTATAAAACTCTTAGCACATAGTAGGTACTACATAAATATTAGTTTTCATCATAAGAATAAGATTCAAAGCCAGATTCTCTGACTTCTGAATGAGCTCTCTTGTGAATTTCCTTTCTCTATCCACTTCTATGAGATCTTGGTAACTTCTCTGTTTTTTGTAATGGTTACCTGCATTTAGCTGTTCCAGGAAAGGATGACTGAAGTAATGGCAGTCCTTCTGTCCATTTCCCATTTTCCAGAATCCATGACTTGTTTAAACAGGATAGGAGTTGCTAAAAGAGCAGCCCAAGTTTCATCTTTCCTCTAATTTCATGTTAATCTTTTTATTTTTTGGAGGGGGGAGGCAGAGCATTTGGGGTTAAGTGACTTGCCCAAGGTCACACAGCTAGTAAATGTTAAGTGTCTGAGGTGGGATTTGAACTCAGGTCTATCCCTACTTTAGGGCTGGTGCTCTATTCACTGTGCCACCTAGCTGCCCTAATTTCACATTAATCTTGACCTTTGCTCTAAACAGTTGGTGATCTGGCTGTAAGTACAGCTGATTCTGATATGACTGTTAAGTCTGTAATCAGTAGTTTCCTGTCTGTTAAGATAGAGTTCATCTCATTTTTCTTTTTTTTTTAATGACCTTGATGTTTAGTGTTCAACTCATCCAGAACTTTCTGACCTTTTTCTTGAAGATTACATTCATAATGTACAAGTATGAGAATTCTGACTTCATCTTTTTAAGTGGATAACTTGAAATCTTTGGCCTCTTTCATTTCCTTGGCCCAGTTCATATTTTTCAGTGTTTTTTGGCCACCATTTCTGTAACCATTTTTTTTTGCACCGAGACTACAGATTACCAAGGCATGCTAATTTTGTTTAGAGGGTCCTATCAAGAGGCCCTTATAAAATGTATCTTCTTCTTCATCCTCTGCTATAGATATTATGATGTCAGCTCCAATTAGCACCATAGTTGTTTATTTGCTGGTTACTCATCCTAAACTCAGCAAAGGGAGATGGCCAAGAGTCCTATGAAATGGCCATTTGTTGTTGCTTTGGCCATATAACGAAACCATCTCTGCCAAGTCCTTTCTTCTCCCTCTCAGGAGAACACGGAAGTTGTCCTTCCCTTTATTTCTATGGTTTCTGGTGCCTTTTCCGGTGAGAATGTCATGGACCCCCAAGATCTAGAACCATAAAGGACATGAGGGATCATCTAATCCATCCCTATCATTTTACAGATGAGGATGAGAAGTTTCAAAATCATTGTTACCCAAGATCACACAGTTGGTTACTGACAAAGCTGTGGGTCAAATGGGGGTCTTTTCCCTCCAAAGTCTTTGTTCAAGCCACTCAATCACATTGCTTTCCTCTCCATATGAATTTGATTCAGTTTCTCTAAAAGCATGCCAACTTGTTGATTAAAGATTTCGATCTAAGAGTCACAGATGATTTTACATTTGTCGATAATTTAAAAACTAAGTTTAGAATGTTATAGCAGAAAGCACACTGCATTTGGAGTTGGAGGATTTGAGTCTGAATGTCAGTTCTGTTGCCAAATGATTTCTCCTCTCTGAGTCTCAATTTATGTATCTATAAAACTAAAGGATTAGATAAGTTGATCTCTAGGACTGCATTTAACTCTAAGACATCATCCAAGGATTATTGCCATCAGTAATAATAGACTGCATTTAACTCTAACGACAATTATCCAAGGATTGTTGCCATCAGTAATAATAAATAGCTACTTGGGAGACATGGCAGTGGATAGAAGCCCAATCTTGGAGGCAGAGGATGTGGGTTCAAATACTGTTTCTGACACAAAAACTGACTTTGTGACCTTGGGAAAGTCATTTAACATCTGTTATCAATGAATTGCATCAGTGGATGGAGTGTCTCTCTGAGGAGCTCCCGAAATAGATGAAGGAATAGATTCAATCACAGTCCCTTAAGAAGAAAAAAAGCTACCTACCCTACAGGATTAGAAGTAGCATGTTATGGTAGTAGTATGTTATTGTGAAAAGGGCACTAGATTTTGGAGTCAAAGGATCCATGTTCAAATTCAATTCAGACCCTGCCTCTGTCAATTACTATCTACAAGTCCTCTAACAAGTCACAACTTCTCTGTCCCCAGTCTTCTCATTTGTAAAATGGGAGGGACACTTCTAAGAAAGGAACCCCTCTAGGGTCCCTTTCAGTTCTAAATTTCAAGAACATATGATACAAGGCTTACTGTGAGGCCTAAATGAGATAATGGCATAAGAAAGCACTTTGAAAATGGTAAACTGCTATATAAATGTATATATTTATTGCACGATAATGTAAAGACAATGAGGTATTATTTGTAATATGCCACAGTATAATAGTAATTCACCTTTCTGCATCTTGTTATCACTTATTTACAAAGTACTTTCACATCGAAATCCAATTTGTGCCTGCTCAGTGAAGTGCGTCCTCATTTTGAGTCCTCAAGTAGTTAAGTGACTTGTCCAAGGTCACAGAGAGTAAGTAGCAAAGCCAGGATCTGAGAACCAAGACCCTTGATCCAAATTCTACATTGTCTCTCGGATCTTTGTGAGTTTTGTTTTTAAAGACAGGGGAGAGGGAGGGAGGGAAGGGGAGAGAAAGAGAGAGAAGACAGTCAGGCAGAGATGGAGACAAAGACAAGAGACAGAGAGACAGTCACAAAGAGGAAAATAGAGAGACAGACTGAAAGAGACAGAGAGACAATGAGAAGAGATGGAGAGAAAGAAAGGGACAAAGTCACAAAGTAGGAGAAAGAGAGACTGAAAGAGAGGGACAGTGAGACAGTGAGGCAGAAATGAAGACAAAGACAGAGACAGAGACAGTCACAAAGAGAAAGAGACTGAGACAAGAGATGGATAGATGGAGAGAGATAGACAGAGAAAGAAAGATCTCAGATTACTCCTTTTTCAACGGTTGCTTGCCCTGTCTGCAAAATCCCACAGCCATCTCATTTCTATTCAAGCAGTGGAAAGACTGGTTGTGATCCTTTAATCCCGGGGTGATGTGGCCCTCACTTCCCCAGTGAGACAATGAGGCTGTTTGATTAGGCGATTTGGCAATTAGTCACGTGCCCTGTTCAAAAGTGACTTATCTGTAATGTACATTATGACTAACTAGTAACTAAGCCGTTTCATTGTGATCTTGGTGTCAGTGGAATTCCTGACACCTATCCAACGCTTAAGTCATGTTGCATAATTGCCAGATGACATCATCGGCCTACGAGGTGATTGGCCAGAGAAGAAAAGACAACCCCCCAAAAGTTTCCAGGACTATCGGCCTTTCCGGTATCTGAACGAACTAACGACTTTGTACCGGGACTGTGGGACAGCCAGAGAAAATTTATTTGAAGTGGTTTCTGCTTCTGGTCGGGGTTTTTTGGTGTGTCATTGAAAACCTCAGACAGCGCAGGATGAGGCAGGCATGCAGCCCCAGGGGAGATTCTCCGATTCTCCCACATCCCTAATTGTTAGAATGCTCGACTCTTTCCTTTGGGGCTGTCCAGAGCCCATCATTGAGGTGTGGGGCGAAACAGTTGGATATAAACGAATCCTCTCATAATGAAGGCATTTCATTTTCCACAGGACTTGTCTTTTGAAGGAGAACCCCCCCCCCCCCTTTTTAAAATGAGCCTTCCATCTGCTAAGCATAGATACCAAAGAGTTAGGTCAGCTGGGACCCAGCTGAATATCTGATGTGGCTGAAAACTGGCTTTTTTCCAAGAGAAATAGTCATCTGGGTTAACCACCACGTAAAAAATACACTTCTGAAATCAAACTACTACAATTAATTTTTTTTTTTAAATCCTAAACACGAAGTTTTACAGTTTATCCATAGAAATGTTTGAAAATTGGGACTGTGGTCGGTCTGGCTTTATTATAATAATGATGAGGATGATTAATATAGGCAGGTTTATTTTTTAATCAGGTTATAAAGCCATGATTCAAAAGGAAGGGAGACAGAAGGATGCCAGGAATCAGATCATCCTGGTCCGGGACTGGTATTACAGGATTCACTGGGTGAGGAGAGTGGCATTCTCAGCTGACCATACTGTTTGATGTAGGGAAAAGATCACTGGGCTTGAAGTCAGAAGACCTAGATTGGAGTTTCAGTTCTCCCACTCACTTTTTGATCCTGGGCAACTTGCTTCTGTTTAAAGAGCCTCAGTTTCCTCACTATAATATGGGAGTGGGGTGGATGAGATAAAATCTAAAGTCCAAATTTAACCTTTTGTGCTTCTTCGAGGAGGGGCTGTCCTAGTGACGAGAGATCAGGGTTTACTTAAGGGTGGGTGCATCCTAGATGAGAATTAGGATTCTTAGGGGGTTGGGGACCAGGTCTATAGACATATATGTATCACGACATTTTGGCTTAAATGGCATTTTGGGGTCTCTGGACGACCCAGGTTCGGGTATACTGGGGACACCTGTTTCTCTTTTTAGCTTTGCCCCCTTTTCCTTCTCCCTCCCCCTCTTCTTCCAAGGCCACTCATCTGCCCCGCCCTCTTTTAGTAATCAGCCTCGATCTCGCACATGCTCAGTTCTTTTCTATAGCTTCACTCCCTCCCCCCCCCCCCCCCCCTTAGTACATACTCAGTTCTCTGGAATGTGGCCACCCATAAGCAATGACACACATTTTCAAAGGGCTTTAGAAATTCAAATGATTAGTGAACTTTATTTTGCTAAAGGGGGAAGGGCAGCTTGATTGCACATGTATAATCACTGAATCTATCACTTTACAGGTTTCCCTTGCTTTATGAAAATTCAATATATGGAAACTTGAAATTACAAAAGCAATCACTTAAGGGGTGATGATTCACAATACTAAAAAGATTCTTTTTGTGATTCCGCCCCCCCCCGCCCAAAATCACCATCATGTCCTTTGAAATAGAGAGTTCTGGTGCTTTTAAAATCTGATTCAGTTTATAGGATAACAATTTGTTCATTCATTTTACTCAACAAGTATTTACCAAATGGTAAGACCATGATAAGTAATGTGGAGGATTAAAAAAAAGTATGGAAATGGATTCTGCCCTCATTAATAGGTTACAAAGATGTCACAGTCTAATATGTGCATGCATAACTGGATGACAGTGTCATGAGAGGGGAAAAATGTGTCATGGAATTTGAAAAGGAAGTTATAATGAAAAATAGTAATAATAATAATGGTAGATAACATAAGTCTTAAGGTTTGTAAAGAACTTTACATGGTTTACGTCTTTTGATCCTTACAAATAACCCTGAGAGGTAGATGTTATTGTCCCCATTTTACAGATGAGGAAATTGAGGATGAGAGGTTCAGTGATTTGCCCAGGGTCACCTAGTTAGTAAGTACCTGAGAAGGCATCTGAAATCACTTTCAGGTAGCATGGCCCCTCTAGGGAAGGCTTCATGGAGGAGATGGCATTTATACTAGATCTTTAAAAAAGGGGAACTGTTTCATTGGGTAGAGATCAATGAGTGGGGAAGCTTTATAGACAAAAAGTAACATTAGTAAAGGGTGGAAAGGACAAGTTATGTCTGCCTTACGGAACATTCTTCAGGAATTGTGGTATAGTGGGAGTGAGGAATGCAGCATTTGTAGTGACAGGACCTCAGTTCAAATACTGGCTCTGAAATTTCACTTCCTTGGTGACCTTGGGCAAATCCCTTCTCTGAGTCTCAGTTCCTTGTCCATAAAATGAATGGATAATCTCTGAGGTCTCTTTCAGCTCTGTTCCCATGATCTTATGATACACTGGAGAAAGTGGGGTCCACCTGTGGTCCCTGAAATAGTGTGGTATTGATGGTCAGGTTTTTTGAAAAGAAGAGAATATCACAGAGCAGTGTGGCTTTATTTCCCTAGAAATCAAATAAGAAAAATAAACCAAGAATACTTATTTCTGATGATCTGGTTATTCCTGTCAAGCTTGCCCCTTGGTACATGTGTCTCCTGCTTGATAAAAGTATGAGAGAATCTAGTTCTGTAAACAATCCTTGGCTGCCCACAGGGTGTTGTTCCATTGGTTCCCAAGAGACAAGGTCATCTGACCTGCTGAGTGCCCTTAGGTAAAGCACTAACTTTTCTCCTTGGCCCATATTCCTTAACTATAAAATTGGCAAAGTACCTCAGAGCGAAAGTGTGAAAAATCAGTCAAATCAATGGAGACTGGAGTTTTGCTGCTGTGTCACTCCTGTGGCAGGTCATGTCTTTTGACCATTCTCTAGCTCAAACTGACTCAGTATGAGGTCCTTTTGGCGTGTCCGTCTTATACTCTAGGTTAGGGCCCAGGTTGGATGGGCCTTGCACTGGATTCGTCTATTTAGCTTATAATGTCATAGGAAGGATTGTATGGTTTGTCCTTTGTTCTCAAAGAGGATCATGTCATAAGGAAGATGATACCACGACTTGCAAGTAATTTGGATTTAAGTGAGGGAGGGCTGGGCAAAGTCACCAGCCTCACTTTCTCCTTCAGAGCCAGATATAGATCAGGGCGACTGGAGATGGCCTCTATAAGGGGAGGATATAGTATAATTAGATTACAAATATGTTCAAACTAACAAACAGACAATGCTTTAAGTTCATTTTCCTATAAAGTCTGCATCGAAAGCTTCATTTAGGCCTGAAGAGGATCCTCGGTTTTCAAGGACTATGTCAGTGAAGCTTATGTTCTGGCAGCTTCTATCCAGCTGGATGGTCTACAGTTACGTGGCTAGCACCGATGTGTACCTCTGTCATGTGAGGCCCCAAACCTAGCTAAGCTGAAGCTAGTTGTCACAGTAGATAGGGAGCTAGGCTTGGAGTTAGGAAGACCTGAATTCAGATCTAGCCTCAGATACTTATGGGACAAACCATTTTACCTCTGTCTGACTCAGTTTCTTCAACTGTAAAAATATAGGGATAATAATAGCACCTCTCAGGGTTATAGTGAGGATCAAATGAGATATTTATAAAGTGCTTAGCTTGGGGTGGCAAGGTGGTCCAGTGAATAGAGCACCGCCCCCAAGTCAGGAGGACATGAGTTTAAATCCAGCCTCAGACGCTTAACACTTACTAGCTATGTGACCTTGGGCAAGTCACTTAACCCCAATTGCCCTGCCTTCCCCCTTGCAAAAAAAATTTTTTTTTATAGATTATAAAGTGCTTAGCACAGTGCCTGGCCTATAGTTGGTGCTGTATTAATGTTGGCTATTATTATCACTATCTAAATTCAGAGAGGCTTGTTATCAAAAATTGACCATTGATGGTGACTTCTTTGCACCCACAACAGTTCCTGTGTCATAGAGGAGTTGCATTTTCCATTGGTAGAAAGTATACCCCTAGGAATGAAATGACATATTCTTGAAATACAAGTTGGTGCATGCCTGTAATCTCTGTTATTAAAGAAGCCTGAGGCTGGTGGATCACTTGAGCTCTGGAGCTCTGAGCTGAAGTCGGGCTTAAGTCTACACTATGTCCAGTACTGGTATGACCAGCTGAGGTCCAGGTTGGGAGTACAACAAGTCAAAGCCTGGGGGGTTGGGCCCATGAGGCACTGCTCTACTTTCATGCAGGCCAAGATAGGGAGACCCTCTCTCTCTCTCTCTCTCTCTCTCTCTCTCTCTCTCTCTCTCTCTCTTTCTCTCTCTCTATCTCTATCTCTCTGTCTCTGCCTGTCTGCCTATCTAATCAAGACATATGATATTCATCATATATTAGGAAGTTCATTGGAGATTGAATCAGGAATACTGGAAGGCTCTAGGCTTTCAAAGGCTTAAGTAACTGCTTTTTAACAACAGAGATCACAACTAATCTATAAATACAATGAGAGGCCTTAAAAATTTGAGGCTGAGAGTTATACAGCTAGTAAGTCAGAAGTAGGATTTGAACTCATATCTTCTTGACTTTCAAAGTCCATCACTCTATCTACTACATAATTTTCCCTTTCAGGATACAGATTTGACATTGAATTTCACTAATATAGGACCTTATCCTAATATAGATATCAATTTGGAGATTTAGAATTAGGATGGCAGATTGGGGAAGCAGAATTCAAGTTTGAAGTTCATGGTATAGGTAGGGGAAGAGAATAATCATATATGTAGTGCCTACTCTGTACTAGACAACACATTTTACAAATATTATCTCATTTGATTCTCACAACAACCCTGAGAGGTAGGTGCTTTTATTAACTCCATTTTATAGTTAAAGAAACTGAGACTAATAGAAGTTAAGAGACTTGTCCACAGTCACTCAACTAGTAAGTGTCTGAGGCTGGATTTTTAATTTAGGTCTTCCTGACTCCAGTTTATAGGTTTATCCACTTTGCCATCTAGCTGTCTAGGTGATAGTTGGAGGAATCAGTCAAATGATCTTTTAAAGACCCTTGGCTCCACATTCCTATGATTCCATAAATAATAATAGCAACTGGAATTTATATGTTGATTTAAAGTTTGAAAAAGTACTTTTATATATTTAGTTAAACTTCAGGACAATCATGTTAGAAGTATGATTATATAAATTTTCCCAATTAGGAGAGTAAGGTTCAGAGACTTGCCCATGGTCACATAGTAAGTGAGAGCTTTCTCTGAACTTTGGCATTTGGTTTTCAGCAGGACCTTGTCTAATGAAATGGTCAGGGCCACTATAGCTGAGGGGTTAGAAAAGGGGGAGAGGGAGTAGAGAAAGGAGGGATACTCATCAAGTGTTCCTGAATTCTTATCCTGGACACATTTTGCATTTAGGAAAAATTTATAATTATTGTTTACGTTTTCAGATTAGTCCATAAAAGTTTTTTAACTCACAATATGGATGGGATATCCTGGGAGCGTAACCATTCATAACATTACTGCTGAAGGAAGAAGATTCAGAGTTCCAAACAACTGACATAGAAAAATAAAATCAAGCACCCGCCCTGGAGTCAGGAGAACCTGAGTTCAAATCTGGTGTCAGACACTTAACACAAAAACTAGCTGTGTTACCTCGGGCAAGTCATTTAACCCCAATTGCCCTACCTAACCCCCTCCAAAAAGCCAAAAAAAAAATCATTTGTAAATTGCGAATGGTGGAAAGATGAAGTATTTGTAGTGAGGACCTGTAGTATTGGGAAAATCATGTCATCTCTCTGAACGTCAGCTTCCTTGTCTGTTAATATGGGGCAGTGGGTTCAATGACTTCTGAGATGTCTTCTTAATCTAAATCCTGTGATCATTTGAATTCTATACAACACATCTAGATGTTGTAGTGGATAGTGTGTTGAACTTGGCATCAGGAAGACCTGAGTTCAAATCCAGCTTTCCTAGCTACGTGGCCACGGGACAGTCACCTAATCTCTCTCAGGTTCCATAATAATAGCAGTGATGTCATAGGTTTATAGTGAGGTTCAAATGTGATGATGTATGTAAAAACATCTTGCACATCTTAAAGCACCATATAAATATTCGCTCTATATCTTTCTTCCCTCCCCCAGGAACAATCAAAAGTCCAGACCAGATACTGCAATGAATATTGCTAATCATAAGAGCTAACATTCATGTAGTACTTGTTATTTTCCTTAATCCTTATAACATTCCTTGGATGCTGGTGGTGTTATTATTTCCTTTTTACAAATAAGAAAACTGAGGCTGAGTGGGAGGATTTGAACTCACACCCTCCTGACACATGCCCACCATGCCAACCACCAGGCCACCTTGCAGCCCTAACTATAAAAAAAGAATAAAGCTTCATTTTTCAGGGTGGATTTTAAAAATCCATTAAATTTATTGCAAGTACATATGAATGTCAGTTTGGAGATTTATTTTTAGTGCATTTTAAAGCAAGATGGTGCTTTTCATTTTCCTTTGCCATAAAATATTTCTTTGACTTTCATTTGCTGCACATTAATGAAAAGAAATCTGTCTTAATATTACTAGAAAATTGTTTATGCAGCCATTAAATCTTCTTCAAGAATAATACCCAGTTGTCATTTAAAAATAGCTATGAAATATATTTATTTTTTTAAAGTGGGGTGGAAAATGAGCAGTTCCTTCTTGAGTAGGCTATATTTCAGACACAATTTTGCACTCAATTGAATATTTGTGGACAAGCTATAATCCTTGAAAATAGAAATTCTGGCACATCCCTGTTTGTTTATGTATAATACTGGTTTATGACAAATAACCAAGAATGCTTATTTAAAAACAACTCTTTATAAATGTGTTCAGAGAAGCTTGGTTTAGCAATATTTATAGCCTGAGAAATTTTTAGAAGTAATACTTATGTCTATTTTATTATTCATAGAGACTCCGGGAAATCTATATAAACATTGTTCTGTCTCTAGGCTGAAGGTACAGTATTTTAAAAGAAGATGACCCCACAATACCTTATGGTAAAATATCTGAAGGTTGTGAATTTCTATTTATTTATCTAATCTATTTCTATGTATCTATTAATTATTCATCTATCAATGTCTATCTGTATCTATCTTTATATCTATCAACTATTTATCTATCAATGTCTGTGTCTATCTCTAAACATTCGTGATCAATTTGTGAGTGTATAGATTGGATCAGAACTTTAAAACTAGAAGAGTGACTATAAGGATGTCCACTTAAGCTTAATCCCTTTTTTTATAGATAAGGCAGCAGAAATATAGACTCAGAGAATTTAAGTGACTCACCCCGTCATTTGACCAAGATAGTGACAGAGATGGAAATGAACCACACATAGAATCAAAGAATTTGAAAGTTGGAAGGGACACCAGGAGTCATATAATCTAACCCCAAACAGAAAGGAGCACCCCCCCCCCCAATATCACATGGAACATACTTGACAAATGGTCACTCAACCTTTGTTTAAAAATCTCCAGAAGGAGAACCCAGCACATGCTGAGTTAATCCATTCCAAGAAGCTCCAATTGTTAAAATATCTTTCTTGACATTGAATCGAAATTGACTTCTTTGCAATTTCTACTCATTGGTCCTGGGGTTAAACATAATCAGTGTGATTCCTTCCTCTGAAAGAAAGCCCTTCAGATGCTTGGAGTCACCATCATGTCTCCCCCTCCCCCCTCCCCCCCCAGGTCTTCTCTAGGCTGAATACTCCCAGTTTCTTCAACTTCTCCTTATATGACATGGACTCAAGACCCATCACGATCCTGGTTGTCCTCTAAATATAATTTAGCTGCTGATGTCCTCCCAAACCTGTGACCCAGAACAGAACACAATATGGTGATGTGTGAAAAGAGGTCTGAAGAGGACAGAGGACAGAGACCCTGATCAACCTGGATAGCAAGCTCCTTGATATCAGAGACCATACTTATTATAGACCCCTTTTTGTTGTTGTTGACTTGTTTCGGTAGTCCCTGACCCTTTATGACCTGGCAAAGATAATGCAGTGGTTTGCCATTTCCTTCTCCAGCTCATTTTACAGATAAAGAAACAGAGGCAAACAGGATTAAGTGATTTGCCCAGGGTCACACAGCTAGTAAGTGTCTGAAGTCAAATTTGAACTCAGGAAGATGAGTTTTCCAGACTCTAGGCCTGGCAATTTTTCTACTGAGCCACCTAGCTACATAAAGTATCTACCTTAGGGCCTATTAATACAGTGCTAACACAACAGCTTGTCCTCAAGATATGCTGTAAAAATGTTTGTTGTATTAATTTGTGTTGTGCTGCATTTTAAAATTAATTTATCGTATTGTATTTTGTTACTGGTTTGTCTCTAACACTTCACATTCACAGACATCCCAGTAAAATGTAATTGAGGCAGGGACTGTTCCATTTTTGTCTTTGTGTACTCAGTCCCAAGAGCCTGGCATAAAGGAGGTCCTTAATATAGTCTTACTGAATTGAACTGAACACCATCTACCTTGTCTGAAGTCTATAAAATG
Source organism: Petaurus breviceps papuanus (assembly GCF_028583685.1). Lineage (NCBI taxonomy): Eukaryota > Metazoa > Chordata > Mammalia > Diprotodontia > Petauridae > Petaurus > Petaurus breviceps. The sequence continues at coordinate 22,063,298 of NW_027186457.1, read as the reverse complement.
CCCTACCATTGAACATTATTTATACTCTGTGAGCTGCATTTTCCTTGGATCTTGACCAAACCCTTCTCACTAATAAGTAATCAGGATAATAGGCACTCCAACACCACACAAACCCTCCAATGATATGATCTCATCATGTTCAGGAGTTCTCTCCAGTCATGAAGATTACAATCCATCCATGCCTATCTATTCTGTGTGATTCTCTTCAGTGACTGCCCACAAGTTCACCACTGAGGGCCCCACCATGCTGAGGGCCTTATGGAGTACCTGTCAATCTTTTTTTTTTCTACAAAGAAAGGTAAATTGTGAATATTCGATAGTAAGCTCCTTGAGGGCAAGGACTGTCTTTTGCCTCTTTTTGTTTCTCAGTGCTTAGCACAGTGCCTGGAACATAGTAGATGCTTAATAAATGTTTTATTAATTGACGGACAGAAAGCTATTTAGAAATGTGAGGTTTCTGGGTAATCTAGAAGTCTTTGTCCTATAATTCTCTCTTCCTCAATCATTATCTCCCATATATTTCTCACCATTCTCACTTTTTTTCTACCTTTATACTGACAAATATCAAAGTATCTTTTGATTTGACTTAGATAGTATTATCAAATTATGCATAGAATTTCTTTATGATTACATCTATTTATTTTAATTTGTGGAATAAAACAAGTAGTTCCATAACATCATCAGCAATCGTACAGTTGTAGGAGTTGCAGTTATTTTCAGGGCGGTCTTTTTTTTTCTCAAATGCTTATGACTAGAACTGAAATATATGTTAAACAAATATCCCATGAAATACTGTTTCTTATTGTCTCTGAGTGTACAATAAAAGTCATTCTGTCAACTCCTTTCTTTGTCTCTTCAAATAGTACTTGTGGGCCTTCCTTCCTTCCTTCAATTGCAACTTCCTTTTTTCTTCCAGTTGTATTTATATAAGGAATTTCAAAATTAACATGATTCATTTCAGAGGTATGTCAGAGCCCAGCTTGAGTGGATTGTTAAATTTTCAGTGTGAGCCCTTAACACCTTGGAAATCAGAAAATGCTACATACAGATCAAAGCTGATGTACTGTTTTAGTGATTGTCTAGAATTCAGAAAGTGATGGAGAATGAGCAAATTAAACTTAAAAGTGTGTTGTGTATCCTTTTATTTTTCACAGAGAGTGGATTGTTTATTATTTACCAGCATGTGGCTGATTCATTTCCTTCAACAATATGTCTGCTTCTTGATCATTGGACAAGGATCTCACATTTAGATCACTTTGTTAATGGTGTGAAAATTTTATAATTCTCACCACCATCTGCTCCCTTTCCCAACATTACCAACATCACTTCAAAAGGAGAAGGAGGCCATGTGGGGCCAAAGGCTCTTTAAGATTTTTGTTTTTGGCGGCAGTTAGGTGTTACAGTGGCTATAACACCTACCCTAGAGTCAGGGGGACCTGAGTTCAAGTCTGGCCTCTGACACTTCCTAGCTGTGTGACCCTAGGCAAGTCACTTAACTTGGATTAACTGGGGGGTGGGGGGGAAGACTTTCATTTGTTTCAACATAGCCAAAAAGATTCATCATCAAGAAATGCAGTTGCCCATTGTTATCTAGGCTGGTCTTTGGGAAATAGTCTTCATCTGTTACTTTCCAGTGTGTTAGATAGGCTTTGTCATAGCTTGTTCTTTGATGTTGTGGGCCACCTACAACCTACAATGAGGAATTGGAGTAGGAAAATTATTTGATAAAATTCTGGATAAATAAATAAAATTCTGATAAAATTCTATAATGTGTGTGTATGTATGTACCTGCTCCCTGTAAGATAAAAACTCATCGTGTGAGTTTGTGTATGTTTGAAGTTTTAGAATCACATTGTTAGAAGGAACCTTGTGGGTTCAACTTGTACCTCAACAAGAATCTCTTTTAGATCGACTTTAATAAATGGACATCCAGTCTCTTCTTAAAGACCTCCATCGAGGGAGAACTCACTATCTCTTGATGTAACACATTCCATTTTTAGATAATTCTAATTGTTAGGACATAGTACACAGAATGCTGAGCCTGGAGTAAGGAAGACTCATCTTCATGAGTTCAAATCCAGTCTCACATGCTTACTGGCTATATGACCCTGGGCAAGTCACTTAACTCTGTTGGCCATGCTTGACGATAACCATCATGCTGCAATTAAGTCCTCTCTTCTCCAGGTCAAAAGTCCCGAATTCCTCCATTTTTGGTTCTCATGGCATTGACTCGAGGCCCTTTGCTTAACCATTTGCCTTTCTTTGAACATTTTCCAGACGATGGGCGATCTTCTAAAAGATGTCTCCTGGAATGAGACAGAGTAGTCCAGCTATAGAGAAGGGGAAATAATGAGGGATAGTTATGAAAGCAGAAGAATCAGGGAAGCTTTGACATTACTGCACACAATAAACTTCTTCTTTCTCCCTCCTTTCTACAAGTGCTTTCAGAAGAAGGGGCCATCATCAGTCCACACCTCCTCCCAACTTATTAGTTGGGTCCATTGGGTTCTTCTGCTCAGCATGCCTATGTTATAATGTAAATGAAAGGAAGAAGCATGGTTTATAGCCTTGGTGCGGGTGGGAAACTGCCACCAAACAGAGATAGATACACATCCTGCTCTTTCACAGGATGCACGCTTGATATAAATTTCTGACATGATTCACACCTGGGTGTATATAAATACTGTTTTACTGTTTTTACGAGGGCACCCTGTATATCCGCAGTACTTTCATGTGAAGATTCCCAAAGAGCTACCTAAACATTAATTAATTCTCACCACACTCTTCTGAGGAAGGGGACTATTCTTAGTTCCATTTTAGAGATGAGAAAACTGAGGGATGGGAAGAATAGAAATGATTTGCCTAGGGCTACCCTCAGAACAATAGCAGAGCTAGGAATAGTTCTCATGAGTCATGATATTTAATCTCATGCTCTAATCACCAACCAATACATTTTTTCTTCCTGAGCATGTGAGCTCTGCAGCGATGATGACTGACTTTTGAATGATCTGTAGTAAAGTCACATAACTCAAGCTCAGTGAAATATCATATCATCGAAGTTGTTTCTATGAAAGGCATCACCTTTTGCTATTAACTACTAGATAAAGAACAAAAGATGATAATAAAACTAAAAATTTATATATTTGCATATGCCATAGTCAGGGGTCGGTGAACTCGTTTTTTAAAAAATGTTTTGACAACTGCGTATCGATGTAATTGGTTTCCTTGGCAAGCCTATGCTTTCAAAAATCTTATTCTGACAATGGGTCCATAGTCTTTACCGGATTATCAAAGGGATTAATAAAAAAAGGCTAAGAATCCCTGCCATGGTTTCTATTCCTATGGCCATTTTCCAAACCTATAGCAAGTTGACAAATGAATATTCAGTGTTGCTCAGTGAGAGGTGACTATTATTATCTCACCCTTGGAAAAGAAGTAATCAGAGACTCAAAGGAGTGAAATGAAGGTCGTGCTTTGGGCTCAGATCAGCACTGACTCAAGTCCCACCTTAGATCCCTTAGATCATTTGACTTTGCTTTCAAAGCTGCTGCTCACTCATGTTGATATTGTGAAACTTGGTTGCAGGGCAGGAGAGGTGGTGGAGGGAGGGCATGACATCCAGGGTAAGAACAGCCTTGAGTGGGATTCATGTTACAGGTTTTCCATGAAAGGGAATAGTCATGCAGTTCTGGACCTCTTCTGAAAATCTGTCACTTCCCACTTGTGATAGGGATCTTGTTTGACAAGCCCAGGCATCAGAATTCTGATGAGTGAGTAATCTTTAAAGAGACTGCCTGCCCTGATCCAAGTTGTCCTGGAGGGCAGGAGCTCCAGAAACAGTGATCTGGCTGTTGAAGCCCAATATACATGAGGTAAGCATTTCCTTCCCCCCACCCCCACCTCCCATTCCCCTAGTGGCTCACATTGACTCAGAGAGAGAATGAACAAAAACTCCAGCAACCTTCTCCATTTCCTCTTGATTCATACTGATTTTTCTTTTCACACTAAGATACAGGTTGCACATTGAGTTCACAAGATACTGAAAGAGTAGAAATCATAGTGATACAGAAACCATGCAACCATCCTTTCAAAGGGTGTTTTTCAAGAATGGGAGAAACGTTTCATGATTGTGGGTGTGGGTGTACACCCTGGTCTCTTCCCATAAGCCACATGTTCTCTGGTCCATTCCTCATGGATGCACCAATCTTCCTCTCTGCCTCCGATAGAAAAATATCTACAGCAGCACTTTTTGTAGTAGTAAAGACCTGGAAGGAAAGTAGGTGCCCACTGATCAGGAGACATTGTGAACAAATTGTGGTGTGAATGTAATGGAATATTGTTGGGCCATAAGAAATGAAGAATATGAAAACAATTCAGGAAAACTTAAGAAGACTTGGATAAACTGATGCATGCCCCTATTACCGTTCCTGCCAATCACCTTGCATCTACTTTACATGCCTATACGTATACATGCTGTCTCCTATGGTAGAGTATAAACTCCTTGAAGGCAGGTACTTCTTCATTTTGATTTCTGTATCCCCAGTTCCTAGTATGGTTTTTGACACACACTATGTACTTAATCAATGTGTATGGATTGATTAATAATAAAGCAAGCACAGAAATTTGCATGATGACCACAATCATTGAAAGGAAAACAATATTGAGAGATTTCAGAATTCTCATCACTGCAGTGGCAATTTATGTCTTCAGGAAACTTAATGGTGAAAAATGCTTCCTTGTCTCTCATCAGAGAGGCGGTGGACTATGGGTGTAGAAGGAGGTATGCATTTTCAGACATAGCCAATGTGATTTGTTTGTCTCGACTGCACTTAAACTTTTACTTGCTACCATGAGGGGGGTGAGGAGGAAGAGAATAAGCATTTATACAGTGCCTGCTGTATGCCAGGCACCATACTAAGTGCAGTTGAGGAAACCAAGGCAAGCAGGGTTAAGTGACTTGCCCAGGTCACACAGCTAGAAACTGCTTGAGGCTGGATTGGAATTTAGGACTTCTTGACTCCAGGCCCAGTGATTGATTCACTGTACTCCCAGCTACCTCAAGCTACTAATTTGTCACAGGGGAGGATTTTATTGGGGGATCAGAAGGGGAGTCATGGGAAGTTAACCGCAATAAAAAAAGAAAAAAGAAAGGGCATGGATGAATCATTAAAAAAGGAAGAACATAAGAAGGAGAGAAGTCCCTACAGATGTTAGCTGTGGCCTCAAAGACACCAGACTGTATTTCTCCAAGGCAGGACATCCAGACTCCAGCCTTCTGGGTGACTTACTTTCACTGCCTCCGGAGTCTTGCCAGATCGGTCCTCAAATGTGTCAGCCTATCCTTGTGACAGGAAATATGTCTGGAGTGCTGAAAGGTTTTTAATTATGCCTCCAATAATGATAGCTTACTTGTGGGCACATGTCTCAGAGGAGAGTCATGCTGCACAGCTCCACATGCAACATACAGATGCCTTCATTTCCTGTGCCTTTGGGTTGAACCAGAAGAGATGGTGCCTAGAGATCCAGGCACACTGACCCTCCTAGCCCCAGGCAGGCTAAGGGAAAGATACCGGAACATGAGAGTTTGCAGGGAGGGTCCTGAAAGAGACCCCAAGTCAGGTTCTGACTGTAAAATAATGGCAAGGAAGGGCAACTAGTGGTGCAGTGGCTGCAGTAGGAGGACCTCAGTTCAAATCTAACCTCACACACTTACTAGCTGTGTTACCCTGGGCAAATCATTTAACGCCGATAGCCTCAACAAAAAAGGGAGGGGGAAATGATAAGAAGAGAATCCAAACAAATGCTTCTGTAGTCAATGTATTATAGTCTAGGGGTGCTGGGAACCCCAAAATGCAAGGGTACAGGATGCAGGTTTGCCTTAAAAGAATTCAATCACTCAAGCCTTCAGACAAAGTAGGGAGTTTATTTGGGACAAAAATACAAGTGGGCCAGTCTTTTAATGAGTCTGCACTTGATTGGGACAAAACTGATATTTTTATAGGGGAAAAGATTGTGGGAGGATTTGGATGGGACCTAGGAGTGGCAAGTAGCCTGAAGTGATCGGGAGGTAACAGAGAATGAAGGATTGGACGGGGTTAGGGGCCACAATGAAAGGACAGCTTGGGATGAGCAGGGTGCCTCAGGTGAACTCCAGGGATCTGGGTTCAGGGGCTGGGTTACTGAAATCCATGGGAAAAGTCAAGGGGGGCATTCCAGATCCCATATCCCATCAAATGGACCCTTGTGACCCTGACCTTTCCAAAGACAGTCTTAGGGGAAGAGCGGGGAAAAGCTTTGGATTTAGATCTGGAAGGCCGGGGCTTGAATCCAACCTGGGAAAATTGATTAAGTAAGTAGGACTTTAGTTCCCCATCTGCAAATGGATGAGTTTGGACAAGATGACTTTAGAGGGTCCTTCTTGTTCTAAATCTATCCGATATCATATAGCTAATTCCTTCCTGGCTCCTAGAAAATTTATGAGTTCAGCTGTTCAGTCTTTCAATAGAATGAGGAATGTGGGAGATTGAATGGAGAGTTAGAAATGTAGTCACAGGAGCCGTGTTCAAATCTACCACTTTCTACATGTGTGACTCAAGAGGTCACTTTTTAACCTCTCTGGGCTTTACTTTCCTTATCTGCAATAAGAAGGGGCTGGACTAGAGAACCTTGAAAGTCCTTTAAACATATGATCTATATTTATCAAACTTTGGGGGGCAGTAGTATGTATGTAATTCAATTCCTTTTTTTTTCCTTTAACTTTCAAAAAACATTCCCTTCAATATTACTAGGATTATCTTCCCCTTCCCCCTTCCATAGGTCCAGTTGTATTCATTTTATGGCCGTTAAAAAAATCTCCTCCTTTATATGCTTATCTCAGCACAAGGACAGGTTGACGCATTAGATCCAGCTTAACAATTGGCAAAGAAAGTAGACTTTTAAAATGTTCTTTTTATATTGCCTTGTAAGGGAAGGTCTGAGGCTTTTTTCTTTTTTAACAGTTTTTCAAGTTTGGATATAAATCTGTGTATCAATATGAAAGTTTATGCAATTGAGGTTTTTTGCTTTTTCAAGGAAGGAATTAATCCTTATTTCATAGGCCAATTCCACTGAGTTCACTAGAAGGAAGTCTATGAGAGCAAAGTGCCTCCATCCTTCAAACAACTGGCTTAAATCTATGGAAGCTATTCATTGGGGAGCTGGGTTTTGAATGGTAATTGAAAGAACGAGAGAATAGTTTCCCGTCCCCTTTAGATTTTTATTTATTGAAACTTCGTGAAAACATAAAATGGTGATATACCGAGGGAATAATTAACTCAACCTGGAACTCATTGCCCAACATAGAATCCTGATAGAAAGGACGAGTGAGATTCTATTAGATTGAAATTTAGAGTGTGAAGTGTTATAAATTCAGAGAACTCTTGCCCCCTCCTCCCTCTTGAGAAATGCCAGCTTTAGAGACAAGCCTTAGAAATTTGCCTGATGGGGTTCTGCTCCACAGTAAGGCCCCAGCAGCAAGCCAGGGTATGGATCAGACAAGCTGCTCATTCTGTCCCAGAGCTAATTCAAGCTTTCAGCATAACAATCTGCTCTCAGTGAGCCCAGGACAATGTCGGTGGCCCTCTGAGCTGCCATTCATTCACACAAGGCCTGCTAACCCTTGCACTTGTGGTACCTCGTTTCTGGTGCTGTCAGGGCAGAGGAGAGCAGGAGGGCAGCATGTCCACCTCCCTGACTGTCTATAGCTCCAAGCCCACCATGCAGGGAAATGGGGTGCTCCCTGGTGCCCCGTGATGCTCCAGACCACATCATTCCCGTGCTCAGGAAGGGACCAACTCAGAGAGAAAGGCTGGCTTCTCAGGCAGCTGAAACCACAAGAAGAATTTCACACCTCCTGGGAAAGCTGATAAAAATTCATGATTTTTTTTTGGCTGGGTATACTAAAAAGAAAACAAACAAATAACTATAATAAAATAAAATCCAATTCTTTTTTTTTTTTTGGCCTTGGATTTAAAATTGCTTCTTTGCCTCAAGGCAAATGACCGAAGTCGGCCTCCTGTGCTTGAAGGGAATACCCAACATCCTCTCTTAACAGCATTTTTGACAGAAAAGCTCCAACGCGACGAAGGCAGCCAGCACACAAAACACTCTGTATGGAGCTGAGTAAAGAGGGAGGGCAGTGTCTGAAGCTGACTGGGGAGACTGCTTGAGAATTCTTATCATCTCCAGGACAGGCAAGGTCATACAGAGGCAGCCTCATGCATTGAAAAGAGCTAAGTTCTGGAATCAAAGGGGTCTAGGCTCAAACTCAAACCTGTATGACCTTGGGTGATCACTAGACCTCAGTTTCCTCCCCTGTAAAATAAGGAGCTGGGACTAGGTGATCTCTAAAGCCCCTGCCAGCTCTAAATCTATGACTGTGAAATCTTATGCCATATCCTAAGACAGGACTTCTTCACCCAGGAGATTTCACAGGGTCTGTACAATTCAATGGGGAAAAAAATGTTATGCTTTTGGTTTTCACTAATATCGAACTGAAATTTAGCATTTCCTTCTATTACTTAAAGGCATCGTTCTGAGAAGGGGTCCAAAGGCTTCACCAGACTTCTAAAAGGATCTATGATACAAAAATGGTTAAGAACGGCTGACCTAAGAGCTTGCCCAATGTTGGAAATCACAACTCACTGAACTCTTTGTTGCCAGACGAAGAAGAAGATGTCATCCTCTTAAACTTACAATATATGCATTATGCTGCAAGAGAAAAACTCATGAGACTGCCTGTTATAATCAAGATGAGCATTATAGGCTAAGCTTTGAGCCATTTCTTTTTTACAGCAAAGATTATAGTTAATTTCAAGCCACTTTGAAGGGTATATGTCATACATGGTCACAGATGGGATCTGAAACCTGTTAAAGAATCTTTGGGTTATATGCACCTACAAGTTAATGGCCTGAAGTTCTATGATTTTTTTTATCTTCTTCTGAAGATTCCAAGATTATTCAATCCCAGGGCAACCAGTTTATCATATAGCAGCGTATAGCAGTGTAACAGCATCCATGCAGGGCTGAGGTTGTACTTTGGTTTCCAGGGGTGGGGAACCTGTGGCCTTCTAGGTCCTCAGGTATGACCCTTTGACTGGAAAGGGCTGCACTTGAGGATCTAGAGGGCCACATGTGACCTGGAAGCCAGCTGCAAGTTGCCCACCCACACCTGCTTTAGGCAATCATGGGTTAGAGCACTGCCTAAGGCCTTGGCCCTTTGAGAAGATGCAGGATCCTTTTTGGTCCTTGCTAGTTTTCCTCTCTAATATTACTTTCCTTCCTTCTACCTATTCATTTATGTGTTATCTTTCTCATTAGAATGCAAGTTCTTTGGAGTGGCCAGGTAGCACAGCAAGTAAGAGCACCGGCCCCAGAGTCGGGTTGACCTGGGATCGAATCCGTGCTCAGATACTTAGCACCACACCCAGAAATAACTGGCCGTGTTACCTTGAGCAAGTTATTTAACCCCAATTGCTTTTAAAAAAAAGAATTCAAGTTCTTTGAGGACAGAGACTGTTTTTACCTATGTAACCCTCTTTCCTTCCCACCCCTCAGCTTAGAACGGTGCTTGGTACATAATAAACCATTAATAAATACATGTGTGTTTATGGGACCCAGAAAGCTCTCAAAGATATAGTTTACATATCTATCTATAGCTCTTTCTTTTTTTTTGCTCTTTTTCTCTGTTTACCTTTTCATCTCTATCTCTGTGTCCATGTCTTTTCATCTCTGTCTCTCTGTGTCCACTTCTGTGTCTCTCTTTTTGTCTCTATCTCTCGATGTGTAGAGAGAGAATGCTCTATTTGTGGTCAGGAGAGACCAGGGCTAAATTACACTTCTACTACTTATTAATGGTTTGGCCTTGGGAGAGTCGTATTTCCTCTGAGTCTCATCTGTAAAATGGGGATAAGGAAGCTTTTTTTTTTTTTTGAGAAGCAGCATGGGATAGTGGATAGAGAGCCAGCCTTAGAGTTAGGAAGACTTGAGTTCAATACCCACCTCCGACACATATTGTCAGTATTACCCTGGGGAAGTCATTTGCATTCCCTGTGCCCTCAAATAACTCTCTAAGACTATATATGTCTCAGAGGAGTTACTGATCTGAATTGGCAGTAAGTGTTTCCTTATCCTTTATGAATAACCAATTGGTTTAAACAAACAAAAAAAACCCACTTTTCTCACTGGCCTGTTTTGAGGTTCAATGAGATAATGTATGCCAAGTACACTATATAAACACCAGCCATGATTATGCCTTGAAGAATGAGTCATGACTGCCTTTGCCAACAGACATGACATCTTACAATGCGAAAACTCCTTCTGCTGCCATAGTTGCTACATGGTCCCATAGGAAGCTGACCCACTCAGGTTTTTCCAAGGAGTTCTTCAAAACTGCCTCCTTTATCTCTTCAGCCAAGAAGTTCACAATGCACAGGGAGTCAGATGCAGAGCCCTCCCTGGCCCACACAGCTCGGAATAGAAGAGGCTAAAAATTTCATTGGCTCGACTAAAATAGTGTGGGACTGAGCTCTGAAACTTGATTTAGGATAAAATCTCTCTCTCTTTCTCCCCGCCTCTCTGCCCCACCTGCAGTTACCTCACTGGGGAGTTGTGAGGAAACCCTTTGTTAAACCCACCAGAATAAAGGATTTGTGACAAAAGGTGGAGAAAGTCACAAAAGGGAACCACTATTCTGTATCTGATTCTGAGCAAAAAGAAGGAACTTTGCTGAAGGAGAGACCATGGGAACCTTGGGATGAAGGGGAGACTCCATCTCACCATTCAGGGGAGAGGAGGCTATGGTCTGACATAGAGCCTAGTGTTTGGAGGAGTGGGCTTCAGAGGATCCAAAGAAAGGACAGAGAGCATGGCATAGAATAAAACCTATGGGGAAAATCAGCCAGACACAGATGGGAAAGTCTAGAAAATGAAATTCTGAAGACAAAAGGAGAAATGATTTTAACTTCTTGTTGTTAGTCATGGCCAACTCTTTGTGACCCCATTTGAAATTTTTTTGGCAAAGATACTGGAGTGGTTTGCCATTTCCTTCTCATTTTATAGATATGGAAACTGAGGTAAATAGGGTTAAGTGACTTCCCCAAGGTCACCCAGCTACTAAGTGTCTGAGGCTGGATTTGAACTTAGGAAGATGAGTCTTCCTGATTCCAGGCCTAGCACTCTATCCACTGTGTCACCTAGCTGCCCTGTACTGTGACTTAGCACAGTACTAAGCACCAGGAATAGAAATACTAACAAAAAGAAAGACAGTACCTGCCCTCACAGTGCTTACATTCTAATGGAGGAAGACAGTACATACAAGAGAATTGAAAACCTGGGGTGGAAGTGAGTGAAAGGTACCAGTACAGGGACAAGAAGAAGTCTAGAGAATCAGGAAGTAAAGCCCGAAGAGAGTGAGGAGTGAGTGTAGGCCTACCCAGGGCACTTTCTCAAAATGGTGGATCTGGGAGGAATTCCTCAATCAGAGGATGATGCCAAAGTGGCCGAGAGATCTTCCAGGATGAGGAGCCTTCTGAGACATAGAGAAATACAAAAAGTGAGGCCTGAAACATAAAGCAACGGTTGGAATTGAATACTCATAGTAAGTTTGATAAACATTATGTGAATAGACATATTTTTGCAAATTTTAGGATAATACTGGGACCTGGTCAATTGATCAATCAGTTGATTAACTACAAGTATTTAAGGGCTTCCTATGTACCAGGCACTGTATTAGGCCATTGTCTTTGCAGATGCAAAAACAAAAATGAAACAGTTCTTGCCCTTGAGAAGCTTATTTTCTATTTGTCTGACATAAAAATCTATGAAGAACTGATACTAATATAGATAACTAAAAGTCATTTATCAATAGCAAGGGATGTGAACAAACAAGTTTGAAAAGAAGCAATACCCTCTATCAACAAACATGAAAAAATACTCCAAAATGCTAATAATAATGTTAAGAATTCACTTCAGTGATACCATTGGAAACCCTTCCAAGCCTAACCATTTGGAGAACTACTGATTGTCTCCCCCCCACCCCAGTTTATCCCAGAGGATCTACCCAGTGAGGCAAAGAAAAAACTTTAAAATGTCACTAGTAAAAAGATAAATGAAAATTCAAAGTACTTTGATGTAGTACCAAATGCCCATCAAACCAGCAAAGAGGAAAAAAATAAATGTTGGAGAGGGTAAGTAAAGATAGACACACTCATGTATTATTGGTAGAACTTTGAAACTTTCTAAACATTCTGGAAAACATTTTTTAATTAAACAAGAAAAGTTTTTAAACAGTTGTTCATATACTTTGGTCCAATTATAACATTATTGGGCCCCAAAGGGGTCAAAGGGAAAGGTTGTATGTACGTACGTATGTATGTATGTATGTATGTTTGTATAAATATAGAGGCAACTAGTTGGTGCAGTGGATAAAGTATTGGGCCTGGAGTCAGGAAGATTCATCTTCCTGGGTTCAAATCTGACCTCAGACACTTACTAGCTGTGTGACTCTAGGCAAGTCACTTAACCCTGTTTGCCTCCGTTTCCACATTTATAAAATGAACTGGAGGAAATGGCAAACCCCTTCATGAAGAGTCAGATATGACTAAAAAATATATCTTTTGCAGGAGCAAAAAACAATATAAATATTCATTGATGAATTGACCAATTGGTGAATGGCTGAACAATTTGTGGTGGGAAAATGTTTCAGAATATAATGGAATTGTAAAGAATGATGAATTTAAGGAATTCAGAGAAACATGAGAAGATTTTTGGAACTGATGAAAAGCCAAGCCAGCAGAACCAGATAGAAAATGACTTGAATAATATAAATGAAGGCAGAAATCAATAGAATATTCTTTAGAACAACTAGACTGAACTATCCTGGTTTCATAGGATTAACATTGGAGCATCCTTCCTTGAAGTCTCTAGACTATAGATGCAGAAAATTCCATACTCTTCAATTCATAGTCTCTTTATTGGCTAGTTTTGCTTAACTTTAATTTTTTTAAAGTAAGAGTATGTACTGGAAAGGAAAGGTTTATTAGGAAATGATTATGACATAAAAGTGTTTAAATGAAATTTTTAAAAAGTGCTGGACCAAATGCATAAATCATAGGATCGGCCACAGACTGAGATCTAGAAGGGATCCCAGAGAAAACATAGTCCATCCCCCACACAAGCTCATTTTACCAAAGAATCTGAGACTTGAGCAGGGATTCAGCCCTCTGACCCCCAAGGCCAGGACACCCTAACACACCATAAAGACTGAAACTACCAGAAATAGCTTGTGAGGAAGTATTTCTAGTGCCAGTCAGATTTATGAGTCCTGTCCGGGATTACATGTGGTTCACAGAGAGTTCATGTTTATCTCAGTTCACCTGTATTCACACCCCTTCTTGAGCCTGGCTTCAAGTATGCATTCAAGCCAATCTCAAGACTCAACTGTAAACACTGAACCATTGAGCAAAGCCATGGGTTTTGGAGTTAAAAAGAGAAAAAAAAAAGAGAGCCAGGAATAAACAAGTTTTGCCTGATTTCCAACCCAAGTCGTGAACCGGCCCTGGTTCACTTAAAGTATCAGGCCATGGTCTGAGTATATTTTGCAGACTCCAGCGAACCTTTTCGGAAAGCCTGGCCTATATCCTCATTGAGGGAGGAAACTCAAAACCAGTCAGGTTTTCTTTAGTATCGGATTCCTTCACAGCTCAGCTTGTAGACTCTGCAGGAGAGAATGTGGCCCAAGTGCATTTTCTCTTAGCTCCCAGGATTTGTCTGGGTCTGGGGCTAGAAGATTTTCTGGCTATTTCTGACTCATTAGAGAAAAATGCATCTGGGAAAGCTACAGCACCAAATTGGTGTTTGTTGCTAAGGGCAGGGCTATAAAATATAATCTTTCACAAGCTTTGCTTTCCCCACCCCCCCACCCCTTTTTCCTTTGGAGCTCAAATAACAGCACATCCTGACAGCAGAAGGGCTATGCTGGTTTGACATTCCATACTTCCCAGAATTAAAATATATCTCTTCGAACTCCTCACCCTGATCCCAACTTGTAGAAGGACATTCTCATCGGGGTTCCGGTTGTAGTGACATTAAACTATATTCTATCTAACCTTTTCAGAGCCAAAGGTTAACAATAAAATGCAGGGTGTGGGCTTGGCTGGTTGATTTTTCTTCTCATTTTTAGGAGTCTAAAGCTCAACTCAGAGGTAGCCACTAGATCTCAGTGAGATCTGGCCTTTATACCTAGTTTTCCAGCTGAGTTAAATAAGACACAAAAGAAATACTTTTCAAAGCATTTTATGGAATTCTGTCAAGTCTCATAACTCTCCCCCCCAATCCAACCCCCGTTGTCCAATCCTTTGAAAAAGATTCCCAAATAGGTAAAGCTGAGTATCTCACAGAGAGGTAACCACACAGCCAGGATTTTATTAAAAACATCACACTCCTTATTTTTGCTTCCCCCTTCTTCTTTCCCCATACTACAGCAGAAAATTGTTTAAAAAGAAATAGACAAGCTTGAGCCCAAAGAAAAGATATGAGTGCCTCTCTCTCACTCCTGGCTTCCTTCAAGTCCCAATCCCTCTTAATTCTAGTGTTGGTAAAATAGACTTATTTTTGTTGATAATACAACATATTAAAATGAACCAATATATACACATCCATACAATCACTGTAGTAGAACTTGTTTGTAACCTATTATCTCCCCATCACTAGACTGTAAACTCCTTGAGGGCAAGGAATATTTTTTGCCTGTCTTTGTGTCCTTAACTAGCTACCTGACCTGTTGTAGGCATATTTATTAAATTATAAATTATAAAAATGGAAAGAACCTTGAAAGTTCTTGAGCCCATCCCCCTGATTATACACATAAGGAAACTGGCTTGCGACCCTGAGGTTCTGGAGTTAGCAAGTATCTAGGATGGAATTCAAGGCCAGGTCTCCCTGACTGCAAGTCCTGTGCTCCAGCCCCTATGGCAAGGCTACATATAATAGCTGATTTTTTTGGTGTGTTGATTAGTTTGACTGAACTGATTCCCACTTCCTCCACACACACTTATTATAAGGAATGGCTTACTGAGAGATAAGTGGGGAGGGATATTGGGAAATGAAGACAATGAAAAAACATAAGAGATTGATAATTAAAAAAAAAAAAGCAAATGATTTATATTTTAGCTCCTTGATTTTCCCCAAGTCTTAAAATCTGGTAAGTTCTGCCTGTCAATTCTTTTCTGTGTCTTTGCAGTCAAAGTAATGTCAAATACTTTATTGGGACTTCCAGAGTATGTGGTGGGGGAAAGCGACTCTTTAAGATCTAGCATCTGCATTATATCACTTCTGAAAACAACAGAATTTTAAAAACTGACAGATCCCAAGACTTCTACTGTATCCTTATTCCCATATACAGTGGATGCTGAATTAAGGCTAGCAAAGGAAGTCTCTCAATTTGGAGATATTCAAACCAATTAATTTCAAGTAGACCTCAGACCCTTAGGAAGATCTGAGTCTTAGATTTTTAGAAGGAAAAAAAAAGACATTCAAAGGTCATTAAAAGTATCATCAATGCTTAATGGTGTAAATCTGCTATTTTTTTTTAACAGTTTGAGATTTCCCTTTAAATGTACACTACTTAAAGTTTGGGTAGAAGGGGAGAAATTAAATTAACTTGAGATTTTAAAAAATTGGGAATGGTTCTGAAATTTTTAGCCACTTTTTTTTTTCAGTAAATGAATTGATTATTTTAAAGATGGAATAGCGAAGAGAACATTTAAATTTAAAGCCAGAATATCTTAGTTGGAGTCCCAGCTCTGTCTGCCTATATTTGTGACCTTGGACAAATGATTGAGCTTTTCTAAACCCCAGTATTCTCATCTGTAAAATGGAGCTAATGATACCCACCCTGCCTACTTTCTAGGGTTTTTATGAAGAACACACTTTGGAAACCCTAAAGTGCTACGTAGAAGTAAGTTTTCATCAAATCATTTATTATTATTAAGCATTGACCCACTATGGCCACTACACTTTCTCTGGAGGAGCGGTAAATGTGAGTCATCCCATATATGGACATCTAAGCCCCTTAATTTTTAGATTGAGTAATTTATCAAAAACCATAATTGTAATTGATAACATCTCATAGCTCTTTTAAAAAAAATCGCAATGAAGAGCTGTATGTGCTGGGATCAACATTTTACACCCTAGTGACTAATGAGGTTGCTACTTCAGCAATGGCACATGACTGAATTTGGATAAGTGTGGCCCAATCAGGATGAGCCATGGTGAAATCCGTAGTTGGTAAAGGGGTGCCTCACCATTAGTAAACCGATTGTAATGAACGTCCAATCCAGGTGGCCTAGACTAGAACAAGGCAGGGAAAAGCTGCAGATCCAGTCTGGTCTGCTCACATGCCTTTCTCTCCAAGGATACCACAGTTTAAAAGAGCTTTTCACCATTTTTGGAGATGGGGCCCAAAGTCCAAGCTTTGACAGCTTAATAAAGGACCCTGAGGTGGGGAGAGAAAAAAGCTGCCTTTGGCAGTGGCTAAGAGATTATCAAAGGGAATACCATATCAGAAGCTTGTTAAATTAACTGGTGATTTTTTTTTTCTGGGTGGGGAGGGACCAGGTAAAAAGCATATGATAAGGCCTTTGAACTTGCTTGAGAATTAACAGCAGGCATTGCTTTAAGAGTGCAGATATCTTGGAGAGGACCGTTTGCTAATTTTGCTTTTCCATCCGAAGAAAAATGGAAAGGGAGTTAGTTCACCTGATTCCTGAACCCATATGTTTAATTCTTTGCATTGGAGAATGGATCAAATCCAGAGAGATTTATGGGATGCTATGGAAAAAAGTAGATGGAAAAAACCAGAGAGAATAGCAGACTTTGTTTTCTTTAGAGTTCTAGATGAAGCTGCTGGCTGTAGACTGTTTTAAATCAGGAATTGGTACTGCTTGAAATGAGTCTTGCTCGTTGGCCCAGCACGACTCCACAAAGACACTATTCTGCAGGAGCTGTTCAGAGAGAGATGAGTAGAATAGATTGTGGTGATTTATGAATCCTCCTGTAGAATCTCTTGGCCCTCTGAATCCTTTTTGAAGTGAGTGTCTATGGGGAGATAGATAAGGGCAAGCTGACTGGAGTGATTGGGAATTGTGGCCTGTGTTGTGTTGTCTTTGTAGTAATTTCTTTTCCATCAAGGATATTGCCCACTTTGTATTTGAAGTCTACCCAAATATTTTTGAATCAACTGTCTATCACATCTCATTTTCATTAGAACTAGGTGGACCATGGACAAGTTGAATAACCTCATAGTGTGGCCAATCAACTCTATAAAACCATAAATTACAGACAAAAGGGGCTAATATGAAGTTTTATTCATACCAAGGATCACATATCTGGATCACAAAAAAAAAGAATCCCATTTTCATTAGGACTATGTCTGAAGAAGTGGTCCATATAAGAAGTTCACATGGTACCATATGCCTTGATATCTTTTTGGAGGACGTCCAAGTGCTAAATACCGGAGAGACCTCTGCATTTAGGATGGGGAGGGAAAATTTCTTTCATCAGACAGTTATTGGTCTGCTAAGAAATAACTTCAGAAAGTGTTCTCTAATTTAAAAGAGAAGAAATTTCAGCTGGGTGCTGTGCAATCAAATGTGAAAGTTTGTAAAAACTCTTAAAAACCCCATAAGGCACAAAGACCTGATTTAAAAAAAAATCATATCAGATCTTTATCTTGTGATACATTACAGTTTCTGAAGTCCTTCCTAGGCATGTAAAATGCACGGTCCAAATCTTGTCTTAGAGGTTGAATGATAAATACACTTTTTTCTTCTTAATTGAGGGACAAAAGATGCACAATATCACATATATACTCTGTTAGACTGGTACATTTCTTTTCCAGTAGGTTTTGCTGGATTTTTCCTTTGTTGCAAAAGAGTTTCAGTGGGGGTAGGAATTTATCAAAATATGACTGGTGAATAAAATAAAAAAAGCCCAATAAAACTTTCTAAGTGTACATTTTCCAACTTCTTACAATCTACCCTCCCCCCAGTGTTTTTTTTCTTTTTCTTTTTTTTTTTTCTGTAAGAGTTACCTATGTGAAATAGGCCTTTCAATATTCTTTAATCCAACAAGTACCTATTACATGCCAAGCTTTGACCTGGGTTCTGGAAATAATAAAACAAAAGTGAAACAAGCCTGTCCTCAAGAATATTTCATTCAATATAGAGTTTTAACAATTTTTGTCATGGACCTCCTTTAGCAATCTGGTGACTCCCTCTTAGAATAATATTTTTGTTTTTTAAATTCAGAATTGAAGGAAATGCTAAATTTCTGCGAAAAGTTAGCAAAAATAATGGTATAACTTTTTCCCCATCTAAGTTCACAAGCCCCCTGTCCAGATGTCATATTAATGAATCTCTGATATGGGGGATAAGGTAATACAAAGTAATTTCAAGAAGAAGTGAATGCTATTAACTAGGTAAATTAGGCAAGGACTTGTGAAGGACATAGTATCTGAATTGTGCTTTGAAGGAAATGGAAAATTTTATAAGGTGGAGGTAAAGAGGAGGGCCTTCTGGAAATGGTGGGCTATTGTTTAGTGAGAGCTTGGGGCACATAAGGATATCTTTCTGTTATCTATATGGTATACGCACATACATATACAATATTTATATACATATATTATATATGTAGATACATATGTATTATATATATTTTTTAATATTTTGATTTCAAGAAGTCAACATTCTTGCTAAAAAAATTGCCCAACAACCTAGCTAGCATGCCTCAGTTATTTTTGGAGAAATAAAGTCACAGATACACCGAGGGTGCAATAATGAGAAATAATGATTTCATTCTTTTTTAGTTCCTTGTGAGGTTTTTTTATTTTTAAATTCTTATAGTTGCATGGGACAGTAATTTTGGATTGGGGTTTGCTTAGACTAATTTTGTGAAAGTGCCATGAATAGCTAAGCACTATGTATATTCCTTTCTATTCTCATTCAGCAATTGCCAGAGATCCATCTTGTTCAGCTTTTCTAAAATTCTGTTTAGGTCCTTAACTTCTTTCTTGTTTATTTTTATTTTTGTTTTTGCTATTGTTAGATTCATCTCAGAGTGGTACACTGAGATCCCTATCATGGATTTGCCTCCTGTTTCTTAGTTTAGATTGATTAACTTTTCCTTTAAAAATTTAACTATGGTGCCATTTGGCACATGTTTACCAAATGTTGGCATTGATTCATCATCTATGATGCCTTTAAGCATAATTAGCTTCTCTGTTTATCTCTCTTAATCAACCATTTTACTGTTGCCTTGTCTGAGTGAGATCATGATAGCCACTCCTGCTTTTTTGAGTTTACCTGAAGCATGCTAGGTTTTGTTCCAGCCCTTTATTTTAACTCAGTCTTCCTATTTCAAGTTTGTTTCTTGTAAAGAACATATTGTTTCAGACTAGTTTCATATAAACAAGGGATCGGAGGATTACAGAGTCGTGTAAAATATATATTATCCAGGGAAGGCTTTATCTGTACATGGGTCAATTATATAGTAAATACAAGGGACAATAGTCAACCAGTCCAAGCACTGTACTGGCACCCTCATAAAATCTTAAAAGACCTAGACGAAGGCCCTTACTATGTTTTATATTAAAATTTATTTTTTATTTATATGTTTTTTTCCAGCTTGTTTGCTTATTTATTTTTGCAAGCAATCTCTCCCTTCCACTGCCCCCCATTGAGCAATAAAAGAAATACACACATTTTATTACAAATGTACATTTTCTACCAAAACAAATTCCCAAATTGGCCATGCCTCAAAACTGTATTCATTCTGCATTTTAAGCCCATCAGCTCTCTTACAAGAGATAGGTAGAGTATTTCATAGCCCGTCCTCTGATCTCTTGGCTTATCATTATCTATCAGAATCCTGAAGTTTTTAAATCTGTTTTCCTTATGACATTTCTGTCATTGAATAAAATGCCCTCCTAGCTCTGCTCATTTCACTTTTCTTCAATTCATAGAGGTCTTCTTGGTTTCCTCTGAAACTGTCCATTTTGTCATTTCTTAGGGCACAATAATATTCCATTATTTTCATGTGTCCAGCCATTCCCCAACAGGCGGGCACTTCCTAAGTTTATAGTTTAGAGATTTTATGAAAAGAGCTGCTATAAAGACTTTTGCACATAAGAGTCCTTTTTCTCTTAAATCTTTTTGTGGTACAAAGCATCTAGACTATGAGTCAGGAACAAGAAACCCAAAGGTTGAGCATATAGTTGCCAATAGTGAGGGGACTACCCACATGAATGAACTTGCTAATCCATGAGAGCATTGAAGAAGGATTTTGAGCTGGAATATCTTGGAGAAGTTTTAGTTCAAAGCCTTCTTATTGTCACGAGAAAACTGAGGCTCAGACCAGGTAGGTGCTTTGCTCAAGGTTATACAGGTCAGGGGATCAGAGGATGTAGGGAATGGAGCCAAGATGTGAACAGAGCTAGCTGTGTTTTGCCCATTACTGATGCCTGCACAAGCTGAGTTATCTATATCCTCCAATGACTAATGGTAATGGTTAGCGCCCTGGACTTAGAGGTAGATATGCTCTGAGTTTCTTCTTCCTGAAATCAGACTTCCAGTCACTCCAACATCCCTACCTGTTCTTTCATCCTTTGGGACTCTTCTTGTGAAGACTCACATCCTCATTTGTACCCTTAACCTCATCCCTCATATCTCTCCCAATCATTTTCCACACCACTGCAAAATGAGTATTCCTATAAGAGATCTATTTTATTTTCCTGCTCAAACATCTTTCATAGCTCCCTATTACTTCTGAAATAAAGCAAAAATTCCTAAATGCCTTCCATAATTTGACTCCTATCCCAGATAACATTTGAAAATTACGCAGACCTTAAAGTATCATATAAATGCCCATTCCAGATAGTTCGTATTATTAACTCACTCCATATTCTAGTCAAGTTGGCCTAAAGATTGTTCCAAGCACACCCTTCTCCCTTCCCCCATCCACACCACACTCAACAGTCCCGGGGTCTTTTCAAGGCCCCCTAAACCAGGGATGTCTTCCTTCTAACCACCTCCCTTTTCAGTTTCTCTTAAGACTCAGTTTCACTGTCCACACTGTCTAATACTTTCCAATTCCCTCGATTGCTTGTTCACATTACCTGGTATTTACTTATCTGTGTACATGCACTGGACTTGGAACCTGGCAAATTAATCTCCGAGTTAAAATCCAACCTCAGACACTTACTACCATGTTTCCCCGATAATAAGACCTATCCCAAAAATAAGCCCTCCCCTTACTGTGTAAGATTCCTCTAAAATAAGCCCTCCCCCGAAAATAAGCCCTATCGAGATTGCTACTGTAGTGAAGGTGATCCCCTGCACTACACGCTACATTACGGTACCCTCTGTATGCACCGTCCTCCCCCCCCCCGGTGAAACGCACGCCACGCTCTGAGCTGCATCCAATCAGAGCTGCAGCAGTGAGCGCGTCATCCTGTTCTTTTTTGAATTCATTATTGAATAAAGGTACGTTTTTTTTGTTCACATTTACCTGTTTATTAAAATTGCTGACAATGTTCATTAAAATAAGCCCTCCCCTGAAAATAAGCCCTCTGGTGTTTTTCTGTCCAAAAAAACTAATAAGACAGTGTCTTATTATCGGGGAAACACGGTAGCTATGTGGTCCTGGGCAAATCACTCTGTTTGCCTCAGTTTCCTCATCTATAAAATGGGCTGCAAAAGGAAATGGCAAAACACTGCAGTATTTTTGCCAAGAAAACCCCAGAATGGGGTCACAGACAGTCAGACACTACTGAACCACAAAAGTACACAACTTATTAATTTCAGCAGAGGATAAGCCCCTAGGGTGGGGATGTTTCATTATTATCTTTATTACTTAGCAAAGTATCTTTCACAAAGGAAGTACCTAATAGATGCAATCTTGAACGGCATTGGATTGAATCCAATTGAACCCTTGTACAAAGGAATCCAGAAGTCATTGGGTATTGTGGGATTCAGGAGATCCCACTGCGATCTCTCCAGGTTGTGCTTCTACCATTTGTCCTGACCATAGGTCCCTGTGGGACTCTTTTCTGAGGCTGAGCCTACACTCTGAATTATGTCACAGTCTCTACAGAGCTATCTGTGTTCTGCCCATTACTGATGCCTACACAAGCTATCTATAGCATCCAATGACTAACAACGAATGCTGACATCTCCAATCTCTGGTCAAGTTGTGTCTTGTCAAGGTGAGTCTTCCTGACTCCAGGCCCTGCACTCTATCCCCTGCCACACCCAGCTGCCCATGTAAATACTAACTATTAATATATGGGGAAGACTGAAAATTACCTCTATTCAGATACCTAATATTTATTTGGAAAGGGATCAGGCAAAAGATTCAGAATTGGAGAAGACCTTAGAGTTTCCTAGTTCAACCCCCTTATTTCACTGATCAGGTAACTATAGCTCAGAGAAACAAAATTAATTCCCTGAGGTTTCATGTTAAGTGGTACAGCTGGGATTCAAACTTAGCTCTTCTGCCTACCAAATATATCAGAGGTTCTCAAAGTGTGGTCCAGGGACCTCTCCAGGGCCCAAGTCCTTTTCAGAGGGTTCTTGAGGTCAAAACTATTTTCATAATAATAAAAAGCATTTAAATAGAGCTTTACAAGTTTATGAAGCACTTTATAAATATTTCATTTTAGCCTTACAACCCTGGGAGACAGCTACTATTATTGTACCCATTTGACCCATTTAATATTATACTCATTTAATAAACTGACCAATCCACAAACATTTATTAAATTATTACCATGTGCCAGGTCCAGTGCTGGGGATACAAACAAAAGGGTGGCTCTTGAACTGAGTACTGAAGGGAGCTAGTGATCCTAAGGGACAGCTGGATGGTGCAGTGCATAGACTGCCAAGCCTGGAATCAGGAAGACAAATGTTCCCAAGTTCAAATCTGGCCTCAGATAGCTGTGTGACCCTGGGCAAGTCACTTAATCCCCTTTGCCTCAGTTTCCTCATCTGTAAAATGGGCTGGAGAAGGAAATGGCAAACCACTCCAGTGTATTTGCCAAGAAAAACCCTAATGGGGTCACAGAGAGTTGGGCATGACTGAAGAATGACAACAAACAAAGATTCTAAGTGATAGTGTTGCAGGCAGAGGATACGGGGGCATCAGGAATAGCAAGTCAGGCTAGGACCAGACCATAGAGCAAGACTGGAAAGATAGGGAGGAATCAGGTTGTGAAGAGCTTTAAGAGCCAAACAGAGGAGCTTATTGTTGACCCTAGACGTAATAGGGAGCCACTGTAGCTTATTTAGTAAGGGGGTGCCATGGTCAGACCTGCACCTTAGGAAAATCACTTTGATAACTTCATGCATTTCTTCATCTAGCCAAAATAATGTACTTTCAGTTCTCCAAATGTGGTATGCAATTTCTCAACTCCAAGTCTTTGCATAAGCTCTCCCTCATGCCTGCATCACATTTCAGAGCCACACTTGAGTCTCTAGCAGAGGGCAGCTGTTTGTAGAGAAGATTTCTTATTCCTGCCCCTCCTCAGCCCCCATTGGTCAATGCTTTTTTTTTTTTTTTGCCTTTTGGAGGGCAATTGAGGTTAAGTAATTTGCCCAAGGTTACACAGCTAGTTTTTTTGTGTGGGTGTTAAGTGTCTGAGGCCAAAACCAAACTCAGGACCTCCTGACTCCAGGGCCAGTGCTTTACTCACTGCGCCACCTAGCCGCCCTGGTCAATGCTTTTTGCCAAGAAGGTATAAGGTAGCAGATCCTGAGTCCAACAGGGAACAGAGAGACACACAGACACAGGCAACAGAGAGTTGGGGGCAGGAAGTAGTATCAAGGAGAGTGAACTCCAGGGGGAGAGAGTAGAGCTGCCTATAGATTCAAGAAAGAGCTAGACCTGGCAGTGAAGAGTCAAGCTATCAAAACCAACAGCTCAAGCCTGGGGATCCCAGTTGAGTTATAATTTTGGAAGCGCAGACTCACAGGATGCCTTTAGAGCAGACCCAATCTGCAAACCTGAGAGTGTTGAATTGGGGAAATTGCCCAGAGGAAGTGCTGTATTATTTAATAAATTTACAAAGTATTTAGTGAGGAAGATTCTTGTAAGAATTTCCTACTTGCCATTAGACCGTTTTCAGACTAAGGATGGGTCCACTGGCTTCTCCAGGCTCTATTCCTGCATAGAAAACTAAAGCATACTCAGAAATATGGCTATCAAGGGGTGTCCAGGTGGCTCAGTGAGTAAGAGCGCCAGCCCCGGCGTCGAGAGACCTGGGATCGCTTCCAGCCTCAGATACTTAACACCCACACAAAATAACTGGCCGTGTAACCTTGAGCAAGTTATTTAACCCCAATTGCTTAAAAAAAAAATAAAAATATGGCTATCAAATATTGCTATTTGCCAGGGTTGGGTCATCATGGCTCCCAAAACTGATGAGCCCTTGGGACTCAGGGCCTGCAATCTCTTCAGTTAGCTGTATGGCCTTGCTTGACCCTAGATCCCACTCCCTATACACTCAAAATGGAATCAACTTCACAAATTTGCACTTAGATGCTCTTCCCCTCCTTCATACTCAGAACACGGAAGATCCAGTCATAGGATTTCTTCACCATGCCATCATCCATCATAGGTGTTGGTTATCTGTCTTCATGATGGTCTTTTTGCTTATGCTTATTGGTTTGCACAATGAAAATCAGCCCTCCTCTCTCAGGGTTTGCTTTCAGATATCCTTCCTCGCATTAGTTCATTTCTCAGCATTTAATGTCAGTTCTGAATGTCTGAATGCACTAAAACATGCTTTTTCCCCCTCCATTTCTCCCCATCTCTCTCTCTCCATCCTTCTCTCTCTCTATAACTTTTTGACTCTTTCCATCTCTCTGTGTCTGTCTCTCTATCTCTCTCCTCCCTCTCTGTTCTACTTGACTCATTTACTAAGTGATATATCTTGTCACACATACATGCAGAAGCTAGCTAGATTTCACTCAAAGCTAAGCTTCATCACTAATATCAGGAGAATATCCTGATTTGTCTTAAATCTGGGGGGGGGGGAGGCTAGAAGAATAGAAGAAAAGGAGGGTTTAGTGAATTATTTCAGAAATCTGCGCAAATGGTTCATCTTCTCTGCACAATTTGCCTGTCTTCCCCTGAGATTCTTGATTCTGAAAATTGGGGATAAACAAAGTGCTTTCTTAACGCAAGAAGATAAAATGTAGCTTCCCAGCACACCAGAGACTTGGTGGGATGTATTCCACGATCATAACACTGCAGGGGAAGAGTCTACTTAATTCAAATAAAACTTAATTAGATAAAAGGGTTGATGATAGAAAGGAGGAGTAAATGATATTTTTGCAACACTTTAAACTTTGCCAAAGGTTTTATATGCGCTGCCTCATTTAAAGTCTCGAAACCCTGTGAACAAGGTGATAATACCCTCATTTTAAAGATGAAGAAATTGGAACTTAGAGAGATGAAATGACAGCTTGCCCATGGTCACCCAGCAAAGTAAATGTTGGAGATGTGACTTGAATTCAGGTCTTCCTGATTCCAAAGCCAGCTCTTTGAAGATAATGGACGATCACAATGAAGACAGAAAGACTCAACACATTTTTGAATCCAGTGCCCAAAGCCCCTCTATGTTCCTTTCCCCTCTGCACTTTCACAAGGGAAAATGGATTCATCTGTTCTAACTCTGGGATCAAATAGATCCCAATTCATTCTGGAGGGGCCTTATATTACTGAGGGACAAGCTTCTCTCTCTCTGACTCTACATCTGCTCTAGCATAACTCAAGGAAAATCTCTAAAATAAATCTTAAGTGTGGTGCATGTCTTGGGTCTTTCCAAAATGTAGATAGCAAGATGCCTTCTAAGAAAAGTACTAAATGTACAATTTGATTATCAGGTAGAAGATGAAAGATAGAAGGTAAAAGGTAGAAGAAGGTAGAAGACAGGAGTTGATTTCCTACAGCTCAGAGAAAGCTTAATATGAAAAATTCACAAACATACAGTAACAGATACGGAAAATGGAAAACATTTCATATTTTTCATTGCACTTATTATACTCTGTTATAAGGTAAGGGCACTGGACATATAGTCTGCATTCACCTTCACCTGAAAACTGCAGTGTTTGAGTAACTCAGAAAGGGAACTGTATTTGGATGTAGATTGGCTTATTTTTATTGTGTGCCCCAAAGCAAGAAGACACAGAACTTTATGGGGGCACTTGGTTCTCATCTCCCAATGTATATAATGAGCATAAGAAAAAAAGACCCTCATGAAAATAGTTGCACCAATATCTATCATGGAAAATGAGGTGGGGAAGAAATCCCATGACCAGATCTTCCAAAGGAAATCACCAAATACAATGATTTCTTTTTGGAGATAGGCACAGATCAGGATAGCAAAAAGCATGTCGGAAAATACATCTCCATATAAAACTGTACACGCCCTTTGACCCAGCAACACCACTTCTAGGTCTGTGTCCCAAAGAGATCATAAAAAAAAGATCATACAAAAATATTTTAGCAGCTCTTTTTGGGGTGGCAAAGAATTGGAGATTGAGAGGATGCCCATCAGTTGGGGAATGACTGAACAAATTGTGGTGTATGAATGTACTGGAATGTTACTCTGCTATAAGAAATGATGAGCAGGTGGACTTCAGAAAAAATCTAGAAAGAGTTACATGAACTGATGCTGAGTGAAATGAGAAGAACCAGGCGAACACTGTACACAGTAATAGCAGGATTGAGTGAGGATCAACTTTGATAAACTTAGCTCTTCTTAGCAATGCAAAAACCTAAGGCAACTCCAAAAGACTCATGATGGAAAATGCTATCTGCATCCAGAGAAAGAACTATGGGGTCTGAATGCAGATTGGAGCAGACTATTTTCTCTTTCTCATGATTTTCCCCTTTTGTTCTGATTCTTCTTTTGCAGCATGACTAATGTGGAAATATGTTCAATATGATTGTATGACCAATGACAGATTTCACGCTGTCTTGGGGAGGGGGAAAAATTTGGACCTTAAAATCTTATAAAAGTTAATGTTGAAAACGAAAAGTACATTTAAAACAAAAGAAAATGTATCTCTAGTTTGAGAAACAAAAAAGGCCATAGTTTATTACTCATAAGCATGTCATGAATACTTTCTTTAAGAAGGGAGTCAGAAGTGCTAGAAAGTACAAGCTCTAAACATTCCCCAAATGGAATTATCTTTATCTCAACAGAGAGGAAACAATTAGTTACTGACATGAAATCATATCAAAATGAGCTGTCAATGGGCAGTCAGATCATTGACTAAAGGTCAAAATTATCATCAATTTTTTTTACTTTTTTTTTTTTAATGGAGGGGAGAGGGCAGGGCAATTGGGGTTATGTGACTTGCCCAAGGTCACATGACTAGTAAGTGTTAAGTGTCTGAGGCTGGATTTGAATTCAAGTCCTCCTGACTCGAGGACGGGTGCTCTATTTACTGTTCCACCTAGCTGGCCCTCGTCATCAAATTTTAATGAAGTATATAAAATGCATATTCTGGAGCTACTATCCCAAGACTTCCTAACATTGATGAGTCAGCTCCTATATTCTCCCAGGGATCTAGGGGTAATTCTAGGTTGTTGGAGGACTGTTTTTCTAGTGCCATATAGCTCAGGATACCCCGTTGGTGTGTTTCTTGCTGTGATTATCATTTGATATCATTTCTCTATCCAGAATCAATTAACTTACTGGATCATTCACTTCTCAGATTTGTTAAATACCTCATTAATTACCAGGTAGTAGAGTGAGGATTTTAGAGCCTTAGCGTTTATCAGATTAGAGGACCTGTCATGAGCCTGTTCATCACTACACACCTGTGTCGGAATTCCCATTGTCATCCATCAAAGTGGCACAGGAGCTAAGAAGGAGCCCTCCCTTCACGGCACGAACTTGAATCCCTTTCCTTATACATCACGCCAAAGAAAATGTTCTCCTTGCCAGCTGCCTACAATGACTCATCAGTTAAGGTTATAGCCCTCCAAATCTGACATCTTTGAATAGAAAAACCAAGAAATATGACAGTGCTCAGATATTTACTAAGTAGGTCACAGAGATGACATTAAAGGGCTTGTAATATTAAAAATGTTGGGGGTTGGCAGGGGGAGATAACTTAAAGCCCTCACCAGGGCTTCCCTCAGAATGTTCACCCTGATCCTCACAGTGTGGAAGTCTGTGTACTAGTGGAGTACAGGTGGAGCTTTGGACTGGACCTGTGTTTTCATTGCTCTATGAAGCCCCTAATAAGGAAACTTCCTTTATCAATTTAGAGATGCACCTTTCCTGAAACTTAGTCTCCCCCACTGACCTGGGGTGCTGAGGGGTGAGTGATTTGTCCAGGTTTACACAATCCAGTGCATGTCAGAGGTGGGATTCTGGACAAATTGTCTTCATGATGGGAGTGTGTGTGTGTGTGTGTGTGTGTGTGCGTGTGTGTTTGTCTGGATTGGTAAGGGAGTTCTGAGATACTGATTTACTTGACATGTAATTTGCAGAAGACAGTTCCCTGTAGTCCTGAGATGGGAGGTGATTTGCCAGCATGTGCCTAATGTAGGCTCTGACATAAGTCTTTGTGATTCCAGGACTCCAAAACACTAAGCCCTTCTTCCTCTCATCTCCTATCCCAGAGACAATCCTGGGAGAAATTCACTGTGGCTGGCTCTTTAAGAATCTGAATTGGGAAAAGCAAACCATATCTCTATTTTACCCAAAAAGGGGAAGTCACTTTTTGTGGCATCTTCTGTGTTTACCACAAAGCACAAATGTTGTGAATTTGTTTACCACAAAGCACAAATGTTGTGAATTGGTACTTATTCCCTGAAACAGACCAGCTGTGGCATTTAATTAGCTTGAGAGAAAGGTTTTCTTCATTTATGTTTCAAAACTTTGTGGTGAGGCAGTCAGGTGGTATGGTAGATAAAGCACAGACCCTGGAGTCAGGAGGGGTATCTGAATTCAAATTCAGCACCAGACACTTCCTAGTTGAGTGACCCTGGGCAAGTAACTTAACACTGTGTTTCCAAAAAAACAAACTAAAAAACAAACCCACAACTTTGTGAAGTCTTTTTATTTTAAACATTATTTTTATTTATTGTGCATGTCAGTTAATTATGTGAGGGCAAGTGACTGATGTTAGGATCATAATGTTCAATTAGAATCAAACCTTTAAATGCCAAAGCTAGAACCAAGTCATTTAGACAAATATAGAGAGGGTTAATTCCTTGGCTGCCTCTGCCCCACTACAGTGATCCCATAGACAGATGTTCCCTGAGCCCAAGCCTGAAAGTCAGGATAGAGTTCTTTGGTCAGGGACTGGTTTTGCCTTTCTTTGTGTGACGTGGGAGATGGTGGTAAAGGACCGCCCAGCATGGTGGGCCGGCATGAAAGAAAGTGCTGTGCTCTATAAGCAAAGCAAAACTGCAATAGCTCAAAAGGAACATAAGACACATGAATTTAGACATATCCCCACTCCAAATGTTCACATGGACTGTTTGTGCCCAACCTATGGTAAAATATTCCAAGCTCGTATTGGTCTTATCAGCCACAGTCCAACACGCTATAACTTGACTCCAACATAGTGATGTCATTCTGGTCCTCTTTGAGAGCGAAGGCCAACAACCAAGCAACCAACCATCCCCACAGCATTTCACATGCAGTAAGCACTTAATAAATATTTGTTGACTGACTGAAAGGTGCTTTTGCCACTCAAGGGTTAGCTGTGGTCCAGGAGAACCAATGTCTCCAGGAGAATTCTGGGATCACCTTGCAAAGGGAAGAAGGATATTAATCTGGTTTGATCCAACACCCTATGAATCTAACACAGGACATAAAGCATTGAATGGACCATGCTCACGGATAGACCTGAATACACTATCTTTGCATCTGGGGAAAGCTAGGGGGTGGCAAGCAGAAGCTATCATCCATTCCTGGAATGAGCTCCCTCCTCTTCTCCTCCTCTTAAGGCTCAGCTCAGGCATCTTCCATTCCATGAAGTCCATCTTCCCCCCACCACACACACACACACACAGATTATTGTGTATTTATGTCTGGGTGTCTCGTGTGTGTCTGAGGACAGAGACTCATCATCCTTGTGCCCCCTGGGCATCAAATGAGATAATATTTACTAAACACTTAGCTCAGTAGGTGTTCCCTTCTTCTTCCCCCTAGGCCTAACACAATGGCTCATAGCACACTAGGTGTTTAATAAGTATTTGTTGTACTGAATTAATTGAAATAAAAGGTAGCCCCTTTCTGCTGGAGATCATTCATTTCAAAATTAATAAATGCCAATGAAGGTATAGTCTAAAATTTGGGGGGGAAGATCACAATTTAAACTGAATGGAATTTATAAAGCCACTAGATCAACCCTGAATTATATCCATGAAAGAATGGAACATTGGACTAAGCATAAGCTCCTTCATTCACTAAAAGAAAGATCAGAATGTCTCTCACACTTTGCCAATTTCTAAATGAATAGAAACCTAGCAAGGGCAGGCAGCCCTCCTATTGTGACTCTCCTTACTGCCCAGTTTAGCTGTATGGGCACCAATGAATTCTGCCACTCCAAAGGGTTATTTGGTCTCAAAACCTAGAATGCATGACAAAGTATAGGACAGTCCATGAGTTTTCTTGTAAGCTTTGCATTAAACATGGATGGGGAAGCTAATTATATTTTGGCTCTCTTTTCACCCACAGCTCTTTTCAAAAATTTATTTTTATTAATGCCTTTTGTATTTACAGCACTTTCATTTTCAAGTATTTCCCTTTCCCCAGTCTCTATCCACTACTAAATCATCCCTTATAAAAGGGATTTAAAAATGAAACAGTGTGGCCTGTGGTCCAGAACCCACCCACCAAGGGTTCATATGGAGCCCAGATTCATCCTAGAATCTCAGTGACGTAAAAGAGAGAAGTCAGTTTTTCCCCTCTCACTTTGTGACTCACTGTCCCCATGCTAGACTAGAAGCATAATACTTCCAGGAAAATCTCTCCAACTTTGTTTAGATCTGGCTCATGTCTAGGGTGCCTCCCCCACCTCTCCCCAATCAAAGTGGATCACAAGTGTCTTTTGGAACGGGAACTTCATGGAGGCCATAAATAATGGTTTAAATGCTGAAAACCCAGAATATTTCTAAGCATTTGTATCATAGAAAGAAAAACAAAACAATGACCCATCGCACAGATTATACTCTTCCCAAAAGTAAAGACAATGCTATGGGACTAAAATAGATACTTCACTGAAATCTCAGACCTGCACTCTCTGAGCAGTTCTTCAAGTCCCAGATTTCCTGGCTAGCCAGGGCATGGCTTGGCTTTTCTTTGTCTTTTCAGCCCTGGCATTTTCACAGTTATGCTGGAGAGCAGAGCTATTTCAGGAGCCACCTTCCAATGGGCACACAGCAAATCCTCAATAAATATTTATTAAGCACCTACTATGTGCCAGACATTGTGCCCAGTGCTGGTCTCTTGAGTATCACCAGGACTCTAACTGCTTAGATAAGAAAAGAGAAGGCAATAGAAGGAAGCAAGAGACTGAAGAATATTCTTACTCTCATACACTCATAGCCAAAATTTCCATTGGAAGGAGGCAGAGAAATCCCCTCCTCTCCCCACCCTTGTTAGGAGTTCAAGAGAGGAAGTGATAGAAAAACCCATTAAGAAGGAAACTGAGCTGGTTCTCCTCTCCACCTCCTCTTCTAAGACCCAGGGAGCATCACCTTCCAGTTCCTTGGGACAATTATCTTTAATGAAGCCCTGTTGCTAATGACCAATCAGGAGTTGCTGTGTCATTTCAGCAAGGGACAGGTGGCTTAGCAAAGAGCCAGAACTCCAAGGGTTCACCCCCCCCCCCAACCAGGAAAACAGTTTAACAAAACCAACCAACACAGTCTTCTCAATAAATGCAATATTCCAAACTCATAATCTTTCAACCTCTGCAGTGAAGGGAAGGAAGAAGGTATATTTTCTCAGCTCTTCTCCAGAACCACATTTTGCCATTGTAATAAGAAAGCATTCAATTTCATTTTATTGTTCTTTCTGTTTACATTGTTGTAGTCATTGTGTATTTTGTTTTCCTGGTTCTGCTTACTTTAATACCACTCCTTGTCTTTCTTTTAAATTTTGTTTCATATTTGCTCTTTCTTGTGGCACAGTAATATTCTAGTACATTTCCTGCATCTTGTACCACATGTTGAACCAATCCACAATCATGAGTACCCACTTTGTTTCTAACTTTTTGCTATCACAAAAAAAAAATGCTGCTATGAATACTTTGGTGCATATGGGACTTTGTTTTCTGCCTTGGACCTACTTGGCTTCTCTGCCTAATGGTGGCATCTCACTCCAGAGCTTAACACAGGTCAAATCTCATTTCAGCAAATAGCAAGCCTACATCTTAATTCCTTCATAATATATTCTCATCATAATAAATATTGCTTAAAATAAATCCCAAACGCCCTATCTTAGCTGTGCATTAGAATATTGTCCTGAGTACGCCAAGCCACGCTCTGTGCATACCTAGCTATCTGATAATGTTTCAAAAGAAATGTCCCTCACTCAAATTATCATCAGCTGTGCCTTCGGAGCCATGTCTATATAGGCCAAGCAAAACATAACATTTTCTAAGAATGTGAGTAATGTGACAATGCTGAAGTCATTTTGCTTGCAAAAACCAAACTGCTTTTCCTAGTCTTGTTTTGTCTTCTAAATAAAGCTGCCTACATGTCCTGTTTCCCTTACTAGTCACGGCCAAGGAATTAGACTGTGCCCATATGTTTTCCCATGTGTGTGCTATGTAAACTTTGTCACACAATCAAGTGTTGGATGCTTTTTCTCTGCAGGGAAATAGTCTATTGTATTATATGGAGGAAAAAAAATAACACCTCAAACAATGTACCTTATTTGTAATAGTTAAATTATTTTTAGTATTCAGACACTTTTAAAAAGTCTTTACCCATGAATTGATGTGTTTTTTTTTATCATATGTGTCTTAATAGGCCTAAATTTAAGAAAATATAAATAGAGGAAAGGCTTCGGGTCTTAGGAAAAATAAGAAAGCAAGATGGAATATAGTAGAAAAAAATACTGGATTGGGATTAGGAAGCTTTGGCTAGGATCCTGTTAGAGCCTGTGTTACTTTAGGCTAGTCATTTCCTTCCTTAGAGTTCAGTTTCCTCAAATGCAAAATGAGGGTTTGGACTAAATGATTGATAAAGTCCCTTCTAACACAGATTAGGAATCAGAAAACCTGGGTTCAGATCTACTACATACTCTTTCTCTTCCCTGGGACTCAGTTTCCTCATCTACAAGGGATCATGGCTCATAGATCTAGTTCCTTGTAAGGAACCTCAAAAGCCAACTAGTCTACCCATCCCAATTATATTGATTAATCAATTAAATGAAACCAACTATATTTATTAAATATAACAAATTTATAGATGAAGAAATTGAATATGAAAGAGATTGATAAAATCAGCACTGGTAAAACACGTCATAGCATGTCTGGAACCCAGATTCTTGGACCAGAAGATCTCCAGCCTTGATCTATATTTCACAAATTTCTATTACAACTGTTGGTACTTGTAGATGAAAATAACTCTCTTCTATTTCTGTAATTGGGAAGTTTCTCTAAAAAGCAAGGTGGTTTAATATAGTCTAATAATTCAAGAAGTGTTTGCTTATCCTCAAACAACCTTTTTCTAGGTGTAGGGACACCAAGGTTTGATTTCTTGCTGAAGGGCTATTGGGATAAAGATCAATGGTTTTTTCAGTCTTCTCTAGCCAGCCTCACTCATAGAATTTGCCTAAAATGGAGGAGTCTGATGGGGAAAAGTTGAAAGAAATTTTCTCGCCACAGTTTTATTTAGCTTCTTTTGCAGTTAAGGCAATAGACTACTAGGAATACTCGCCACAGGCAGCCATACTATGTAAGAACTAAGAATTTCAATGAATTTCAGTTCTCACCATCAGTCAGGTGGGAATTGAACTGAGACTCAGAGTAAATGGTGGAGAGAGGTGAACTGATGGGATTATAGCCTGGATGCCCCATACCTCCTATGAGCATCCTTGAAGAGAGGAAATGTTTCATAGTCATTGGCAGAAAGAGAGAATCATGTCTCCTAGGTCAAGGAGCTAGCTGAAAAGAAATCTCGCCTTCTTTCGTCTGAAAGAGGCTTCCTAACTAAGCATCAGGCTGACCACCCCCACAGTGTGTATTGGGCAGAATAACAGATAGTTCTGAAGATAGTACCTCAGCTGTTGACTAGAGCAGAAGAATGCTAAGGGGATAAAAGAACAATCACCAAATTGTAGTCTTCCCCTCCTAGGGTAGAGGCTGACTAACTATAACAATAGCGAGTAGGTGGTAGACATTACATTAAGTAACACAGAAGAGAATTGGAAATCTGGATAGCTACAGAGTTATAACCCAATGCTTTCAGAAAAATCTGGAAAGACTTAAATGAACTGATGCAAAGTGAAAAAAACTAGAACAAAAGAACGTTGGACACAGTAGCAGCAGTATTGTACACTGATCAGCTGTGAATGACTTAGCTAATCTTAGCAATGCAAAGATCCAAGACAATTCTGAAGGACCTGTGATGAAAAATGCTATCCACCTCCAGAGAAAGAACTGATGGAATCTGAATGCAGATTGAAGCATACTCTTTTTTTTAACTTTATTTTTCTTGTGGGTTTTTTTTTATCTGTGTTTTTATTCACAAAATTGACAAAAAAGTACCTAATTTTCCATTTTCTGCCACTCAACCATGCATGGTCCTTGAATAAAAGACCACATAAAATCAAGGGTCATCTGGTGTTGATCTCCCTTCCCTACCCCCTTTTGTCAATTTTGTGCTAAAAACAGCAAACCGACTAATCAACCAACTGGTAACTATCTTCCTGGTGAAGAGCTGCCCTGACATGAACTCCTGGTGAGGGCAGCTGCTGTCTTTTGTCCCTTCTTTACATATCCAGGGCTTAGCATTGTACCTGGCACATTATTATTGTTGTAGAGTTGTTTCAGCTGTATCCCACTCTTTGTGACCCCATTTGGGGTTTCTTGGGGTTTTTGCTTTCCTTCTCCAGCTCATTTTACAGATGAGGAAACTGAGGCAAACATGGTTAAGTGACTTGCCCAGGGTCACACAGCCAGTAAGTGTCTGAGGTTAGATTTAAACTCAGGAAGATGAGTCTTCCTGACTCCAGGCCTAGTGCTCTATGCACTATGGTACCACCTAGATGCCCTGCCTGGTACATAGTAGGTACCAAAGAAATGCATATTGACTGACTCCAACTAGTCTGATTCTTGAATCTGACAGATACATGGCCATAGCCAAAATCTTTTCAGCTAGTAGATTCTGTCTGAACTTGAACTCGGTTGAAATAGTCTTTGAGAACCCTATTCCACAAAGAGACACCAGAATAAAGCTTTAGTGAAGGATTAGAGAAATTTAAGGTGAAAAGAATATGACAGAAAGAAATTATTTCTCTCTTCTCCTATGATCCCGGGGTAGGGAACCTGTGACCTCAAGGCCATATGTGACCCCCTCAGTCCTCAAGTGCGGCCTTTTAACTTGAGAACCAAGAGGGCCACATGTGGTGTCAAGGCCACAGGTTCCTCACCCCTGGCTCTGGGCTTTGTAAGGACGGCTATTATCATGAGAATATTTTAATACTCCGGTTGTAAGTAATCTAATAGAAAGAGACATTTCCATCTCCAAGCCAGCTCAAACACTGTACATTTGTCCAGATCTGAGGATTTATTGTCTATCCAAACTTTTTATATTTCTTGACATTTTTCAGCTTTCTCTGACAAACATCTACCAGTAAATGTGGCTTTTCTTGGAGGTGGTGGCTGCTTTTCTTTGAACAAGTTTGTGATGTTTTCTGTTACATCCTTATCTAGTCTCTAATCTGGTTTCTCTCTGGTCATTGCTCTGTTATAATTTATTCTGTTGGACTCTTGGAATTTAACAATTAAATGAACAAATGTGTGTTAATTGCCTACCACAAATAAGACAAGAAGCAGCTTGGCAAAGCCATAGAGAATTGGATTAAGGATCTGGAAGATCTTCTGTCTGATCCTGCTGGAGACACTTAGAAGATGTAAAACTGTGAAACCCTGGGCAAGTCACTTGGAAAATGAGAATAATAATAGTACTTAGTTCATTTGTTAAGCACCTACTGTGTGTCAGGCCCAGTGCTAAAAACCAGGGGTATAAATAAAGGCAAAAATATAGTCCCTGACCTCAAGGAGCTTACATTCTAATGGGGGAAACAACATGCAAGAAACTATACACATAAGATATACAGTGTAGGTGGGAGGCACTGGGTGGGTGATATGGAGAAAGAAGAGAGAAGACTGGGAAAGAACTCCTGCAGAAAGTGAGATTTGAACTGAATCTTAAAGAAAGCTAAGGAAGCCAAAATGTGCAGGAGAGGAGGGGGAGATTTCCAGGAGTGGGAGACAGCCAGGGAAAGGGCATGAATGGATATGTTGAGTTACAGCAGAAATTCGGTTTACTAGTAACCTGGTTTACGTATGCTTTGCTGGATGAGGAAAATTTTTTCGCAAAATTTGTCTTGCAGGACAAACAAAAATTCACAGTATGAACATCATGGATGATGCTCAACCAGGGCAAAGGTTTTTGTTGTTTTTTTTTTTTGCTTTCATATGTCAAACAAAGGAAGCTCAGGTCGGTATACTGTCTAATCTCCTCATTCAGCGTTGACCCTTCATAAAGTCAGCATCGTTCGCTCTTACAAGTACCATTACAAGTGTGGTCCTGTGTGTTTGTGTATTTTGCATAAAAGTGTGTGGTAGTGACTGTGACTTACAATAAACAATATTTGTAACAATGGAGGAACATAGCCAGGAGCTGGCGATGGACAAACTGATGGATGTGCATGAGCACCAACAGCAGAGGTTGGAGGGGAGATCTCACCTGAGGAGGAAGTGGAGAGGTCGGAGGAATCCCTCACATCAGGGAAGATGAGGGAGGTTTATCAGAGGTGGGAAAAAGTGCAAAATTTTGTTGAAAAACATCACCCAAATAAGGCTGTAGCAATGAGGTCCACGAATATTTTTTAACGATAATGCAATGACACATTTCTGTGACATTCTGAAAAAACGTCAAAAACAAGTGTCGTTAGATAGATTCCTATTCAGAAGCCAACATAAAGAAAAAACATCAGTGAGTCAAAACATGAAAGTGGTTCTAAAAAATGAAAATAAGGGAAGACAGTGGTGTTAGTCTTACTTTTAGTGAAAGTAGCATAAGAGAGACTCCCAACGTTGAAATCGCCGATGTTCTTGTGGAAGGAGATTGTCCTTCCAAGCAATAGCCCTTCCTCTTCCTCCCTCACAACAGCCACAACTCTTCTCAAAAGTAAAGTGCAGGTTAATTTTATTTTTGGTTTATATTGTGTACTTATCATTGCTACTGTATTTCAGGTGCATTAGGGACAAAAAAACTTACTTAAATTATAAATAATTACTTTTATAAAAATATTTTTGGGGATGTGGTACTGATTGTCCAACTTTACATTATTTTCCATGAGAAAATTTGCTTTGCAATACAAACAAATATCATGACGAACAGAATCTTGGAATGAATTAAATTCATAAAGCGAGGTTCTACTGTCCTTGGGAGGAAGAGGAAGGCATAGATTGTATGTGCATAAGATTGTAGGTGTATAGATTGCAGGTGCATAAGAAGAAGGACAATTTCAGAAGACTGGGAAGGTCAGAAGGGGCCAGGCTATACAGTGCTTTAGAAGTCAG
Organism: Petaurus breviceps papuanus; assembly: GCF_028583685.1. Lineage (NCBI taxonomy): Eukaryota > Metazoa > Chordata > Mammalia > Diprotodontia > Petauridae > Petaurus > Petaurus breviceps. The sequence goes on along the minus strand of NW_027186457.1, from coordinate 22,025,412 downwards.
ACGGTTTTATTTTTGATTCTGGAGGTGACAGGAGTCACTGGAGTTTATTACATAGCAGGGGACATGCCAGAGCTCTGCTTTAGGGAAGTCCCTTTGGTAGTTGAGTGGAGGACAGACTGGAGTGGGCAGAGAGGCCAATCAGAAGGTTATTGCAATAGTCCAAGTGTGAAGCGATGAAGGTCTGCACCAAGTAGATGGCTGGGTAAGTGGAGACAAGGGGATATGCAAACCTATGGAATGTGTAGTATGAGATTAGAGAACAAGTCTTGGTCCAATTTGGTTGGGACATAGATGGTATCAAGGGAGATCATATGAAACATGGCCAGATTGGGAGAGGGGAGCCAAACTGTAGAAGGCCTGGCTGACCTACAGATATTAGAAATCACTGAGTATGGAAAGAATATGGACAGACCTGTGCAATGGGGAGATTATGTTAGTACCTGCTTGAAGGATGCATTGGAAAGGGCTGAAACTAAAGGAATAAAGATAAGTTTAGAGGCTATTATGAGAATTTACATGAGAGCTGATAAAGGACAAGGACAGGCTACTATGTGCCTGTCACTATGTTAAGCATTTTACAAGAATTATATCATTTAATTCTCACAACCACCCTGGGAGGTATGCTACTATTATCCCCATTTTACAGTTGAGGAAACTAAGGCAAACAGAGGTTATGTGACTTGCCCAGGGTCACCCAGATACTGGTCTGAAGCTGGATTTGAACTTGGCTCTCCTGACTCAAAGCCCAGTGCTCTATCCACTCTACCATCCAGCCACTTTTGATGAGGGATGTAGAAAGAGAGGAAACAATATAAGAGATATCGTAGAGGTTAATGAACAGGACTTTTGGATGTGTTTGGATGAGGGATAGAGGAAGAATCAAAGCTTTCAATGTATTCTCAGATAACCAGGAAGATCATGATGATGCCATCAAAAAGGGAGAGGGGGAATGGGGGACATTGAGGGAAGGGACTGAATATGATGATTTTAGTTCTAGACATTTTAAGTTGCAGTACCAAAAGGACATACAGTTAGAGATACCCAATAGATAATTGTTAATGGGGGTCTAAAATTCAAAGTAGAGATTGGAACTGGAGAGATATATTTGCGAGTCATTTATACAATTTGAAATCATGGGAACAGCTGAGATCACTGACTGTATATAGAGAGACATTAACACAGCCCAAGAGGTAGGTATAGGACGAAGGAAATCCTGAGGGACACCCACAAATAAAGTCATAAGAAGTATGATGGTTTAGGGAAATAATGGAAGAACATTGGCCAGATAGGAAGAGAATTAGGAGAAAACATTTTCACAGAAACCAAGGCAGTATAGACTAAGGGGAAAGAAGGAGTGGTCCACAGACTCAAAAGCTACCAAAATATCAAGTAGTATATTAGTGCTGAGAAAAGACCATTGGGTTTGGAAATTAAGAGGTCACTGGTGATCTGGAGAGTAGTTTCACTAGACAGGGAGGGAATGAGGGGCTAAAGAGTGAGTGGGTGATTTGTAGTGAAGTAAGGGAGGCAGTAAGTATAGATTGCTCTTCCAGGAAGCTTAGCAGGGAAAGGGAGGAGAGACAAAGGACAATTACTTGAAACAAGGGCAACTTTAAGAGAAGGCTTCGTTTTAGGATAGGAAACACCTGAGCATGTAGGCAGACAACAGAGGAGTCAGCAGAGAGGGAAAGACTGAAAATGAGATAGCAGAGCAGAGGAATGAGGAAAAGTTTGATAGAACAAGGATCTGGGGGAGACTGGAAGGGCATCCCCATGATCAAGGGTACACATGGAAAGACAAGCTTCGGCAAAGAAGAACGCCTCCTCTTCTGAGACTTGGACAAAGGAGACCAAGGCAGATTACATGGAACATTTTGAAGTGTGAAAGAGGAGAGTTGAGGAAACCAAAGACAGATGTTCCTATTTTACTAAGAAGGTGAGATCATCCAATGAGGAATAAAGGATTGGGAGTAGAGTTGGGAGTTTGAGAAAAGATTTGGAACAGCTGCTGTAGAGTGTTATAGGAAGTGAGAATCCAATGGAGATTAGGTAATTCGAATTTGTAGTAGACCTGGGCAGAATTGGTCAGATCTTCCCCCATGAGCATTCAAGGGTGGCTGGGGGAGAGGAAGGAGCAGAACCTAGCAGTGGGAGTGACTCAAGGACCAAGATTAATTTTGCAGAAAGAGTGAAAATACAAGGAATGTAAGGATGGAGGTCAGTGCCTTCGTTGACATGACAGGGCTACTTGGTCAAAACTTTGAAGACTGATAAACAAAGCCGAAATAGGAATGACTGACTCAGACAACAAGGAGGTGATGTTTAGGGATACTATCAGCCTCTTGATAGTAATAGCTAGAATCTATGCAGCAGCTGAAGACTTACAAAGCACTTTATAAATATTATTTCTTTTCCTAACAACAACCTTGAGAGGTGGGTGCTATTAGTATTATCTATATTTCAGAGATGAGGAAACTGAGAAAGGCTAATCTTACTTCCTTTTTTGAAAGAGTAACTAAACTGGCAGGCCAGGGGAGAAAGCTGTAGATATAGTTATCCTACATTTTAGCAAAACATTCAATAAAGTATCAGACACTATACTTGTTGAAAAGAATGAGACATAGACTGACTGATAATACAATTCAGTGGATTTGGAAATGGTTAAAGTGATTTCAGGAGCAGTTGTTAATGGCTCAGCATCAGAGAGGTGGAACTCCCATGCAATGTCCCTGGGATCTGTGTTGTTTAGCATTTTTATCAGTGATTTATGTAAAGGCTTAAAGATCTTGCTTATCACATTTGCACATGACCCAAAGTTCTAAGGAGAAGAGACAGCTAAGCTATGGTATATCAGAATCAACTATCCAGAAAGATCTTGAGAAACTAGAGAGCATTGGGTTAAATTTAATAAGATGACCTTGAGTAGGGATCAATGCACAGGTTCAGACTTGCGTTCACCAGTACAAGATAGGGGAGGCATGGTCCAATAGCGTTTGAGAAATATCCGTGTTTCAGGGACCACAAGCTCAATGTGAATCGGCAATGTGATGTGGCAGCCAAAGGAACCGAAGTGATCTTGGGCTGCATTGAGAAGAATTGTTTCAAGGAACAAGGAGGTCTTTCTGAATTCTGCAGATCACATTTGGAGCATTCTGGGTGCCACATTTTTGGAAGGATATTCATAAGTTGGAGAGTATCCAGAGGAAATTCTGGTCAAGCATGGTGAAAGGCCTTGAATCTTTTTCATATGGGCATCAATTGAAAAAACTGGGGTTATTTATCCTTGAGAAGGGAAGACACAGAGTTAGAATCGTCACGGTTTGCAAGTATTCAAAAAAAGGGATTGGCCTATGTTCTTTTGTTCCAGAAGGCCAAACCAGGAAAAACGCAGATTTAGTTTTAATTCCCTCTGAATAATTAGAGTGGTACTAAAGTGGAATGACTGCTTTCAGAAGGAGTTTCCCCTCAATGGAGGTTTTGAGGCTATGACCACCTTCAGGCAATTAGGTGGTACAGTGGAGAAAGCACTGGGCCTGGAGGAAGGAAGATTCATCTTCCTGAGTTCAAATCTGGCCTTAGACACTTATTAGCTGTGTGATCCTGGGAAAGTCACTTAATTCTATTTGCCTCAGTTTCCTCATCTATAAAATGAGCTGCAGAAGGAAGTGGCAAACCACTTCAAGTGTTGCTGTTCTTCTTTTGTTGTCGATGAAGACCAGTGGTATCATAGATGATGTCTTGGCTCATCTGTGAATTGGATTTAAGTGAGGCAGATCAGCCTCACTCTTCCTGAGTCATCGAAGTCCAATGGCAAGACAGAAGGCAAGAAGATTGGCCACGCCCTGGGATGCAGTGGGTGACCTTGATATCTTCCATGTCTGACCAAGGTCAAAGCCCTCCACAGTGCTTACTTCAGCTGCCTTCACAGTCACTGGAACAAATTGTTTTCATTTATCCATTCTGCTGGAGAAAGTCTTCACATGCTTGGGGCAGACAACCCCTCCTAACCCCCCAACAGGTTGCAGGCTGTCAGTTACCCTCGATCTCATTTATCTCATCTGCTGAGGTGGGTTTACTGGGGTGTGGCCGAGGCATATGCTGTAGTTTCTTGGAGTCACAAGTGAGAGTTAGGTACAGGTGGACACCAGAGGTAGATGAGCAACCCTGAAAAGGGCTTGGCAAGCCCTCACACCAGAAACACTAGCTCTCTTGAATGCACCCCAAAATGTGATCATGAAGAGTTGGGCATAACTGAAATAACTGAGTAACCGTAACAAGGAATGAGGCTGTCAAATACCAAGGAAGCAAAACAAACAAAAAAAAAGAAATCCCTCTCTGATTCAAAACAAACATCACCCCTTAAAACCCCCAGCAAGGAACCATAGCAAAATAATGGCCACACTTCCCACTGAGCCCACAAGCCCTCTGGTCTCTTGCCTCTAATTTGCTCCCCACATAGCTAGCAATCCAACATGCCTAAAGCACAGCTCTGACCATGTCACTCCTTGCTAAAGAAACACCAATGGTAACCTGTTAGCTCTAGAATCAAATATACACTCCCTTGTTTGCCATTGGAATCCTTTCAGAATTTAGCTTTAACTTCCCTATCCAGGTTTATTATACATTATTCCTCTTTACTCCCTTTACAACTGGGTTGAACCATGCCCCTCTTCTCCATGCAAGACAATCTGCCTCCCACCTGCTTTGGGGCCTCTGTTTCTTACGTATGAGATGCATTCTGTCCTTACCGAGATTGTCTTAGCTTCCTTTAAGGCTCACCTCTTTCCCTTGGTCCTAACGACTAGGGACACTTCTATTTACTTGGCATGTATCTTGTACCTCTTATACACATGTATAAGTATGTACGCACACATAGAATGAAAGCTCCCTGAGGACAGGGGCTGCTTCCTTTTGTGTTTGTAGCCCCAGTCCTTACCATAGCTTGTAGTCCATGGCAGATACGTGATAAATTCTTCTTGACTTGACTTGGATCCAAGACACATAATGAAGGGAGCTTAGAGCTTCTCTTTTTCCATGACTAAGGTGATTTCAAGTGTGAAATGTGACCTGGTTACTTAACAAGATAGCATTTGAATCTTGCATCCCTCAGAAGAAGACAAGGCTTTCTTGGAATTAGAGACATTTTTTTCTTAAGCAATTAGCCCTGTATTATTTGCACAATGTGACTATCAAATGTGTCTGTCCTGAACTTTCCAACCCAAGCTTGAGAATCCTTCTGAACTTATCAATTGGGTGTGCAATCTGTTTCTTCCCTGGGAAAATGGGATGGCTATGTCCTGTGGCTGGGACCATTTTTCAGTTACACACGTGCCTCAGTGATGAACTGCAGTAAATCCTAAGCTTACAAACACGTAGCCTTAAACCTGTCATGCCAGGGTTCTCGGAGGCAGTAATTCAGGGAAAGGTATGTCAGCGCTGTAAGGATGATTTAGGGGTGTGGAGTGACTCACAGGGGCTGGGGTTAAATAATCTAGGCTTTAGAAAATAACCAAGGCTTTAGCATATCCCTTAGTGGAGGACAGGGAAGATGCCAAAGTAGGTCAGGTTGTACAGCATGCCATGGGACATGGATAGGACTGTATTCAGCATTAGGACTTTCAAGGGGTCAGAAACAAGGTGTGAGACATTTTAGTGGGAAGAGGTTGTGTAAAAAAGAAGCAGGGTGTGACCTTGGGCAAGTCATTTTTTGTAACCTCTTTAGACCTTTGTTCCACCTCTGTAAATGGGGTGGTGGGTAGTGGTGTAACCCGGGATTAATCAATCAACATTTATAAGCACTTACTCCTTGCTAGGCACTGTGCTAAACACCAGGGATTCAAATGTGAAAAAAGATTTTCCCTCAAGCTGAAGGTCTCTCGGAAGTGGGGTGGAAAGAGCCCTGGATTGAGTGTCAAAGACTTTTGCTTCCAGTCCCAACCATACCACATGATACCTGTGTGATGTTGGGCAAGGGACCTCACTTCTGACAGTGGCCTCAATTTCCTCATATGCAGAATGAAGGGAGTTGAACAAGATGGCCTCTGAGGTCCCTTCCAGGTCTCAAGCTACGATCCCAGGAGATTTTTAGACTTCCTCTTTGGGGCTTTGAGGATTTTTGTCTTTCGCTTGTTTCTCTTTTAGAATGCTTTTTTCAGTTCACCAACTTGTTCCAGTTACTGATCACCTCCTGCCCCTCTGGTCCACCTAAAATCTGCAGGTCACAAATGAAACTCCATGAATTAACTAAAGTAGACTAGTGACAAATTAGTAGATTGTGTTTCTGTTATCATTTCTCTTCTCAGGTTGCTTTTAAAAACTACAGTTTATCCTGTAGTCTTCAGTAAGACCTGTTTTTAACACCAGAAGGGTATTTTTGGTTGGTTGTTTAAACCAGGGGTGGGGAACTTGCCACCTCCAGGTCACACATGGCCCTCTAGGTCCTCAAGTGTCACCTTTTAACTGAATCCAAACTTCATAGAACAAATCCCCTTAATAAAAAGATTAGTTCTGTAAAACTTGGACTTAGTCAAAAGGCTGTACCCAAGGACGTAGGCCACATGAGGCCTTGAGGCCACAAGTTCCCCAACCCTTCCAGACAATCAAACAATATTAACATTGGGAATAAAGAATAGTTCACACAGAAAAGAAGTGGAAAAGAGTATTGGATTTGGAGTTGGAGGACCTGGGTTTGAATCCTGGCCCTGCCATTTACTACCTGGGTGACCTTGGGCAAGTCACAGTTCTCTGGGTCTCAGTTTCCTCATCTATAAAATGACTGATGAGGACACATAGACAACATTCTTCAAGTACCTGAAGGACTGTCCTGTGGATGAGAGACTAGACTCCATCTCTTTGCCGTCCCAGAAGGCAGAACCAGAGGCAGTGAGGCAATGTGGCAAAGAGGCTGACTTATGGTCACTCTCAGGAAAAGCTTCCTCACAATGAGCACTACCCTAATATGGCAGAGACTGCTTCAAGAGGGGTGGAACTCACCCACCCCAGAGTCCTGTGCACAGGCTGGATGGCCATTTGTTGATTATGAGAGAGTGGGGATTCCTTTCATCTATAGGTCAGACTAAATGGCTGCTGAATCCCTTTCAACTTTCAAATTCTGTGATCTTGTGATTCTCAAGTTATCAACAAGCATTGATTAGGCACCAAATCAACATGCATTTATTAGGCATTATGCTAAGTTGTTCATTCTTTATTTTCAAAGAGGAACAATGACATTGCAGGGTGAAGTCTTGACTTTGGAGAGTTAGATTTAAGTGAGGCAGAGTTGCACAAAGTCATCTCAGCCTCACTTTCTCCTCCAGACTCATCAAAGTCCAGTAGCAAGACAAGATGATTTGGTGATAGTCTGGGGTGCAATGGATGGTTTTGGCATCTTTGATATCTGACCAAGCTCTAAGCCAGGGGTGAAGGACCTGCAGCCCTAAGGCCATACGTGGCCCTTCAGGTCCTCAAGTGTAGCCCTTTGACTAAATCCAAACTTCAGAGAACAAACCCTTTTATTAAGAGCTTGGTAAGCTCTTCACAGTCCCTGCTTCAGCCCTCTTCATGGCTTTTGGAACAAACTGTTCTCATCTGACCATTCCACTGGAGGAAGACTTCAACTTCGTTAAGTGCTGGAGATACAAAGAAAGGCAGGCACAGTCCCTGCCCTCAAGGAATTCCCATTCTAATGGGAGAGACAACATGCAAAACATCTTTGTACAAATAAAATATACGCAGGATAAATTAGGGATCATTTCAAGGAAAGGTACCAATAGAGAGGGTGACCAAGAAAGGCTTCTTGCAGAAGGTAAAATTTGAACTGCATCTTGAAGGATGGTAGAGAAGTCAGGAGACAGAGACAAAGAGGGAAAGCATGTCAGGCATGGGGGACAGCCAGCCAATAGGTATGGAGTCAGGACACAGGGAGTCCCGTCTGAGGAACAGCAAGAAGCCAGTCTTACTGGAGAGCAGAGGACTTGGAGGAGAGTCACTTGTAAGAAGACTGGGAAGGCAGCCCGGGGCCAGATGTGAAGGGTTGTGAAAGGCAAACATGTTGAGTTTTAGATATCTAAAGGATATCTATTTTGAGATGTCCAATAGACAGCTGGTGATGCAAAATTGAAGGTCCAGAGAGGAGTTAGATTTGAGAATAAATAGATCTGCACAGAGATAATGGGATAATGAATCCATGGGAAAGGGAAGAGAACAGAATACAGAGCCTTGGTGCTTACCCAAGGTTAGTCAGTATGTTGTTGTTGAGTTGATTTTCAGTCATGTCCAATTCTTTGCGACTCCATTTGGGGTTTTCTTGGCAACAATACTTGAGAGGTTTGCCATTTCCTTCTCCAACTCATTTTATAGACGAGGAACTGACAGGGTTAAGAGACTTGCCCAGGGTCACACAGCCAGTAAGTGTCTGGAGCTAGATTTGAACTCAGGAAGATATGTTTTCCTGACACTTTACCCACTGCATCACCTAGCTGCCATTAGTCCTCATGCCCTGGATGAATATCCAATATAGGAAAATGAGAAGGAGCAGTCAGATAGGAAGGAGGAGACTCAGGAGAGAACAGTTTCCCGAAAAGTTCAAGAATAAAGAGAATCCTTAAGACAGTGATTGAGTGTCAAAGACAGCAGAGAAGAGCTTCTGTGATACTTTGCTTACTTCCATATTTTCTTTCAAGTAGTAAATGAGATGAAATTCTACATATACTCTTTTCAAATGCTACAAATAGCAAAGTACCTGGTCTATGGTTAGCACTTAATAAACCCTTTTAAAAACCAACTTACAGATATTTCAATATGCTGCCAGCCAACAGTGACGTTGGGAACCATCAATTAAAGAAACCAAAGGGTAAACAGAAATCGCATTGACCAATCTGCTTTCTGCTGATAGAGGCTAGATGACTCCTTTCGTTTGCTGCTCAGTAACCACTTTTAAAGTCCAGTGACTAGCAGAGAACAGCAATCATTAGCAGGCATGCTGACTCTAACCACTGGTGATGAATATGTTTGCGTCATTAACATTTTCCTTCTCGAGTTCTAACTGAAAGGCTTTCAAAGCAGATACAATGGCTGAGGGATGTTAGAAGAGATTTCAACTTTTCTGATCTCAGACACAAGTGTTGGTGATTTTCATCAGGCAGACTGATTCACAGAGACTCCTCAAAGTAAACTGGGAAGTCTTCACTGACCCTTGCTGACCAAACAGCCTGCTGCAAATAGAAACATCGAACATATCTATGTAAAAGTAGCCAGCATGCAAGGGACCAATGTGAGCAGATTGGCCCTAGCGATCTGGAAATTCACACAGCTATTCGAATTGCCCCATTGAAGATGTAGGTTAGATAGAAGGAAGACCTTAATGATAGGAAAGGTTATTACCAGGATCTTTCAGGGAGAGGGAATGGAGTCTTATCTCCTGTAGCTGTATATGTAGACATATAACCATCTTTCCAGATTTGCTTAACTAAAACTGTTTGAAGGATAGAGGTTAGGAAACGGGTGGGAAGGAGGATAAGACTAAAGATTTAGACCTAGGAAGGAGCTTAGAGGCCATCCGGTGAATAGGTATGGAGATTCTGAGAAACATGATAATTTGCCCAAGATCACATGGGTAGTAAGTAGCAGAGACCCAGGTTCATACCCAGGTCCTCAGACTCCAGATTCAGAGCTCCTTTTATTTCATTACACCAGAATAGACTACATTGATAGATTCATCTCCTGGCCTAGATTCCTGTGATAAAGTAAGCCTGAACTGCCTGTGTTGTTTTATTTCCCCCCACTCTTTTGCTCATTCTTTGTGGTAAAGTGGTAAAGAATGGCTCTCTGGGATGGGAAATGAGAACGACAACCTGGGGGAATGTAGATGATGTCAGAACAAAAGATATCACCAAAATTTATTTTGTAAATATACCTTGTTGTGACCTTGGGTAAATCACTTAATCCCATAAAGGCCTCAGTTTCTCTATTTGTAAACTGAGGGGCTTGAACTACATGACCTCCAATGGCCCCTCTCACCTCTAACTCTGTCATCTGTGACCTCTCTCATGTGATGAATAGAAATAACAACAAAAAGAAAGTGGATAATCACCAATAATTAATTAAAATGATGATTTCTCTTTTGATTGATAAGCTCAACTTGACTGAAAGAAAAGGATCAATAGATGTGTGAGGATTAGGGGATCTCTCAGGCCCTTCCAGATCTAAAGCTCTATCCCTCCATGCCTCAGTTTCCTCAGCTGTAAAAAATGAGGGGGTTGTATTTGTTCTAAATATATGAGCCTATCAGTTATGTTGGCATCTCTAGGGTTTAGGTGGTGGTAAAGTAGAAGAAAAGGATACCTGCTCTGGAGTCAGATGATCTGGGTTCAAATTCTACTTCGGTCCCTATATGACTTTGGGTCAATAGTCAATAAATATTTATTGTGCCAGGCAATGGGGCTAGAAATGAGAAAAGAGACAAGTCTATTTTCTTGACTGTAAAGAGAAGGGCTCATACCCGACATCCTCTGGGGTCTCTCCCAGCTCTGGCTCTGTGATCTTATGAATGTCCTCTCTCCATGGAATATTTACTTCTGCTCTCTAGTATGGAGAGACTGACCTGAGACCCAAATTGTGCCCAGCTAGTATTAGTGATAACAATAATTGACTCAAACTCAAACTTTGTAAGGTACTTAACATACTTGAGGAGTCCCAACAGCCTTAGGAGCTTTAAGCTATGAAAGTCTAAAACCACACCAAACTTTTGGGACCCCTTGTATTATCTCATTTGAATCTCGTAATGATTCTGAGGTTAGTATTGCATGTATTACAAATCCCATTGAACATAGGATGAATCTGAAGTTTCTAGAGTTTCTATGACTTGAGTAGAGTTAGTCAATGTCAGAGGCAGGATTGGAAGCAAGGCCTTCTTGACTTCAAGGCCAGCACTCTCTGTGCCATGCCAAGCTTCTCTTCTGGGGCACATTGGTCCATATTCCAGGATAGAAGAAACATGAATACACAAAGAACTTGTGAAAGTAGAACCTATAAGAGGCGGATGGACAGGAGAAATGGGTGGAGAAGGCTGAGTCAGAAGACTGCCAGGTGTTTCCAGGAGATCCACACTGGCTCAGAGATTAAACTTTTATAGGCAGGAGTGGCCCTACTACAACCTGATACCAATGACCTGTGATAGCGGGAATGAAGCTGTCACAGACATGTGAAATTCACAAGCAACCCCCCAACTTCATGGGGTCCATTAGTTCAGTTCTACTGAATCATTAACGTGGTATGGAGCAGTTAACAGGCTGCATGGGGCTAATTTAAGTTTTACCATCTCTCCTTGTTTCATAATAAGAATGTCAAGTGGTCAGTCAGTAAATATTTATTAAGTACCTACTATGTGCTAGCACCGTGCTTAGCACTTGGAATACAAATAAAAACAAAGACAGCCCCTGTCCGCAAGGAGAAGACGACATATAACAGGAAGCAGAAAAACTAATAGAAGGAAGGGAGGGAGGGAGGGAAGGAAGAAAGAAAGGAGGGAGGAAAAGGAGGGGGAGGGAGGGAGGGAAGGAGGAAGGAAAGAAGGAAAGAAAGAAAGAAGGAAGGAAGGAAGGGAGTGAGGGAGGGAGGGAGGAAGGAAGGAAGGAAGGAAGGAAGGAAGGAAGGAAGGAATGAGGGAGGGAGAAAGGAAGGGAGTGAAGAAGGAAGGGAGGAAGGAAAAAGACAAGGAAAGAAATAAGCATTTATTGAGTACCTAATATGTTCCAGGCATTGTGCTAAGTGCTTTACAAATATTATTTCATTTAAGTCTCACATTAACTCTGGGAGATAAGTGCTACTATTATCCCATTTTAGAAAACTGATTCAAACAGAGGTTATATGAGTTGTCCAGGGTTACTCAAGCTAGTAAGTGTCTGAGGACATATTTGAACTCAGGTTTTCCTGATTTCAGGCTCATTACTCTATCCACCACCTAAGCAATACTGCTAATATACTATTTCTAGGTAGTAAGCAGAATTATGAATTCATTTTTTTTGTTATGCCAGAAGCCATTTGTTAACTTTATCCATAAACATGAAATCTTCCTTAGCATCTGCTTGATGACCATGATGGCTCACTTGAGCTAAATGTACCATAAAACAGACATCCAATGAAAACTGATAAGAAAACTCAATAGCATACTTCATATACTTCAAACTATTAGTTTATTTTCATCTTCTCCTAGACCTAATCTGCTTTCCCATAGGAAAAAATAATGTCCTACTTCTCATTCATAAAGCTGAACTGGAACATCCTGGATTTACATAATCAGTGACACATAGCTTGGGAGTAAACCAATCTTTATCGGCGATGCTGAGCCATTTAAGAGAAACATGAGTGGTTTTTTATTGTTGTTCATTTCCTCATGGTTGGCAGAGATCCTACTGACCTGCTACCAGCTCCTCCCATGACCAGAGGGAGCTGCCAAGATATGCCTGCTCTCTTAACAGGTAGAGAGTATGACTGTCTACAGAGATTGCTGATATGCTCTAAAGCCTGGCAGATCCAGTGCTCTCATCATTCATGAATTTTTTAATCTTATCTTAGTGCATTATTATTAGAAGGGGACCATGGCAGCTATTAACTTAGTTCAATGTCAGCTGGACAATGAAGAAAGTCCATTCAGAAAGGATTCTTGATTTTCAAGGGCCAATGGATTCTGGTGGCTTTGCTATTTGAGATTATGGGTGGGCCATATTTTAAGAAAACCTAGTGTATGGAAAACATAAAGATAGAATCCAAATAAATGAGAGGGTGATGATTTTTTTTTTATAAAAGAACTCTTTTAGTTAGCATAGTTCTTGCTAATATACAGTTCCTGACAGAGAGGCAATAGTTTTATAGTATAGGATAAGAGATCTGTTTTTGTACATGGCCAGTGTGGATTGTTTTATTTAATTGCACTTATTCATTAGAAAGGCTTGCTTTCCATTTTTAATCATTTTTTAATACTAAAATTGTCCCCTAAAAAAGAAGAAAATAAGAAGAGAGTCATTGAAGGATTTTTAAAAAATGAATGGAAACTGAGAGAAGAATGTTCAGAAGGAGACAGATAAGCAGGACAGCTTTTTTATTTGAATTTATTATATACTTACTATATTATAAACTTAAACAGAAAACTGTACAAAATAGAAAAACATGGTTTCATATATAAGCTGCACTATCTGCTTCTCCCATCATTCTATGTTCCTATCTAACTCTGGGATTCTATGTATCTATGACTGAAATTACAGTTCTTTTTCTTTTTTTTTTCTTTTTGGAGGGGGGAAGGCAGGGCAATTGGAGCTAAGTGACTTGCCCAAGGTCACATGGCTAGTAAGTGTTAAGTGTCTGAAGCTGGATTTGAACTCAGGTCCTCCTGATTCCAGGGCCAGTGTTCTATTCACTTTGCCACCTAGCCACCCTTGAAACTGCAGTTCTTTACCCACTCTATGGCTATCATGCTTGTTGTAAAAGCTCACCTGTTTATCACTATTTATAACTGGAATCTCAAACTGTGGTAATCCTTTGGCTCATCAGAGAGAGGCAACATAGTATATAGTTCAGGATTTGGATTCAGGAAACCAGCATTCATATCCCAGTTCTCTCACCTGTTGTGTTCATGGCAGATCCCTTGGTATATATGTGTCTGTTTACCTAATTCTAAATCCAGCGGGGAACACAGATCTCACAAAGTCCCTTTCCAGCTGCCCTACTATTAGGTAGCCATTTATTAAATCAAAGGCAGGGAGAAAACACTGAATTAGGTGATATGAGGACAAAGCTCCGGTCCTTCCAGAGATTACAATCCAATTACAATCCAATCAGGCCAATTTCAGTCTAATAAATCCCTTGACAAGGAACTTTTCTTTAGGGAAAAAAAAAAAAGACATTCAGCCCAAGTCAATGCTCCACTTATTTCAAGCAATATTCAAAACATCTGAATTCCAATTCAACCAAAGAATTTGTCCCATCCCTTGGAATTTGTGATATAATCTAACACACTTTTGTTAAGCACGAATCATGTGGAAGGCCTTGGGTTAGACACTGGAGATATAAAGGTGGAAACAAATAACCCCTGTGCCCTCAAGGAGGTTACATTCCCATAGGGAGTGGAATAGAATTATATAAAGGCAAGTCTGATATAAAGAAGGGAGAGATTACTAGAATTTGGGGGAGGAGAATGTGGGAGGGTTTCTTGGAAAAGGAAGTACCTGACCTGAGTTGGAAAGGAGGACAGGGATTCAGAAAGACTGAGATGAGGAAGTGATTTCCAGGCATAGAGGATAGCCTGTGTAAATAAATGAAAGATCTTGTTCAGGGTACAGGCTATACATAGTCCAATCTGGCTGGAATGTTGGTTTCAAGCAGGTGAGTAATGTGAAATTAGGCTAGAATAAGTAGGTCAGAGACAAAGTCAATTAAATCCAACCCAATTATCACTTAAGTACCTACTCTAAGAAGAATACTTAACTCAGTACTGACCCTTAGCTGTGTGACCTGGGCAAGTCACTTTGCCTTAATTCTCTAGGGAAGGGGATGGCAAACCATGCCAATATCTTTGCCCAAAAAAACCCATGGACAGTATTGGTCTACAGGGTCACAGAGCTGGATAGAAGTGCAACAAAAACAACTTTGTATGTGCCAGGCACTATCATCTCATTTGAGCCTGTCAGGTAGGTGTAAAGCTCTCATTTTACAACTGAGGCAGACACAAGTTAGGTGACTTGTCCAAGGTCACACAGCTAGTAAGTGTTAAGTGTCTGAGGTCAGACTGAGCTCAGGTCCTCCTGACTCCAGGGCTGGTGCTCTATTCACTGAGCCATCTAGCAGCTCCAGTTTCCTCATTTATAAAATAAGAAATTTGAACTAGATGATCTCTGAAGTCACTTCCACCTCTAAATTTAGGATTCTACGAAGATTGCTGTGGCAGCTATGTGGGGGCTGAAGTAGACATAGAAAAGCTAGAGGTTATTCTAGAAGTCATTTGTTAATTTTATCAAGAGGCTAGCATAATCATTCAGTAAGAGCTGATGAAGATAGGTGATGACTATGCACAAAAAGGGATCACATATAAGACACATTGTGGGGAGAAAGGTTTTAGAACTGAATGGATATTGGGTGGTAAGGGGACAAGGAAAGAAGAAAGCATCATAGCCAACTGCAATGCTACAAACCTGGGTTACTGGGAGGTTGACAGTCACCTTAAGAGAAAGAGGGAAATTTTGAAGATGACAGTTTATAAAGGGAAGATGATGCCTTCTTTTTAAGCAAATTGAATTGAGATGCTGGTAACATATTGAAATAAGCATCAGGCAATTAGAAATGTGAGATTGACACTCAAGACAGAAATCAGGGTTGAATGGATAGATTTGGAAGTTATCTGAGTAAAGAGAATTGAGTAGATAAGGAGGTGGGGAGTAGATGAGGCTGAAAAGTAGGAAGTATAGAGAAACAAGAAAAGAACACCCAGGATAGAACATGGAGGGAAAACCCACTCTCAGTGGGGAGGGGCAGTTTAATTTTTATTTTTGTATTCCCAGTATAGGTCCCTAACAAATGTTTGTAAAGTGATTGTGGGGTTATGGCCATGTCATATAAACTCTCAAAGCCTCAGTTACTTTTTTTTCTTTTTCTTTTTGGAGGGAGGAAGACTGGGCAATTGGGGTTAAGTGACTTGCCCAAGGTCACATGGCTAGTAAGAGCTGTAAAGTGGAGGTCATGATACTTTCAGAACCTACCTCAAGAAAGGATCCTGGTTTAGTATAATATACAGTGCTGGCTTTAGCTTTGGGAAGACCTGGCTTTAGAACAGCTGCTGACACATGCTCTCTGTGTCACCCTGGCAAAGTCATTTATCCTTTCCGGGAACAGCTAGAGGTAGTCCAATTTGGCTGCAATGTTGGTTTCAAGTGGATGAGTAATATGAAATTAGACTAGAATAAGTGGATTAGAGACAGAATCAATTAAATTCTACCTAATTATCAGTTATTAAGAACCTATTATAAGAGGAATAGGGGAAGAGAGTAAGTTATTTATTAAGCACCCACTATGTGTCAGACATTATGCTAAGTGCTTTACTGATAGCTCAAGCAGTCCCCTAGAACTATTGTACTAAGTGCTAGCTTTGTGGAAAGCGGTTCCCCTTCCTCCATCTGGTGCATGCAAATCTGAAAGTTCAAAGGGGATAAAGCAGGTGAAAAGCAAACAAGAAACAGTAGGGAGACTGACCAGAAGACTACTACAATCACCCAGCATGAAGTGAGGAAGTCCCATACCAGGGACCATGGTGGCTGTGTGATGGGATGTATAAGAGGCAAAAGAGACAAGATCTGACAACAACTAGATGTCAAAGTGGCTGAAATCAGGAAAACTAGAATTCAAATCCAGCCTCAGAAGCATACTAGCCATGTGACCCTGGGCAAGTCATAAACCTCTGTTTGCCTCAGTTTCCTTTTCTGTAAAATGTGGATAATAATAGCACCTACCTCCCAGGGTTGTGAGAATCAAATGAGATAACATTTGTAAAGTACTTAACACAGTGTCTGGCACATAGTAAGCACTATATAAATATTAGCTATTATTATTTGCTTTTATGTGGGTGAGTACAAGTGAGAAACTGAGGATGACCCTGAGTGACTGAGAAGGTGGAGGTACCCTCCACAGTAATAGAGAAGTTGGGATGAGGAGAAGTTTCAAGAGGAAACCCAATTAGTTCTTTGGTAGATTTGTTCAGTTTGAGATATATTCAAGAGGCAGTTGGTGATGTGGGGGCCTGGAGCTCAGGACACAAAATAGGGCTGTAGATACATACACACATATATATGTGTATTTGTATATGTTACACACACACACACACACACACACACATATATATATATATATATATATATATATATATATATATATAAAGAGAGAGACAGAGACACAGAGAGAGAGACAGAGAGAGACAGAGAGAAAGAGAATTAGATCTGGAATTCACCTTCATAGACATGATATTCAGTTCCTGGAAGCTGAGATCACCAAGCAAGATAAAGCAGAAGGAAAAGAGAAGAGGTCCTAGGCCTAAGCCAGAAGGGACATACCTAGAGTTGGGTGAACCCAACAAACCTCCTATAAAGAAGATGAAGACCTGTTTAGATGGGTTGGAGGAGAACCAGGAGGGAGTGTTATGAAAACCCAGAAAGGAGGCAGTACCCAGGAGGAGAGAGCAAGAGAGGGTGTCAAAAGCATAGAGAAGTCAAGAAGAATGAATAATGAGAAAAGGGCACTTGATTTGGCAATTAAGAGCTCACTGGTAACTTTGGAGAGAGTAGTTTCAGCTGAAAGATGAGGTCAGAAGCTGGATTGCAGAGCGTGAGGATAGAAAGGGGAGACGTGTAGTATAAAGTGCTTTCTCAAGGAATTTAGCCATAAAGGATGGTTAGGGATGGGGGTGGGGGGAGGGGAAGATGATTGCATCAAGCTAGGATCTTTTTTAAGAGTGGGGGACAAAACATACTTGTAACTGGTTTTGTTTTCTTGCCCTCTTGTTGGATGGGGGAGAGGGGGAGGGAGAGAATTTGGAATGGAAAAGGCACGGGTTCCCCAGTGCTATAATACCTTCCTCACTGCCCCTCTCCCAAGTATACATCTCCTCTGCTGTTCCTTCCACAAATCAGTCCAGGCATTTTTACTGGCCATCCCCCGTCTGGAATTCTCTCCCTGCTCATCTCAACCCTGGATTTCCAGGCTTCTTTTAAGGCCTAGCTAAAATCCTGCCTTCTACAAGAAGTTTTTCTTGATATCTCCAACTTATCATATGTGTGTATGTATGTATATATGTATGTGTGTATGTATATATACATATAGGTAGAGAGATATAGTTTGTATAGAGTTCTTTGCATATTGTCTTCCCCATTAGAATGAAAGCTCCTCAAAAGCTAAATCTCTCTCTCTCTCTCTCTCTCTCTCTCTCTCTCTCTCTCTCTCTCT